>NC_056733.1:1369091654-1369371654 GCF_019279795.1 Protopterus annectens
TGTGGGTTTTGCTTTTACTACTATATGGCATATCAGGATTAAAACAGTATGTGCATTGCACACATCAGGTATCTGTGTGGCAAATAAATATATGTACATGTGACCTCAATTAGTACATAGGTGTGAAGCCTGCATACTACATGAGTACATTTGTTACCTTTGACAGATTGTGCCGCTGCTTCTCAGATCGTAGGTCATATATGTATGTATGTGACAAGGCCGGCCACTGTAGTGATCTGTGGCCAAGGTCATCTGTGTCACACACACCCATGACAGTTTCTATAGACTAGTGTGAGTGAGGGTACATGCCTGGGGTATATGTCAGACATGTTCATACACAACAAAGTCTGGCAATAATGGACAGTCATTATAGGTGTACAACAGCCTTGTGGATATGCATACAGGCCCCTAATTTCTTATGTGATACACCGAGGGACTTCACAATACCTTTGGATATGTGGATACCAAAGGACAGATGACATAACACTTGGCTGTATGTACACATTGGTACCCGACATACATGTTGGGGGCTACCATCTATGTGGTACTGTCGGGATAGTATGTATAGTAAACGTGGATGACTATGCTATAGTTGTTATAGAGCTATACAGCATGTGTTGGATAACAGGTATCTGTCTGTATGATACCCTTGTGTAGGACATGTGTCTCATCCAGAGAATGCATTGTAGGCCAATGCATGCATTTCCAGATGTGGATGGACATATCCCTAGTGTGTTTGCATGTACCTAAGAGGGCTATATGCCAAACAGGTGTGGTCCCAGAAATGGGTGGCGGTCAATACCACTGGTTACTGTAGTAGTATAGTACCAGAAGGATCCAACTGTTACTGAGTTCCCTACATCTGTGTGTCAGTTGTCAGGACATCATCTAATGATTGGTTATATTCAGGCTGTTGAGGTTGTGTATGCTACCAGAATGCAAAACATTGGCAGATAGTAACAGTATAACCCACAGCATAGTGTCAAACCATGTCATACACACATGTGTACCCATGTTAGAACATATCTGTAGTAGAATGCATACTGGCCGCTGAGAGATACTATGGGATGTTAACACTGTGTAATACAGGGTATGTCACACATCCCATTTGTCCACTATGCACGTACATGCAGACAGTGCATCCCCACCATGTTCACAGATGTACACCTGCTAATCTGTACTGCACACATCACACACGTACTGTCCACTCACTAACACATGCTGGCAACACTATACACTTCAGCCAAGTGGCACATTGGCGGACAATACATGCTCAGACTTAACACTGGTGTAAACAATACTACATTGACAATCATAGCTTTGATGCATCATGCCTGATCAGATATACCTACAAGGATATCATTACACTTTTTCTGTTGACAACATGCTAACATTGCTACACTGCTATAATGTCACCCTGTGCATCAGCACCATGTTAGCCTGTTCCTGCATCAATGTTACAGATGACAGGAGGTGGCACAGGTTTCATCATATGCACAGGGTGTGTTGTTGGTTTGCCAGAGCCCCACATTGACCCATCCAATTGACATGTGTGTGTGTGTGTGTGTGTGTGTGTGTGTGTGTGTGTGTGTGTGTGTGTGAGAGAGAGAGAGAGGGACAATAGTACAGCATGGGTCAATGCTGATGTAATGTGTGTATGTATGTGTGAGCCCTAGGTGTTTGGTTTATGTGTGTGTGTCTGCATGCATACAGCTCCACCATGTAGCTGCTATATACGGGAGGTTGTGGGACAGCCACAGACTGTACCTGCCAGGCTGTACAGATCATTGTTTCTGGGCACGGACACAGTACCTGTGCCTGGCAGGGGTGCTACGGACAGTATCGGGTACCAAGCCTGACTGGGTACTATCATCAGAGGCAGAGGTATGTCGACTGGACCAATGTCCCTGCTGGGACTGGCCAGAGCCATGTGCACATGGTCTACTAGGATGGTCAATCGACAGGCCAGTCCCAGCATTGCTGGAGATGGTACTGCCACTATGGGAGCGGCTGTGATTTGTGGGTTGGACTGCCAGCCATTGATGTTGCTGGCATACGTCCGCATCGACGTCTCAACCATCCCGCACGGTCCTGGCTCATGGAAAACACATTGTGGAGGGCATCTAATGTCTCCCCCCAACATCTATCAATGACCTCGGTGTAATTACAGATGGCACCAGCAAGGTCACGGACACTGTCATTGATAGCTGTGTTATGGGCCCTCTGCACCCTTAGTTCCTGTCTGGTGTACCGTTCCATAAGTGCCTGTGCCTGTATTACAGCCTGGAACATACCTGAGGTCGTAAGACCTGTGTGGGCATGTCTGCCTGGGGCATTACGACCAGCGGTGCTCCAACGAGAACCCCTGGACATCCGCCTATGTGGTACCATTCCAGGAATCTGGGTATGGCTGCTGTGAGAGCATGCATATGCCATGGATACCACACTATCCTGGTCAATACCAACTGTATGCTGTCCCTCGGCTAAGGCCAATGGTGATGAGGGATGTATTGGCAGTATGAGTGTGTGTATAGATGGGGTGGAAAGCTGTGTACTGTCGATTGGCAGACCAACGACAGACCCTGTCAAACCTGCCTGTGCCACAATACATGTATCATCATCTCCACTATTTGTGGCAGTGACTTCAGGTTCCCTGCTGCATTCAGCCAACCCAACCTCTGCACCTGTGAGAGGAAGACAGGAAACACACTTTACAATCTGTACATGATGTTATCACACATGCACACATGAACACATGAACACATGCACACATGCACACATGCACACATGCACACATGAACACATGCACACATGCACACATGCACACAAATACACTCCTCACCACAGGAGATACACACGCACACCAGCAATCCAAAACATACTCAATAGTGGTTGAAGGTGGGTGACAGTATCACAAGGCAAACAGTCACCTGACATGTGACAGCATGCAGAATATGTGTTGCTCAAGACCATGCAGTGCAAGTGTAGACAGCCCTAGTTAATAACAGTATACATGACTTTGATGCATGTGTGCAGTTGTTCAGTGATTGGCTACAACCTGGAACACAATGTGTACAATGACACAACATTGCTGTGCAAGTATTATAAGCTCTGCAATGTCCTGTGCACCATCACTCACAGGTATACATACCATGGCTGCATGTGTTATCTGTGTGTCACATAGATTTCCATGTCTGATTACAGTGTCTGTGTCTGTAGCAGATAATTGTGGGCACAGGTGTAGCACATGCATGCTATGTACACACACGGGATGAGTGATGCATGTATATGTGACATGGCCATTGTACAGTGGTTATGGTGAGTGTGGGACATATTGCAGATATGTCAGTGCCAGCCATGACATGGCATGCTACACGACTGTAACCCAATGTGTGTCATGTGACCTATACACCCAATAGCATTACAGGACATATATGTGTCACTTTGTACAGATGGTGACTGCTATGCATATTGTGTATAGTTGCATATGTTTGCACACACACAACATGCTACGCATATTGTGTATAGGTGCATATGTTTGCACACACACACACACACACACACACACACACACACACACACACACACACACACACACCATTGAGGTGCAAAGCAATGACTGTTATGTGTAGTACTGTGGTCACTGTAACTGGATGGAGTGTAGTACCATGAGCCATCATCATCATGCATCATGTGGTCACTCAAGTCTACTAATGTGTGACAGTCCACCGCCTAGCATGCTGTACCTGAACTGCAGTGCCGTGGCTACGTTCACACTTGCACAGCCACTTTGTACATGGGTGTGTGAGGTGCCCAATAGGGAGCATTGCTTAACATGACTGTGTTATGTGTTGAAGAGTGTTGCACAGCCCCATGATAGGCCTCTACCCCTCAGGTATATCATGTGTGCTGTGTGGATGACATGTGGAATACTGAAGTGTGACCTTACAGTGGGTGTGTGGTTATGCCATGTGTAGCATGTTGAGGTGTACTGCGTATGACAAACGTGTTATGTTGTGCACATCTGTATCAACTATGCCTATCCAATGTGCAGTACAGAGTTGCCACAAGTGTGTCTGATGCTCTGTGTATTGCATGTGATTGAGGCAGCTACTGACATCACTGAGATGTACAACGTCTTACAGCAAACATGCACAGCATGCATTATGCGTAGGTGTGTTACGTGTACATGGCCTACACCTCACCTATGACATGCACATTTCATTACCAATATTAAAGTTATAACACACTCACCAGCATGGATCGTCCGCCCTGCTGTCACACCAGAGGGACCTACAAAAATATGAGACAGTTTGTCAGTGGCCACAACTTTGGCATTGCTACTGTGGGTTTGCTAAACTACAGTAGAACAACAGTCGACAGTCACAGGTGTACAGATAATATTCCACATATCAGTATTGCACAACACTAGGCAGCACAACTGCTAAATACACAGTACACATCTCACATATGCATAATCTAACAATACAGGTAACAGTAGTCTACAGATAGGGCATGGTACCTGCACACTCCATGTCAACATGCTGGGTGGCTCTGGCCTCCATGACGACACATGTCTGTTGCTGTTGCTGTTGTTGGCCAGGAGCCACTATGCTTAGGAGCAGATGAATGGCCACCCCACCACCTGTGGCAAGCTGTTTTCTGTGGATATCAGACGCACGCCGCCGGACATGTCTAATTAAATCACTGCAGTGATGGCGTACCTGCTCATATGTGTGGTCATGTATGCCTATGTCATTTACCCGACGAACAAGATCTTGCCACAGTGCAGTCTGCTCATGCTGGTGCTGGCTGCTTCTGGAAAACAGCAGGGAGTAGTGCTGCACCAGGCTGTGGTGGATTTCCTGTTCCTCCGCTGCTGTGTAACAGGGTTTATGTTGGTGGGCCATCGCCCTGAAAGAGAAATGAACAATATGTGTGACCGAGTCATGTGGCACACTTTACACCCTTCAATACAGATATCACTTAACTGCCATATATAGCATCCGTTTGTCTGTCAGAGGATACACACCTTCAATACCACATATTGGTGCTCAGGCCACAGCTGACTGACAGTGCCTGGCACACTCTATATATCAAACCACTATACACCAGTACCCGGCACACTGTTTGTGACACACTGCACAACCTCGCCACAGGGGTATATATCAAGCTAATGCATGAAGAAAGATGTCATCCATTGCAATGAATGTAAAGTACAGTTACAGTATTACCAGTAAATCACCCTAGTCATTGATGCCATACCCCTGCCTAACATATGTGCACAGTTGTCAATATAGGTGGCATACTGTTGTAACAGTGTATACATGTTGCTAGATACACACGTATACCCTGTAACATATATATGATTGTGAGCATGGTGCACGCATAATTACACACACATCAGACATCCATACAACACACAAATGTATGCCAACCCAGATGAGCTTTACCTGTGTACCATACAGTACTGTGTGCCACTACTTGCAAAACCTTATGCCTGAGGTATGTAATCTGTGCAGACTATAGGAAACACACAATACAGTGTTTCCAAGCAATGTGAACATACACCATACTGTGCTGTTTAGGCCTACAGCTTCAGGTAGTACTACAGTTCATATGGGAGTTGGATTCACCAGCAGTACCACTCACTAAGCATATATGTATTGCTTTAGCCTACCTACAATGGGACACCACAGTCGTCAACAAAGAACTACATCACAACGTATGCCATACTACTATGTCTGCCTAGCAATAACATACATATATTTTGCTGGCCTCACAGTTAGGACACAAACTACCATGACAGAAACAAATTAACACTAAGCTATCACACCTTTACAGACCTTGCACACATTCACCGTCAAACTCATTCAACCTCACATAGCAGGTATTGCACTGAGTACATGTGTGTGTGCATCATGTCATAAGTAGGTAATACGCTATTGGCCCTAGGGCCTAGAGCAGCCTAGCCATATGCTACCCTGGCCTTTGACACACATGTAATTTGATTTCACTTGCCCCTGTCAACCAGAACCACAGAGGTTTTTCCAGGGGTGTATTACCTATCTCCCAAACAATCATCAGGGGTATTTATGACAACAACTAATGAGGAGCGTTGTTTGCTATTGATAGGTGGTTTATTCCAGTGTATGGCATATCTCTGAGATAGGAACCTATCCCTCCAGCATATGCTGTTTAGTGAGCTGACGAGGTTTAGGGCCCTAGAGCGTATAGCCTGGAGGGATTGTGATATGTTGACATGGTGGTTGTCCAACAGCTATGGATGTGACATACCTCTCTATGTCCGGCAGAGGTCACCTCTGTGTGGGTGGTATGCAACACAGTCTAGCTATGGTTTTGTGAGTCATTCTGCATAGGGCATCTGTTTGAGGCCAGTATGACTCTTTGTGTGGTATGTCTGTGGCCTTTCCACTTGCTGTAGTTGTCATGTGAGGTACATACCACACGGGGCATTGTGATGAGTAGAGGGGAACACTGACCTATAGTTCCCTAGATGACACACCTTTTGTGATGACACGTACCATGTAGACAGATTACAAGACTAGTGTGGCACTGTGAGTATCAAAGGGGAGGCTACTGTCCACCTGTGTCCCATGTTCCCTCATCACACCTTCAGTGTTAGGTAGATTTCCACCTATGTGGTAGTTAATGGGTACAGTGTTTTGGAAAGGAGGGATGGCACTGCAGTATCGACACTGGTCTTCAGTCCATACCACACACCTGTTGCAGTACGCATGACCCCGTGTCTCTCTCTCTCTTTATATATATATATATATATATATATATATATATATATATATATATATATATATATATATATATATATACATATATATGCACATACATCTAAACTTCCATTGCTGTACATATAGATGTACATATAGGCACATATACAGTCCACCTTTCATGGTGGGGATATCAATTATGCGACAGTTGTGAGATATACAGTTATGTAATAATATTGCACAGTGTTGTGCAGAATGCATTTTGGTGTCCTTAGCACATGTAGCTTTAGCAGGCCTCACTGGCTGTAACACAGCAGATCTGACAAATCAGTCCTACAGCATTTAACCACCACATGACATATACCAGCACTGCATGCTGTTTTCTATGCCACACACTACAACTTACATAGATATATGCACATAACAACCTTCAACAACATATATCTGTCCACCCTTCACTAACAGTTGCAGTATGTCCCTTGCCCTATGCACATATGCAGATACATATAGATACGTACTGCTGCCACATATGGATGATTCACAGTATGTAGAGTACTCTTCAAGAACATCTACTACATGCCGGAAAATACATATGTGTTACATTCCTAACCTTTGTATTTCGCTGCTCCGTCTGTTGTTACAGTTTTTTTTTTTTGGGGATTTTCTCTGTCTGTTTTAGTTTCTGTCTCTTTTGTCTCTGTCTCTGTCTCTGTCTCTCTCTCACTCTCGCTCTCTCTGTTCCTGCAATGACATTATTGCATGTGTGGACAGCAGGTACAGCCTGCTTTTCTAGGTATCTGCACATGTGCATGTGACGGCCTCTGCAGCAATTGGTGCTTACCATTTAGTAATTGCATGCAGCCTGTTGTGTGGTGATTGCAGTACTCACTGTGATTGCAGCCCACTGCTATAAAATGCTAGGTTAGGTAGGCATAGCCCTTTCAGCTTTCCAAGGTGGGGCCCATGCTTGTTTGCTCTGGACGCCGTTGTGTCAGTCAGAAGGTTGGTATATGTCTCATATCTGAAGCTAGGGTTGTAGCCAGTGATATGCATGTTGTACTCAAACCTGAATGCTGCTGCTTCCAGTACAAACTTCTCAGTGTAGACTTTTACTCACCCCTCCAAATGCTAACACTATACATGGGAGTATGTACTTTCTTTTTGAATTAGACAATTAACTGCCATACAAAAGTAGTTATTGCAATGTATTCCTCTGGCACATGCACTGTTTGTGATCTGCTATACTGTAATTATTAAGTTACTCACTTCTGAACAGTTTGTGGTTTGTTTGTGTTGACATTAGCACAGGCTGCTCAAGACAACTGGACATATTTCAGTACTGAGTATGTCTACCTACACCCTTGATTTTGCCTGAATACACAGGTATATAGTACTTTTGGGTAGGGGTGCAGAACTGCAGAGAGCATTATTTATTATCGTTTGATGTTTATCTTGCTGAACATACAGGGTTGCTGTGTACCTGTTAGTCTATCGAGGCAAGTAGTCTGTCTGCGTAGCTCCCACCTGTGGACATATCCAGATGGTAGCCAGAGGTTAGCCTATTAATCTTTGTCTGTGCACCACACCAGTCTATTCAGCACTGGAACAATGGCATTGTTACAGTTGGTTGATAGCAGTACATGGCTACATCCTGTGATATTTCTGTGTTGTACTCCTACATAACGGCATGCTTGTGGAACTCCTTCCAAAGCTATTTGCAGAGTGTGTAACAGCAGAAATGCTGATATGCCTGAGTGTTTCTGCCTCTGCCAGGCCTCAGATATTCTCAGGTATATAATTGAACAGCCTCAGGAAAAGGTACATATAAGTGAGATACACCTGTAATATATTACAGGCATATTTCAGTTGAGACTTCGAGGGAATCAGAGCATATGTATTACTACACCTTTTCTGATGTGCAAGCAGTGTCTACTCTCACTTATTGACATTATTCATTAAGTGTTATTCCCCACTTTTCTGCCTAATGTTAGTACTTTTCAGAGTGATTCAGAGGGGCACAGCTAACATTTGTTTATGAATCAGGGACATCCCTGTAAAGCAGTCACAGTTGGGAAGTCTGGCCTCTGCCCTATTCAACTATGCCAGTGTTTATCCTGTTCTGATACTGTGTGGGGTTTGTAAGGTGCTATTGTAACATTATTCCCTGCTAGAATGGCTGGTTCTCTTTTCACAGTCATGCCATGCAATTCCACAACAACTGCTGGTAAAGACCCACAGAACAAGATTTGTATTATGACATTCCTATTTTCCCTTTACATTCCCACATTGTAATGCATGATATATTTATTTCAGCACCAAGTTATTGTAAATCTATTGTGGCTTAGTGGTACTTCATGCAGTCTAGTGTGTCCAAGGTCTGGGGTTCGAGACTGACAGAGGTGTTTTATTTTGCTGCTGAGCAGAACAATGGCCCTGACATAGAGTGACTAAGGCACTTTTAAGCAGTTTTAAGCGGGTTTGCGCAGGTTTGCATGAAGCTTAGTGATGCTTAGCTAAGCCCACACATGCACACACTCACTTAAACCCGCTTACTACTGCTTAAAAGTGCTTACTCCCGCTTACCCTCGCGCTAATTTCTTTGAAAGAAAAGAAAATGGGGAGATAGGAAAGTGGTGAAAAAGGGGGCACAAAGAGGGAAAGACAGTAGGAAAACAAGCTCGGGATGTGTAGGACGGGTGTAGGGAAGGTCCATAGCTGCCCATTTCTTTATCAGCAACAGCTGTGCATATGCAATAAATATGGAGTGAAATTTGAAACCTTCCACCCCTGGGAGAGGGGTGAGGACAACAAAGTATGTTATACTACCAATTATAATTGTGTGCGAAATGGGCAGCTATGTATGGGGTGTAATTTTTTTGTGGGTACAGATTGCCCTTTTTTTTTCAAGTGAGAGTGGAAAGAGAGGTAGAGGAAGTAGGTATATTTGGGGAGGTAGGTTGGGGAGGTAAACAGACAAGACAAACAAGATGCATACAGGGGCGGTGTATGACACATGGGGTGGGTGAACACAACTGATGTGGACGGATGTTTGGAAATCGCAAGCGCATGAGCCCACAGATGGTAACAGTGGAACTGAGATCCCCACCCATGGGCAGTCACCACTGCACCTTCACAGCCCCGAGAGTAGCTGTGCTGGGGGCTGCGTAGAACAGGCAGGCTAACCCATGAGACACGCCACTCTCGCCTCGAGCTGGTGTAGGGGATCAGCGATTGAACGCTGGATCTCCCTACACACCACAACCCAGACCCTTCAAAGGGTGACAGGTGACCCTTCTCCACCCATGCTTGCATGGGGGGGAACGAGTCCCATCCCCTGCAGCGCTTCCACCCTAAGGTGGCACAGGACCAACAGAGGAGGGGAGCCTGGGCTGGGCACTGGACCTTGTTGTGCCAGGTGCACTCGCCAGCTGAGGACTGACAGGTGGGTCCGCTGGGACCGGCCTTCCCATATGTTTTGTGATTAGGTGTGTTTAATTACAACATAAACAACAGCATTCCAAATTAGTTGTAACAGCATGCAGTAATATTCCCATTAACCCAACACACCAAGGTTCCAACAGTTGAACAGCAAGCATAACACATGCATATATTGAACGACAGTGGACATTCCAACAGCATGCAGGGATGATTGGTAGCAACAGGTCACCATGATTGTGGTGTTTGAACAGGGCACATGCATCAAAGTGAATGCAGATATTTATAAAACAATAGGACATATGTCCCAACAAATGTTTTGAGATTACACATACCCATTGAGGTGTGGAATTGCATGGTTTATGCACATACAGTAGGGTGTAGAAAGAAACCTCAATTAACATCTTATAAGTACTTTTAGTCTACACTACATTCCTAGAGACTGCAGGTGTATATCCCCTACATGTATTATTACACTTGCCAACATGCATTAGGTTGTGTAATGGGTTTGCCTAGTTCATTATATACCTGACCTATATCTGACATACTAACTGCCCAAGATGCAGATGTTACTGCTACATATTTATTGATTTTATTTATATTTCTTTATCTACATATCTGGATGTGTTCACATGACATTTTCAGTTCAATTTGTACAGGACACTGCATTTCGTGTAGCACATCCACATTTCTGGGTAACAAATTAACGAGCTACTCATCTGCCAGATTTACTTATGCATGCCAGCCAGTAACTGACTGTTGAGGACTGTTATATGCTTCACAGCTAGTAGCACTTCCATCAACCACTTTAGATGGGACTGTCCAACTGTGGGTTGCCATCACTTATTAAAACAGTACTATTTGTATAATGCAAGGGTACAACAACATTTCAAAGTAAGTGACACAGACACACTCCAGGTTTTATACCTTTATTAATTACATTACACACTTTTCCACAGGCTCTCTCCTTTATTTGATATTACAGTGCATATGGAAGACATATTCAAGACATATTATACCTTTATTAATAGGTTAGAACACTCTTTTTCAGGCTCATTCACTTATTTTATATGACAGTACCTGCAGAGATATTATTCCAGACATATTTTACCTTTCTTAATGGGTTACTAGACTCTTTTTCTGGCTCTGTGAGTTATTTTATATAACAGTAACATGGAGATGACTTATTCAGGGCATTTTATGGCTGTATTATTGGGTTACAACACTTTCTTTCAGGCTCTCTCACCTATTTTATATAACAATACATGCAGAATAATCACTAACCTGCCTGGTGGCCCAGCCTTAGCAGCCTATCTGCATAGGCTTGCTGATTCGCAGCACGGACACCTGCAGCTGTGAAGTAAATGAAGGGATATTGAGACATACCTATCCATTATACAGAATCAATTATCATTTCTTACATACTGCATTCCATGGCTACCTACTCAGTTGTGAGGCATCTTGCATCCCACGGGCCTCCTGTATCCATTGGTTCAGTAGGTCCTGCTTCTGTCTCTTCATGTCTGCATGGTGGTGACAGACCTGCTCACCAGTCCGAGGAATGCCTGTGACACTGGTGAGTTCATGAGCTAACCAGTTCCAAGCCTCTGCCTTGTACGCCATCCCTTGGAACTGGCCCTGCAGGAGTCTTGACTCATGAAGGTGGACAAAGAGCCAAACCATGTATTTCGACTCCTCGATGCCCCAACGTTGTGCTCAAAAGCATGTACCCTCTCCAGCACCAGTGATTCTAACTGCAGATGAGAGCTACAATCAGTTATGGTGAGTATTCCCACCTATGAGGCTTAAATATGCCGCATTTCCCGCACTTTTTTGTAATTGACCGTTTTAGAAAATTCTCGGCTGACTGCAGACCTGCTTAGTAATGGTTAATCTACCATTTATAAGTATATGTATGTTAACAGTGGCTGTTTATCTTAAGCTGTCATGGCTTAGTGGTTCAGTACTTTGATTATGGTGCGCAGAGTCCTGTGTTCAAACCTTTTCATTACATTTTATTTTACTACTGTCCAGACAGGCTAAGGGGTGTGGCTGTGTTTAAGCAACTTTGCTCTACATTGCTCCACGTTGCCCTATGGTACGCTGCTTGGCATGATGCGCACCTCCTCGCAAATTTATTGCATTGGGTACAGTGCTATTTAGCTATGGGCAACTCTATTGCACTGGGTAAAGTGCTGCTTAACTACGGGGCACCTATATTGTGCTGGGTATAGCGCTGCTTAACTGCGGGCAACTGTATTGCGCTGGGTAAAGCACTGCTTAACTGCGGGCAATTATATGTCAGGATCCTTTATAAATATATATTTTGTTCACTGATACATAGGCCTTAGTAAAATTTTAATAATGTAAGTCAGGAATTATTTCATATACTAATTTAGAACATAAATAGGAAGGGGAGTGGTGGGACTCAAACAGTGAATGCTTCCTCGTTGTGCGAACGCTCTACCATTACGCTATTGCTGTTTGGTGTAATTTGCATAAACATTCCTTCTTATTGTTAGAAAAATGTGTATTTGAATATATGAGAAATGCTAGTTTAAAAGCAAAGTAGTATATAATGCATTTTATTCTATTAATCATATAACAGTAAGGATTAATTCATGTGTAAAAGTAAGTAGTTTTGCAACTGCAGTATGGCTTGAAGCAAAACTGACCTTCGACCCAGGCAGATACTAGCTTAGCAAGTTTTAATGTTTATGCTTTTCACAAGTGATTATCTGCTGGGTCAGGAAATTAAATGTGTGAAATAATGAAATCTTCTGCTCTTTCCTGCTGGAATGATTTGGCCTTGTATATGTGTTACTGAGATAAGCGCGCAGCTGGTAGGAAAGTGTAACAGAGAACAAAGAAGATTATTAAAAGACTGAATCTGCTATTGTATTCGAACTGATATGAAACCTTGAAGAAGTAACTTTACAGAAAGACATTATATCTGACCAGCTGGATAGCAAGATCGTATTGTATCTAGAGGAAAAGTTTATTTTAAAATATACAGCATCAATAGCTTTAGGAATAGAAGACTGTAAGCTAAAGTGATGTAGATGCCCTGTGACATATCATGTCAGTAAGGTGGGCATAGCTTGAATGTTAAACCTATATAAAATTGTGTGCTTCCTGTTTCATGTCAGACAAAATTCTGTACTTGTACGTTTTTTGCCTCCTGGTGTACACTAGTAAACTTTAGAATCTGAACCTCCTGTGTATTGAATTCTTGATTTTATTTAACAGTTTTGTCCTTCTGAGCTGGAAAATTCCCTCAGACAGCTGCAGATCAGAGTCTACCGGTGGTCGAATACTGCGCAGGAGAAGTTACCAAAACGGTTCTTCTTGGGTGAAAAGACCTCCGACTGAATTGTCATTTAAAGAGGCTGGCCACTTTCTGATCTGTGGCCGAAGAGTGGACATTGGACAGTTCAATACTGGAGGCTCAGGTAGGAGAAATTTGCCTTTTTTCTGTTTTAGATCAGGGACTAGGTTACAGTATATTGTTGTCAAGATTTGTTTTGCAGATCAGGGACAAAAGGAAGTACTGTATATTTGGTCATAGATCAGGGTAACAGAATAAGGTAGGCAGTTATTCTAGATAAACTGTGAACAGGAACTGGGAATTTGATATCACATGATAAAAAGGGTTATGTAACATTTTCTTTACTATGGGAAATCAGTGCACTAAAACATCGCGAGATCCGCCTAACGAAGGCAAAAATACATGCAATTACAATGTTCTGATAACGTTAGGTATTATACGAAATGGGTTAATAAATATGAATTTGATGGTAAACTAGATAAAACTTCACTAGTTAAACTCCTTAAACAGCTAAAATCTGATGCGGGAGGTCAGGCAAAAAAGCAACGCCAATTAGGCATTCCTCAGGTACACAGGTGGATTGAGGAAGCAAATCGTAGAGAGCAGAAGCTGAAAAATTCAAAAACATTATTTCTAGACAAAGAGGATAATAACTTGGTAATAGCGACAGCTCCCCCTCCTCCTCCCTTGCCCCCTCCCTTACCATTTTCAGGATATGAAGTGAGTGGACAGGCTGGTCCGCCTCTGCATTATCCTGAAGTTTCAGCAAGACCACAGCCATTTGTTAGAGATCCTATTGAACTAGGTCCCGAACACGTAAAACACATAGGGACACAGAATTATATCAAACAGAGAGAAACCTACAGGATGAGAGTGAGGAAGAAATATGCCCACTTATAGAAGTTCCAAATCCTCAGGCAGGAAAGGAAGGGCAGGACCCAACACTCTTAGTATACAGGCCATGGACACCGGAGGATATCCGGAAGGCTACTGAGGGAATTCCCCATCCAAAAGTTAATTTTACGAAATTTTTAGAAGATTTACAAGGCATTTGAGTTACCACTTGAATGGGGAAGAAGTAGAAAAAGTAGTAAGACAAATTATAGGTCCAGATTGGCACATGATTTGTGGCACCTGGATTCCTCGTAATGCAGAGCTTAAACCCCTCCCACACAGTGACGCAGAGTTAGACAGCAGAGTGAAAGGTCTAACAGACCGAATCTCTGAGAAATGGAAATCTAGAGCAGACTGGACTTGAATTAATCAATGCATACAACAGGAAAATGAGATGATAGATGGGTATTATGCTAGATTATTACAATGTTTTAATAATCATAGCAGTATGTCGGTTCCTGAGAACCAAACAAATGATTCCCCGTATGAATAACAATTAAAAAATGCATTTTTGAAAGGTTGCATTGCACCTATTAGTAGCTTCATTACAAAGCATATGATAGACCATCGAACAGGGAGGCTACAAGCCTTACTTGAGTATGCTAGACATGCTGAAAGACATTTTAATAGTAAAAAGAAAAAGAAGGCGCAAGTCTTCACTGCTGAAGACAGAGCTGAAGTATTTGTATTACAGTCAGGTAAAAAGGGCAAGAAGAATGCCCAGGGAAACAAACAGTCTGACAAACGATCAGAAGATTTTGAAGAGAGGAAAAAGAGGTGAATGCTTCAAGTGCGGGAAAAAGGGACATCTAGCAAGGGATTGTAAGCAAAACAAAAAGGTAATTTCAGAAGATAAGGGAGATGAGGACTGACTATATGATAGTGAAGATACATCATGTGAAAGTCAGAAATCATCACGAAAAGTTAATAAACAGAAAACAGACGTAAATGTGATAGAAGGAGTAGAGGAAGTGCAAGTAGATATGGAGGATGAAGAAAGTGAAATTTTGGACTTAGCATTA
The DNA here is from genome assembly GCF_019279795.1 of Protopterus annectens. NCBI lineage: Eukaryota > Metazoa > Chordata > Ceratodontiformes > Protopteridae > Protopterus > Protopterus annectens. Next base: position 1,369,107,083 of record NC_056733.1, read on the forward strand.
TTGAGCTTAGAGCTCTACTTAGCAGATACGAAACCGGAAGTTACACTTCTGGTGGAGGGAAGAGAAGTCAAATTCCTGTGTGACTCAGGAGCATCATGGACTTTGATACACCCCTCCAAGTTACCAGAACATTCCAAATCACCTGATTATATACTAGTAAAAGCCGCAAATGGACAGCTATACAGGGAACCACTTTCCCATGATATAGCAATAACTGACCCTGTTTCAGGTATGACCCAGAGAAGTAAAATTGTTGTTTCTACAAAGTGTCCAGTAAACCTATTGGGTAGGGACCTTATGCAGATATTTGGCATAGCAGTAGTTCCAACTGTACAAGGTATGGAGGCACAGAGACAAATGGATACCTTTGTAGTGTGATCGGAGGGTGAAACTTTTTACTGGTACAGCCAGGACCTAGTCACGACTGGTCCAGGGGCAGTAACCGAGGAACTGATGAACATAGCCATCAGTAAAGCCCCCTCCCTCGACACTGATTGACAGCATTTGTTACACTGTACTCTATACTACTGTACTACACCAGGACCTGATAGAGAATATGAGCAAGAATTATTCAGAAATCGTGCAACTAGACTAGTATTGCGTACTTTGTACTGGGATACTGAGGGGAACAGTGTAGTCAGCTGTTCATTACCTCAAGAATTCCTTGCATTATATAGATTAAATCGATTACCACATGTCAGCCTGACAAAGAATAAAAGTGTAAAATGGGCAGACTTAGGAGAAAAAGTAACAAGATGGGAGAAACAGACTGATTTAGAACTGTCAGAACAAGGGATATGGAAACAAAAACTGAATTGGTTGACACAGACACATCCAGCTGTACACTTGCAATCTAGCGAGGACAGCTGATTAGCATTTTTATTAGAAGAAGAAGAAAAGGTCTTATGTGAAATTCCAACAACTCTTTGGTCAACAGGCAAGTCAGAAGTAGGATTATTTGAACAGCAAGACCAGTTACAATTATCCCAAAGTCAGCTTTTAGACCACAGAAAAGATAATACCCTTTGAGAAAGGATGCAGAAATAGGAATTAAGCCTATAATAGCAGCATTACTCAAAGAGGGAGTACTGGTAGAATCTCCTGATTCACCATGTAATACACCCCTATTTCCTGTTAAAAAAGCGAATGGGGAATGGCGGATGGTACAAGATATACAAGCTGTAAATAATGCAGTAATACCTAGAGCACCTACGGTGCCAGACCCACATACTTTGTTAAATGATCTAAAACCACAGCAGAAGTATTTCTCTGTGGTAGATATCAGTAATGCTTTCTTCTCGATACCTATACATCCTGATAGTCAATATTGGTTTGCATTTACATTTCAGGGTAAAAGGTATACATATACTCGACTACCACAGGGATATTGTGAGAGTCCAACAATTTTTGCACAAGAAATGGCTAGCAACCTGGCAGGGTTTACCCCACTGGGAGGTAGTCAAATTCTACTTTATGTAGATGACATCTTGCTAGCAGCCCCCACCCAGCAACAATGCAGGGAAGATACTGTGGCATTATTGACATTTTTAGCAACACAAGGACACAAAGTAAACAAAAGTAAGTTACAACTTTGGAGAAAACAAGTTAGATACTTGGGATATGTAATATCCAATGAAGGTAGAATACTAGATGAGGAAAGAAAAACAACAATTTTGCAAGCACCTAAACCAGCAACCAAGAAGGAAATTATGTCTTTCTTGGGTACAACTAATTTCTGCCGGAGCTGGATACCAAATGATGCTTTGGAATCTGCTCCACTGACTGACTTGATATATAAGACACCAATGGCAGCACAAGATATTTTACAATGGACAACCAAAGCAGAAACGGCTTTCTGCAGGTTGAAGCAGTTGATAGCTTCTTCATTAGTTTTAGGACTTCCAAATTATCACAAATGTATTTTTTAGACCGTAGATTGCAAACAAGGATATATGACGTCAGTATTGACGCAACAACATGGGGACAAGCAACGCCCCATAGCCTATTATTCATCACAGTTAGACCCAGTGGCATGATCTTTGCCTCACTGTGTACAAGCAGTAGTTGCAGCTGCAATGGCAGTACAGGCTTCAGCCTCAGTGGTGTTATTCCAGCCTCTCACATTGAGAGTGCCTCATGCAGTTGCAATAATTTTACTGCAAGAAAAAGTGGCATACCTTTCTCCTGCTAGACATCTTTCATGTATGACTATACTGCTGAGCCAACCTCATATGACAATTGAACGATGTACGACATTAAATCCATCAACATTACTTCCAACTCCTGTGGATGGCACACCACACAGCTGCCTGCAGGAAATTGAACAGTTAGCTTTACCTAAACAAGATCTCACAGATATGCCCTTGGATAATGCCAAGGTGACATATTACGTGGACGGCTCATGCAGAAGGGGTCCTACAGGGAAGAATCTGGTAGGGTATGCAGTAGCTACAGACACTGAAATTCTAGAAGCCCAATCCTTACCACATAACTTATCTGCACAAGCAGCAGAATTGATAGCTTTGACGAGGGCATGTACTTTAGCAAAAAACAAGTGTGTAAACATATATACTGATAGTCAGTATGCTTTTTCTACAGTACATGTATTTGCACAACAATGGAAAAATAGAGGAATGATAACATCTAGTGGAAAACCCATTAATCATGCACAATTTATTTTGGAATTATTAGAATCTATTCAGTTACCTACCAGAGTAGCTATTTGTAAATGTGTAGCTCATACAAAACAACAGGATAAGATTTCGAAAGGCAATGCACGAGCTGATGCAGCTGCAAAGCAAGCAGCCTCAGTCTCAGAAACTTTACTTTTAAATGAGGAATTCCAACCCTCTGAGATTTTAGATTTAGACATGTTAAAAACAATGCAGACGCTTACTACAAAAGCAGAAAAACAAAAATGGGTAAAACGAGGTGCAATTCTTGAGAATGGACTGTACATTTCCAAAGAAAGAAAACCGATATTGCCGTCTAATTTATTTAGATATGCAGCTTTGTTGAGCCATGGGCAGTGCCATGTCTCAACAGGGGGGATGGTACAGTTAGTAAACCGAATATTCCAAACATATGGATACACAAACTACACAAAAAAATGTTGTGCAGCTTGTCATACTTGTAACAAGCATCATGCACAAGGGGCATTTAAAACCAAGCAAGGAAGTTTTCCTATACCACCGTATCCGTTCCATACTATTTGTATGGATTTCATAGAATTGAATAAATGTGAAGGGAAAAAGTTTTGTTTAGTTATTGTAGACATGTGTTCCAAATGGGTAGAAGCTTTTCCAACCAAAAACCCGGATGCAGCAACAGTGGCGAAAGCCCTGATAAAAGAAGTAATCCCTAGATTTGGCATTCCAGAAAGGATTTATAGTGACAACGGCACACATTTCGTAAACCAGACAATCCACCAACTTGGGAGATTTTTTGGTATCTCCTTAAAGAACCATTGTGCTTACCACCCACAGTCAGCAGGACTGGTGGAAAGGTACAATGATACCCTCAAAAATAAACTTAGGAAGCTAGTTGAGGGGACTCAGAAGAATTGGATGCACTGTCTGCCTTTGGCACTCCTGAGTATGAGAACGGTTCCAAATGTAAAGGGTTTGACTCCCTTTGAAATGTTTTTTGGGAGAGCATATTATGTGCCTCAGTGGAAAGCTCTCATGCCTGCAGAGCAAGAGGCTGACAGCTCATTAGCTAGTTATATGAGGAAACTGTTAACAAATAAATCTGTTTTGCAGTTTAACTCTTTTTCAGATAAGGAACAGACCAGACCGGTGGAAGCAGTCTTGGTCCCGGGGACGTATGTGTGGCTGAAAGTGATGAAAAGGAAGAACTGAGCGAGTCCAAAGTGGGAAGGACCGTACCAGGTTCTGTTGGCAACGCCTACTGCAGTCAGAGTGGCTGAGAGGATGTCTTGGGTTCATTTGACACACTGCAAACCGGTAAAGAACTTTCAACTTGATAAAAACTTTGTGACTGATACACAACCAGACCGAGATGGCCAAAAACAAAGCAAATAGAAATCTAGATCAGCCCCAGAGATGTTGCATAATCATTTTGTTGAGTATACATTTATTGACTGTAATTGTGACAATTTTCCTCTTGTTGTGGTTTATTCTACACACAACCACACAAGTGAAAGTGGGAAGGCGTGATGAAACATCTATAGACTGGCATCCAAATTTTAACACATACCTAGCCATGAAGCGTGTATATGCAGAGACTATGAACATTTCAAATTGCTGGGTTTGTACAGCTATACCAACAGCATATGGAGGACTGATAATGTCCGCTGTCCCTTTGGGGATAAATGAGACTTGGGAGAATTTACTCTTCGATACAGGAACTGTGAGATCATAGGACAAAATAGCTTTATTTTTACCTGTCACACAAAAAGGAATTGTATGTTTTTATAAAAATGATACCCTCTAGGTGGGCTGGAGCAATTGTAATATAACCATATCTTACCGATGTTACATTAAGAATAGTAATGGCAATACTTTTTGCAATACTAATTATGACTCATATTTGAACTCATTGAAAACAACCATGAATGACATTCGCAAGAATCCAGTTTTGTTTAAACAATTGTCAGTTATAGATCAGAAAATGTTTCATGCAGGGCTGATGCGTATTAGTACTAAAGTAGAAAACTGTTATTTTATTTGTGGGAAAAAAGGCATATAAATGGTTACCTGAGAATTGGTCTGGCAGTTGTTTTTTGGGTTACTTGGTTCCGGCAATAAGACATACTGCAGAATTACCTTTGGGTAAGATACGAAACATAAGAGAAGCAGCTCGAAAACCTGAAGGTCCAGTTGAAAAACCTGTGAATCCAGTTGGAAAGATCGAAGCTGGCTGGAAAGACCACAATTCAGTGAAAGATAAAAGCAAATTGACTCATATGGACTTGAGTGACAGTGTTATATCCTGGGCATGAATATTCACAGCCTATGGAGCAGTCAAATCGATCTGGGAGCTGAGGAAGTTGTCGAAACTTGTCGAAGTAATGAGTAATGCAACTTTTTCTGCCCTAGAACTGGTGACTGATGAACTGAATGCAATGAGAACTGTTGTGCTACAAAATCGGATGGCTCTTGACTTCACCCTAGCGGCGAGAGGTGGTACGTGCGCGCTTATCAAAGAAGATTGCTGTGCGTACATACCAGATAATAGGCATGAAATCAATAATCACCTAGAGGTAATTCAGCAAGTATCAGCCATGACTGAACCAGGCCCAAACCCACTGACGGACTTTTTCCAGAATCTATTTGGGGGGTGGGGTTCCATCCTAATGAATATTCTGATTGCCATTTGTATGGGTATACTCCTAATAGGAGCATGTGTTTGCTGTGGAATTCCATGCATGAAAAGATTAATTAAAGATTTTATTGATGTATCTGTTACTGAAACTTTGTACCAAGATATTGAAATTGAAAAATTGATCTCAGATGACATTTTTTCTGAAGTATAGATTGAATGACTCACCTAGCTGAAAATCCTAAGTGGAAAAGGTTAGGAGATGAAATGACACTATGCATACTTCAAAATAGAATAAAAAGTATTAATAGGGGGGAAAATATTAGAAAAATGTGTATTTGAATATATGAGAAATGCTAGTTTAAAAGCAAAGTAGTATATAATGCATTTTATTCTATTAATCATATAACAGTAAGGATTAATTCATGTGTAAATGTAAGTAGTTTTGAAACTGCAGTATGGCTTGAAGGAAAACTGACCTTCGACCCTGGCAGATGCTAGCTTAGCAAGTTTTAATGTTTATGCTTTTCACAAGTGATTATCTGCTGGGTCAGGAAATTAAATGTGTGAAATAATGAAATCTTCTGCTCTTTCCTGCTGGAATGATTTGTCCTTGTATATGTGTTACTGAGATAAGCACGCAGCTGGTAGGAAAGTGTAACAGAGAGCAAAGAAGATTATTAAAAGACTGAATCTGCTATTGTATTCGAACTGATATGAAACCTTGAAGAAGTAACTTTACAGAAAGACATTATGTCTGACCTGCTGGATAGCAAGGCCGTATTGTATCTAGAGGAAAAGTTTTTTTTTAAAATATACAGCATCAACAGCTTTATGAATAGAAGACTGCAAGCTAAAGTGATGTAGATGCCCTGTCACATATCACGTCAGTAATGTGGGCATAGCTTGAATGTTAAACCTATATAAAATTGTGTGCTTCCTGTTTCATGTCAGACAAAATTCTGTACTTGTACGTTTTTTGCCTCCTGGTGTACACTAGTAAACTTTAGAATCTGAACCTCCTGTGTATTGAATTCTTGATTTTATTTAACACTTATGCTCTTTCATATCAGGATTGCTAACTGCAGCTAAGCAATGGGCACACCCGCGCACACACATGCAAATACGGGCAGCTAAATCGGGAATTAGAAGAAAAAATTATTTAAATATTTTAATTTTTAAAACTGTGCTGGGGGTTTAAAATGTCAGGGAGTGTGGTGTTGGGTACATGGACATTTGACCGGACTTGCTCTTGTGTGTTGACATGTGGCATTTTGGACACTTGCAGGGGCGTGGACCTTTAGACTGCTCGGCAGTCGGACACGCCCCCTGCTTTCCTGCATGGTCCCTGTTAGACTTGCAGTTGAGTCAGCATGCCCTCATGAATATTCATGGCACGCTGACGTCATACCGTTCAACAGAAGCCTCCGAGTAAGACCTATTTAGTCTTACACGGAGGATTTGTGAATCCGGGGGACTGATATTTGGTTGTATGGAGTAGACATAACACTTTAAAATTGTTCTTTACTTTGCTTTTTAATCTGAGGGATGTATTGGTAACAAGAAAAATGTTTAAGCGCATCGCGAACGTGCAGGCTTCATTTTTTTCCATGGTGTTTTTACATGGAGTTTCTGAGACTATTAGTTTGCGTTGAAAGAATTCTTGTTTCTTTTGGCCAGGAGCATTATTGGTGTGACTGCAGCCATTGGAGGTGGTGTGATGATCCCTTTTGTTTGCTCGGAGGCCCTCGTTCATTCACGTTACTGGTCCAACAGTTGTGCTTAATGAAGATCATTGTCTTATTTTGTGCTGGCATTTATGTCCACCGTGAGCTCTTAATTTAACACTTAAGAATATTAACTTTTAAACATTTTTTCCAAAAACCTTCAGCAAGTTAGAACGGTGTATTTGGTATTTGGTGTGGATGAGTGGCATCCTTCCCTAGTTATTTCTAGAGACATGAACATTTACTTCTCGAGTTTGTTAGCATTTTTTTCTTAGTCACAAAAAAAGTTAATCCCGTTCCTACAAAACTCCTTGTCACTACTAGTATACTTGCAAAACAGTACCATTTTCTAGCAGCGTTGCAAATGACAGTTCATTAATTTAGGAACCTGGTTCAGTACCAAAACTCAAACCTGAAGTATATGAACAACCGTTGTTGTTTTGTTTATTGTGCCAGAGCAAGATGCAGGGAAAAAATCTGGAAGTATTTTATTATATTATTATAGTAAAACATAAAAAAACATTCTACAACTGGAAACTGTACTTTATTGTTTTACTGTGCTTTAAAAATCAAACAAATACCTAACACACATACAGTAAACAGCTATTAACTACCCAGCTTCCTAACCTACTTTATTATTCAAAAGCAATGTAAACCCTGCATCATGATCCCCACTGCAACTCTTCTACTAGTGTAAACTCTATTTTGCATATAAAATAAATACCCAGAACCACATTATATAAATTAAAAGACAAATAAACAATAAACACGAAGTAAAAGTGTGGAGTATTTTATCTCACAAAAAGGTGGAACAATACAAAGTAAAGCAAACAAAAACCTAAATAACAACAATGCACACAAAACTAACACCAGTGTATAATAGCAATAATCCACGGCCAGGTGTGGGTAATGCTGGATTTACCCATGGTTGGCTTTGTTTGATCAATTGGGCTTCGCCCTCGTGACGAAACCATACCAACGGTGGGTAAATCCAGCATTACCAACACCCAGCCGTGGGTTATTGCTATAATAATCCAGAGCAGGCAGTACATGTAGATGTTAGTAGTTTCCATAAGGAGCAATGGCACTTCTCCAGGAAATAATCTGCAGTTTCCCTTCCATTCACCAAGGTTATGTTTGAATAGAGTAAGAGAAGTGCTTTGTTTCATATGGAGATAAAACCGATTCCAAAGAAGTGAAATTTTCTGTGATACATATCTACCCCACTTCATGTTCTAATTATACTGCAGATATGAATAAGATGTTCTAAGTGAATGTTTATGCCACCATTTCACTTATGGGTGTGCAATATGTCTGAGATGACAGGATGTTTTGAGGCTGCGTATGTGTGGCAGAGGTCACCCCTCAGCAGACTGTATGATATTCAGAATAGGGACAAAACTTTGAGATGAACATTGTAGTTCTTATGATTAATACCCTTGATTATCTTGGTAAGAAAACATATTGGATGTTCAATCAAATGTTTGGACAGGTACATGGCAAAAGGGGCATTATACTCAATGATTGGTCTTAAAAGTGAATAGAATAGAGTAATTACATCTCTGGTCCTGGATGCCATGCCATTACTAATATGCTGAGTGATGAAAAAGGGCCTTTCTTACAATAGTGTGCACATGGTGATCAAAGGTCAGTTGACAGTGTGTGTTCTCATGATCCTAATGACAGGCATCCTTTTCTGTTTCTTTTGCAGACAGTGCTCATATGTTAGGGCAAAGCAATGTTGCTCCACCTGGTACAGATAATCCAGTATAAATGGCTCATTCATCCCTGTCGTCAGGAGTTTTCCAGCACCCAGTAAACTACTTGAGTCTGAATCAGATGGGGCACAGACACCACTTCTGTGTCATGTATTATGGAGTTATCAGGTATGGAACAATGACAGCTTTTTATCTCAATCATCTTTATACTTCCCTTCCTTTGCATTGCTATCATTCTCCCATATTTGAATCCTTATGCATATACATTTATAATACACAACAACGTCCCACTAACCAGGAGTTCACCCTAATTTCCTTCTACCTGCTGTATCAGAATGGCTCTTTATTTACAATATGTTTTACCTACCATTTTCTTAGGTTCAAGCATTCAGCCAAAATCTTAAGCATCTTTTCTGAAAGACCCAAATGTGTTCTGTTGAACTTATGTTTTTGGACTAACAGAATTTTTCTGTCATAACATCTTTTTTTCTTCTTGCATACAAATGCTAACCTGTACTCCAAAATACAACCTAACAAATTAACTTTGCAGGCCACAGTATTTGGTTCAGAAGCTGCAGTTTTTCTTGTGTCATTTCTCAGAACAATTTCTGCCATCTAATGTTTCTAAAAGATCTGGCCTACATAAGTGGGCATTTCATTCCAAATCTGCAGTCAAGACATGTTACAATAAAAGCCCTAATCTCAGCCACTCAGCCATTGAAGTACAAACTGGATAGGAAGATACAACTATGTTATTCAAATTCCATATAGATCAATATATGGAAAAAGGCAAGGTCTAATCATGATCAAATATATGACAGTTTCTTATTTCCAGTCCATCCAGGATGGTTCCATTTCTTTTGCAATAGTGCAAGAAAAAAGAGTTGATAAAGAAGACACCTAACACATAGCTGTTTCACTAAGTTTCATAAAAGTTTTCTTCATACCAAGCAGACAAAGTAAGTTGCCTTTTTTGCTTGGTAACTGAGCCGAAGAAAACAATTTTTCTGACACTATGATTAAATCCTATTCCCGCTAACCTAAAGAGATAGCTATGTCATGAGATCATAACTTGCCTATATTTTCCCATATTTCTAGAATGTATCTAATTTAGCCATTCCTTTACATTTAATTTTTTGTGTGTGCTGTGTCTTCAATATAGCATATATAAGAAAGAAATTGAGAATAACAGGGGCACTTTTCTATAATTCTTCTCCTTTCTTCAGTGGCAGAATTTAAAATCATTTTTTACTATTTCCTTTGGTGCTATGACAATGACCATGACTCATAGGCTCATAGGATCATTGGAAATGCAAGAATACTGAATCACAAGACCATTTATGCCTTGCCAATTCCTACTCTCATGCTGTAGCCCCATTCTCAGGAAGAAAAAGCAGGAGTAAATTGAAGGCTACCTATCCAATCACCCAGTTTTATTTTAAAGGATGATAGGGAGACACTTTATTTAACTTGCATCTTTACTTAACTTGCATTGGACATCTGTCCAGAGATGGTCAGTAGGCTTTGGGTAATAACATTTATAGTTGCAGCACATTTTATTGCTGTGCTGGTACAGCTTTAAATCCCTATGTATTTATAGTATTATAGGAGCTATGTGGTTTCCAAAAATGCAGGGGATCATGAATGACAGCAAAAATACCACCTTGGGTATACCATGAAAATAGGCTAATAGCTGAGGGGGACTGAACCGGTCATCAAAGTATAAATAAAATAAATAAATGTGGTTCATAATGTTGTTGAATGCAAGGAATATACCAAAAGCCTACAAGAAACAAAATTATTGGATAGCATTTCAAACCTTTCCTGGTGGCTCAGGGACTTTAAGCCAACAGTTTTCCTGGCTATGAACCCATGTGGTCTTTACTATAAGAGACAGGTATCCTGGGGGGTGCATCATACTTAATAATTGGTCTTATCAGGGATGCATGCAAAGGGTTGAAAATTTACTGTGGTTTGAATGATATACTTTAAGATTATAACTCTTAGCTACCCAACTTTTTTTGCAGAATGTCCATAGTTTTGCTTTACATTTTTGGTCTGTCCCTCATAAAATTTGTGTTTTTTTGGCAAGTCATTTATGACTGACGTCATTAAAGCATGATACTCATTTGACGTTCAGATTTCACATCCTGCAGAAAATGCATGTTAATGCAACATCTGTTATTCTAGCAATTTCTACACTTATAAGAGTAATATTTAAAATCAGTTTTTTTTATTTCTGGGCCTTTGTCCCACTCATATTTTTGGCTTAATCAACATTTCTTGCTCTAAGAAGTTGAGATGTATGGTTTAGATATTAGTTGGGTTATGAAGGATTTTCTGGCAACTGTTGTTACATGGTGGTCAAAGGAGAGGGAATTATTTCACAGATTCCAGGACCCTTAACAGTATTACCACCTTGGAGTCAAGTATTGGCTATACTGTACATTGAGGGAGAGAGTTGCTTACCATGTGTAATAATTCTGCACTTTTTCACATTTAATTTTACCCCATTTTCTTGTGTTTGTTTTTGTGTATGAGTTTCTGCTGTAACAAATGGATTTCAGGGGGAGATCTGACAGTAAAATCCAGTTTGTAGTCACCTGCAAACTTAGTTAACTAAAAGATATTGACTCGCACTCTGGAGATCAGAGAAGAAAATGCCAGGAAAAAAGGATCCCAGCAATGAGGCTTGTCGTGCATCATTAGTTACTATCATACTTTGTAGGTAGGCGCCTGATACCTAAACTATCTTGGTTATATATTTTAGAGAGATGTCTATCCAGCTCATCACATATAGATGTCATTTTAAGGCACTAAGCTTATTAATGATGACATCAAGGAGTACATTGTGAAATGCTTTGGTCAGAGATAAATATACTAAGGTGAGCAGAATGACTACTCCCTACAGCCTATATGACTTTCTTGAGGAATTTATCTAAACTGAGTAGGAAGGATCTCCTTTTGACAAAAAAACTGACGTGAGTCTTTCCTGATTAAGTTTTTGATATCTTAGTTTATAAGGTCAGATATGATTCTTCCCATGGCTTTGCAAGGCAGACTGTAGCTTTCTATATATGCTGAAGTGATGTCCTTTGTACAGGTATCATCACTGCAGTTTGCCATACTTTGGGGACAAATTCTGTAGCAAGGTCAAGTAAAAAAAAATACATTGATGGGTTCCACAGTAAAGTGTGGAACTATTTGTTTGTCATCCAGGTAAATTATCAGGGTTGATCGGAAAGTATCTTGGTCTTAGCAAACACCTTTAGTGCATGTTGCTTTGTGACATTGGGAGGTGTAAGGGATTCAGATTTTGGGGAATTAAGGTTGTTGTTTCATAGTTAAAGTTTATACTAAATTTGTCCACAAGTATACTTGTGTGTTTGCATGGGTAGTGCAATTTTGGCTAAGTGCATATCACTAATGGATGTTATTCATCAGATTCCAATTGTAAACAAAAGGCGTAAGTATCTTTGGCTTTGGAAAATATTTTGTTTCTTACCTGCCTTAATGGCCCTAATAGCAACTTTTAGCTCCTTACTGATATTCCTAATTCAGTCTTTAATAATGAGAAATTTTATAATTTTGTATGACTTATGCCATGTTATATCTTGATATGAGCTTTGTTTAAGCTAGTGGTCCACCAGAGTGGTTTGTTCTTCAAGTTCACAATGCATTTGGGTGTTGCATGCTGGGCCAAGATCAAGGGTGTTATCTATATGTGAATAGAACGCCTTTGTTTAAATTCCAGCTGGGTCAGTATTAGCTTGAATGATGTTACAAGTAAAGTTGGATATCTTCTGTTTAGGATTATGTGTATTATTCCTTTAATGTGGAACTGTTCCTGAGTAAGTAATATTTTTATTCCTTTAGTTATTGAACTATCTAAGTTGAATTTATTAATAGCCAAAATAATAAATCTGTAAGTACTGACACAATTTAATAGTCTTGTTTGACTTTATTTAAGACAAAGAAAGTTACATTCTCTCTTATACAATTTGTCCTGATTATGAAAAAAAACTTGCTTTAACCCAGATAGGTCAAAAATGGGGACTTTGCCTAGTTTACAAGTCTCTGAACCTATAAAACCCATAAGTCTCTTGCCAACCTGTAGAACACCATCATTTTTTTATTTTCTGAGCAAGGAATTCTCAAAACGTTATTCAAACCCACCTGGATCCCATATTCTCAAAGAAGATTTTATAACATTCCAACATTCTATTTTCTGTCAGATGTGTTTGCTAACTAACCTATATCTAAAATACTGACACTCTGCTAAAGATACTGTATTTGATAATAAGTCCACCATTAGAAGAACCCCTTTCTTTCTTAGAGTGAATCATTTCCTCCTATTTTTTTCCAGGACATTTAGAAAAATGGATGATTTAAACCTTAATGCAATTTATGATATATGTCCATCTACAAACTGGAATATAGTAAAGATTAGTTTAGATGTTTAATGTCTTCTGTATTTGCTGGAGACTGTCCTGCATTGTTGTTTTAAAATATTTCCTGTGATTCTGAGCTCTGTAGTCACGGTGTTGGGTTGTTGGAGTATTGTCTTGTCCTTTTATTATTTATTATTAAATATATGTAAACCTTTTAATCGTGGCTAGTTTGTTTAGAGATATTAAATATCTTAGAGTACTTGCATATGTATTTGGTGAAACTGTATAGGCCACTCCTAAATAGCCTTGAAAGTCTTGGTCACACTTACCATTCGGATAATAGTAACATTGCACAGTAAGATTGGGCACCCTTTGGTAAGGGCCTTACTAGTAGCTAGTAAGTAAGGGTGGCTGTTGGCAGCTGGTACTGCCTTATAGTCTGGGCAGAAGGGGGCATGGCTAGTAAACCTGTGTCAGCCTTTCCCAGGGGTTTGTGTGTGTGTGTGTGTGTGTGTGTGTGTGTGTGTGTGTGTGTGTGTGTGTGTGTGTTTGTATGTCAATCAAATCTCAAAGTGTGTGTGTGTGTGTGTGTGTGTGTGTGTGTGTGTGTGTGTGTGTGTGTGTGTGTGTGTGTGTGTGTGTGTGTGTGTGTGTGTGTGTGTATGTGTGTGTGTGTGTCAGCTACTTGGACTGGAACGTGAAGCACTGGTTGGACAGAGAGGATGCTGGAGGTCTTAGCTTGGCCACTCAGCTGAGATCTTAACCCTATAGCTGTCCCAGTGGGGAGTCTTATTGGGGATCTGGAGAGAGAGGGAAAAAACAGCCCCAGACTGACTGTGATCTCTGTGTGCTCTTAAGGGGAATTGTACTTTATTGTGTGTATACTTGTCATCCTTCCAATGTGCATGTCCCTCACTGGTGCTAGTGGTGAGGACTGAGGCTCTTTGATTACTGGGCCAGTGCAGGGGCATCACATATTAATTGTTTGTCAGTGGTGGGATAGCCACATCACATATTAATTGGTTGATAGTGGTCAGTTAGCCACATCACACTTACCATCTGAGTTTTGTAAATTACCCACATTCTTCACCACCATCAAGTGACTTGCACAGCACCTGTCCTATCAGTTTATGAAACAATAAAATGAGCCCTTTATAAATGACTGAGCACTGGTATCAGCTGCTCACCCCTTCCAGTCCTTCAAAAAGTTTTGAATGTCCATTTGCTTCAGTTTGCTGTTTTGAAACAAAGGTATTTTAACTAGCAAACTGTTTAGATGGTTTCTAACTACCTTTGTTTTAGGAATGTTGAACCCCCATTTTATTATTTTGATAGATAATTCCTCTTTATCATCCTAAATCTTCACCATAGTCTGTCCAAGCATCACACCTTGAAGTGTATAAATACTATACACTAAAACCCTCTCTTCCTCCTACAGGTATATGCCTAAAGTGTCAAAAATCACATTATAATATGCCAACATTTGTAAAATTAATCTCCCTAAGAAAGTAGAAAATCATTCTGAAGCATTCAAATATAGTTTATTTTTAAACTGTTGTAATTGTGAGATATTTTTAAATCTTTCTCTTCACCTGAATGACTCTGCTTTTTGTTGTAATCATATGGTCGTAGGAGATTACTGGGCTATCAACCCAGAGGTCATTTTAAGCCTAGTAATTTCAACCCAATGTAATACCATAGAGATACTAGTCAATATGCAAAATTGCATTTAGTGATCATTGCCCATATCCAAGAGAGCTGTTGGTACTATTCCTTGTAAGAATTTATGGTGGCCTATACACTCATATAGATTCCTCTTGAACAGTGTCATAGAGATGGTCTGTTTCAAAGGAACTGCTAGCCTGTTCCAAGGATGTGGCAGTCACTGGGAGATAAAAATGTCTCTCCAGCATGTTGGATTTAAGTCAAAGGCCATGTTTAAGTCCATGGCTTGAGTAGCCCTAGACCCATTTAATTTATGGATATGCTGTAAGTTCATTAGGTTTGGGTCTTATGTTGCTCTGTAGGCCAGGCATAAGTATGCCCTAAGAAGTTTACATGATACAGAGTATAGTGACAAAGATTTTAGTCAGTCTGTATAAGGCACATGCTGGAGGCCCTTGATCTTCTTTGTTAGAAACCCCTGAGGTCTCTCTAATTGCTGTAGATGCTTAGTACATTACTTAGTACAGTACATACCGAATGGGTCTTTATACTCCATTATGGGATGGATAAGTGCTGAGAATAGGAGGGTTGTAACTTCTTTTGCTCTTGAGGTGATACCTTTACTAATCAAGTGAGCTACATGGAAAGCTTTTCTTGCAATGGTAGACACATGGTGGTTGAAGTTTAGGTAGCAGTCATCTTGTGATCCCACTTCCCTTATCACTTCATGGGTACTTAGGGTATTGCTTTTGATTTAATAGTGTGAAGGTATATTGTTTGTGCCAAAGGGAATGATGATGCATTTATTTGTATTCAGTTTGAGACCATGACTAATACACCAGTTGGTGGTCTGTGTGAGACCATCTTGGAGTATACTGACATCATTTGGGGATTCAGTGATTGCACCTAGTTTTCAGTTGTCTGCAAACTTTGTCAGCCAAAACCCTTTAATTTTGACCTGAACTTCTGAGATGTATATACTAAACAGTAGGGGCTCCAGCACTGACCCCTGTGGCACCACTCTGGTAACAGGTCTGCTGTTTGATGTGGAGGCTGTCTGGTTTGTGAGCCAGTTGGCAACCCATCTTACAACAAAAGGGTTTATATTCACTTTGCTAAGTTTATTGGTAATGCCTGAATGTGGGGTTGTGTCAAAAGCCTTTGCCATGTCGAGGTATGCTGTGTGCACAGATTTGCCCTCATCAATGGCCTTGGTCACACTTTCAAAGAAATCCACCAGAAATTAACAGGCAAGATCTGCCCTTCACAAAGCTAGATTGGGAAGGGTTCAGCATTTGGAGGTCACATATGTCTTTATTTATGAGGTCCATAATGATACACTCCATGGCCTTACAGATGAGGCTGGTCAGGCTTTTGGATCTGTAATTCCCCCGGTCTGTTGTTAGGCCACCTTTGTGGAGGGGAATAACTGTCACTGTTCTCCATTCCACAGGAGCAAACCCTGTGGTCAGGCTATAATTGAAGAGGGTACTTAGTGGTGATGCTATTTCATGTTTTAACCTGTTTAGAAGACAGCCTGGGATGTCATTTGGTCCCAAAGTGGCCATGTTCCTTGCCTTGGACAGGACTTTGAGGACCTGCTCTTCAGATATTTAAACTGGGGGGGGGGGTTGGGGAGGGTTTATTGTAAGTTAGGAGGAGATAAGGCAGTAAAATTTTCACCAAACCTATCCGCTAGCAGGTTTTCTGGCCACCAGTTCTGCACATGCTTAGGTTACGTACATAACTGTAAAAGGCCTTGTGGTTATCCTTGGCAATACTGCTATGTTTTTTCTCAAAGGAGCTCTTGGTACGATTTGACAAGTTGCCTTATATGCCTTTTTAAGGCTGAGAAGGCTGCTTTTCCTTTGTTAGGTCCTTGTCTTTGTTTTCTTGGACAGTAACTTTCTGCATTTATAGTAGAGTTTGTTGATGCTGAAAGTCCACCATGGCAGCTTGATTTTACTTGTGGCTCTGGCTTTCATTCTATCTGGTACAGCTGAGCCTATACACTTATGCAAGTGATTGTACAGGGCTTTAGTGTAAGCTTTGGCATAGTTACCACTTTCAGCTTGGGGTGGAGCTTATACCTTCATCTAGGAAGGTATAGTTTGTTGTTGGAATACCTAAAATGAGCATGCCAGATTCCTCTGCATAGCATGTAAAGAGACCAAACACACTTGTGCACTACAACTGTGCTACAGCTAGTGCTACCAATGTGAGAATCACTGAGAACAGCTACTAATAGAATTTAGCATACTCTGATAAGAGCTGAAAGAAAACAAAAAATATCATAATACCATTTTACATGGTCAAATCTTCCTTAGAGATATGCAGAGGGTAGTCAAAACATAGAACCTTTTCTTCACAACACTGAACATGGTGCCCGCCAGTTGTTGTCATACATAAAGAACTTTCATCTGCAGCTATATAGAACTATCCACCAACATTAGCATACTGTTATTTTATTGGTTCTCAATGAGGAAGGACAAGTTTGACAATAAGCTTGCTTTCTAGTGAAGGACAGAAACCTTGGTTTAAAATTCAGTTGGTGAGAGTTGATAGCAGTCAGGATGAGAATGTAATGATTGCCAATCAACTGGAATTTTGGAGGGTAACACAACAGTATTGTACTTGTGGGTCAAGATTACTGATACTAGAGGGGTGGAGCCTGAATGGCTAACTGAAAGCAGCAGTATTTTAGAGCTCCATATAACTAGTTAAATAAGACAGGAAAAAATATTATTTTTTTTCTTCAAAGTATAAATGTTTATAGATAAAGGACTAATTTACATAATTAGAAACTTTGGTGAAGTTTTACATATAATTTCCTGTCAAAAAGCTTGGAGATATTTTCACTTGTTAAAATGAGCAACTCAAGGAATTCTCACCAGGATGCTGTCTTAAAGAAGGAACTACAACAGATGACATCTACCCTGCAGGAGTTGTCTTTGAAGATGAATGATTTTAAAGAGAACCTGGAAAATCTTAAAACAAGCAGTCAAAAACAGGCTGACACCCTCAAGGAAATGCTACAACACCAGACAAGGATAACAGGAATAGAGGTTTCTCTAAATGACTTAGAATGCAGACTTAAGGAAGAGGAAACACAGAAAGAACTGCTTCTTAAACTAAACACTTGGTTGGTTAATAAAGTAGATGACTTGGTAAATCGGGAGAGGAGAAATAACATCAGGATTTTCGGATTACCTGAAAACACAGAAGGTGAGGATATTATTTCCTTTGTATCAAGCTGGATCCCTGACTTTTTAAATTTAAAAGAAGGGCAGAGCTCTTAGGAAAACTGCAACTAACTAAGGGATAATTGGCTAGGCTTAAAATGGCTTGCAAGGGCAGTTAGCTTAGTACTAATTTATGAACCTATGAACCTATCTATAACTCAAACTCTCCACCTAGGTCTATAATTATCAAATTTCTTTCATACTTGGAGAAGGAACTGATTTTAAGATCTGCTTGGAGGAAGGCACCTCTAAAATATAAACAGAGCCTGATAAGATTTGATAATGACTATTCATCTAGAATAATGGAATAAAGGAAAAAAAGTGTGGCCAAAGATAACGTTTCTGAAACAAAATAACATAAAGGCACAACTTGCATATCCAGCTAAGATAAGAATACTGTATGCCAACAAGATGAGGACTTTTATTGACTTAGAGGAAGCCTCGTCCTTTATTAAAACTAATAATGTAATTACTTTACCAGAAGATATGGATTGGATGTCACCTTCTCTCAAGAGACCAAAAGAAACAAATGTCTAGACAGACGTCAAAAAGAAGAAGCAATAGACTGATACTGTTACAGCCAAATCTCTCAAAGCATCTACTATGATATGAATTGTTACTTTAAAGGACCAATTTTACTGCTTGGAATTTTAAAACAAAGGTTACTAACTACTGAAATCTTTATCCATATTTTTTGAAAATGGATGACAAATGAGAGTTTTCACATTACCTCAGGTATGTAAAACAGGGTACTTTTCTTTTACAGAAGGTGGGTTATAAAGCACATAAAATATTTATACTGTAAATCAACATACATAGTATATATGTGTATTTTCTCTTTTCTTTCTCTATCTTCTCTCTTTTCTCATTATTTATTTCAACTGCATCTTGTCTCCCTTTCTAAATTATCTCATATTTACTATATTAATATAGTCTGTATATATTTAATAACTCAAATATCTATACATAGATAAATAATAGTCTTAAATAATCTAGTTTTAAGGTAGACTAATTGGAATATTGAACTTAATTAATTGTTATTACAATATTTATTAGATTAATGATAGTCACTGTTATGCTTATTGGGATTAGGGACATGTTTGTGATTAACTCTGAAATGTTCCATTCATGTACATATGTCCTTTGAATTATTTCCTTTTAGTATTAACAAATATATATATATATATATATATATATATATATATATATATATATATATATATATATCCTCAGTAAAAAAGAGTTACCTCCAACAACAATGAAATGAACAGTAAAAAAATAAGCAGTAGGTAGCAGCCACAGCTATGTAAAATGACAGCTTTATTAATAAAAGAGGTGAGCGCTTTCGTGGCACCAGCCACTTCATTAGACAATCAAAGAAGCAGTAAACAGAAACAATAGAAACAGCATGTCACATCATACAACTTAATACATACAATATAAAAGTATAAAAATATATAAAAGTATAAAAAAGTATAAAAGGTTGAGGGGGGTACTATGATGTGATATGCTGTTTCTATTGTCAAGCTGTTTTTAATTTTAAGCTTTTAAAATTTTTCACACTAGGTATAAAATTTTTTATACTAGGTATATGGTTTTAAGGATTAATTGGGTAGTTGATGGCAATGAAAATATTGGTATAAATGCTGTGTTTTACTCTTCTGTGATTGTCTGATGAAGTGGCTGGTGCCACGAAAGTGCTCACCTCTTTTACTAATAAAGCTGTTATTCTACATAGCTGTGGCTGTTACCTCCTGCTTTGTTTTTTACTGTTTATATATATATATATATATATATATATATATATATATATATATATATATATATAAAGGAGGGACAAATGTACTGTTGGTTAAGAAAAGTGAAGCTTTGTTCACATTCTGTTTGCGTTGCCATAGCAACAGTAAATGATTGCTGCAGTTTCTAAGGACACTGTGAACCTGTGAAGTGCATTTAGCCTCACAGATAACAAATAATAAGAAAAAATAATGTTATATAGTTATTCAAATGAAAAACAACCTAAGCAAGATAAAATAAATACATACTAGGACTATTTATAAATATTTTATGATTTATTCCCATAGAATTACATATTCCTAGAAACACAACTGAAATGTTCCCAAACTACAGGTGTACTTAAATGTAGCTGCTTGATTAAAAAGTGGTGCAGCAGTAGCGTTGTTGCCTCACAGCAAGAGGTTCTCCCATTCGATTCTCGGCTGGAGCGCCTTCAGTGTGGAGTCTGCATGTCCTCCCCGCAGTCGAGGGGCATTCGAAAGACATGTGTAGAATGGGCGTGCCTTCATTGAAATTGGGCGTCAAGCTGGCACCTCGGCACCCATAAAAAAATCTACTGCCAATCATTAGCGGACCAGAGTTCCGCTGTGGTGACCTCTAACTGGGAAAAGCCGAAAGAAGAACAAACTCACTTTAACATGCTGATTCCACAACCTGTCTGTACTGCAAAAGTTACATTTTATAGGTTACTTGAAATTGACAGTCTCTAGAGCACATGAAAAGATACATGTTACTTTTTGCAACATGTTATCTTTGCAGTTAGCTCACACTCTGTACAAACTCACTTGGCAACTGACAGCTATTTATTTAAAATATCAGTTTAAATGTTAAATGTTCCCTTGAAATGCTATTGACATTTTGACAAAATATAATCTGAACTATAAAATGAATGACTTGAAAGAAGTGAAGTAATGCATAGATTTCAAAGGCAGTTCTTGACACTACAGTATAAGTAAAAATGTATATTCACAAGGAAGTATTGAAATGTTTTAGTCTTCCAGTTAAAATAGCTTACTGTTAACATTTTGTGATATCAGAAAGTTTAAAGAGTTAGGGAATTACTATTACTTGACTTTATAATGATTATTAGACAGATGTTAGACTTTGTTTTATGTAATTAATTGTGACACGTGTTTATGAGGAAAAGTGGACTCAGTTACTCACATTGGACTACACATTCCTGGAAACTCAATTGAAATGTCCCCAAATTACTTGTGAACTTAAATGAAACTGTCTAATTAATAAGCATAACTTACTTTAACAACATGAATCCATAAGCTATCTGCTCTCTCTCTCTCTCTCTCTATATATATATATATATATATATATATATATATATGCTACATTACATATGTCACTTGCATATGACAGTCTCTAGAGCACACGAAAAAATATATATTATTTTTGCAACATGCTATATTTGCACTAAACATAAATTCTAAACTAACTCAATTGGCAACTGGCAAGTTTTTCATTTGAAACATCAGTCTAAATATTAATTGTGCCCTTGAAATATTGTTGCCGTTTTGACAAAACAAAACCTGAATTGAAAAAGGAATAATTTGAAGTAGTGAAGTATTGTACAGATTTCAAAGACAGCTATTGACACTACAATATAAGCAGAAATATATACATGCAAGGAGACATTGAAATGCTTTACACTTTTAGTTAAAATAACTTATTGTTAACTTTTTGCTTTATCAGAAAATTTAAAGAGCTAGGAAATTATTTCTAATTTGTCTTTATGTTTACTAAAGTGATGTTAGAATTTCTTTTATTAATACTGATTTAAAACAAGGTTAAGAAAGGGTAGGGCAATCTTTGTTTCTGGTCAAGGGAGGAGAGGCTTAATAGTATTCTAACTGCCCCGAGAACTCTCTAAGATGCTCTAAACATTATTTGATTAATACTTACCTAAGGTAAGTCTTGATTACCATATGGGTACCTACACATTCATTCTAGACCTGATGTGATTACCCATTCTGGAAGTAGGAGGTGCCCTATGAAGGGTGGGAATTGTCAGGGTGATTATAGTTCATTCTTAGACTCTGCTTTGTAAATCTATAAATATGTAAAATCACTGCACACTAGAATGTAGGGTGCCTCTACTCAGTCAGGATACCACTGATAAGCCATGTCTTTTCATAAGTTTAAGTTGAAGTTAGTGAGCTGAAGAGTGGGAAAGTAAAGGAAGACAGTACACCTACAGTAAATTCATATTTCATTGGTAATCACTCATTGTCTCCTACAGAGTCCTTTTAGTCAAATTATTTTAGTAATAATCTATTTGTTGTTGGCTTATTTAGTGTATGCTCCTCTGTTGCATTTAATTTATCTGAAATGACATATATGACATGTTTGGGATCTCTTAAGGGTAACTGAATATTGGATATTTTCTAAGTCAACATAATAATTATTTACACTACTAACATTCCATCCTGATATATAAAATACTATAGAATAATAATAGAATAATATAGAATGTCATATATTTTTTAAGAAAATTCTCTATATAATAATTTAACATATGGAGCTCAGTTGATATTGTTGGTTAAAAGTATGAGTGAGAATCCAGTAGATCTATCTTTATCTATTGGATTAGGAATGACTTTCATTCCATGTTTAATGGGAAATTCATATTTACTTGTATTTGATACTTTAGAATTAATGTTTTATAGAAGTACTTTTTTAAAGCCTGGCCAGAGTTTTACCCTACTTGTATTTAAAGAAGAAAGAACATTAAATTATACCCCCAAGTTTAAACACATAAAAATAACATTCAATGTTATCAGAGAATATGGTATAACTACTATAATCAAAATAAAAAAAAGCAAAATGTTACTTCCAACAATAACTTGAAATGGATTTAACATTCTTATCATTAAATACTAATGGCTTAAATAATGCAAATAAAAGATCAAACTTACTAAAATATTTAAATTTAAATAAGGCACAAGTAGTATTTCTCCAGGAAATGCATTTTAAGACTAATTATAGCTTTATTTGAAACCCTAAGGACTATACAGTCTTAGCTCAATCCTGCTATAGAACAAAGACAAAAGGAGTATCAATTATCTGGAAGAAAAACATAATCACTCCAAAAGTTATTTATAAATATGAAGACAAAGAAGGTCTACTAGTGTTTGTTATAATTAAATTTAATAACAGAATATGGACCTTAGCTAATCTATATTGTTTCCCAGGAATTGGAGCATGAATGGTTAACAAACACCTAGATTTTATTTCCAACAATTATAAAGGAAATCTTATACTGGGAGGAGACTTTAATTGTACCTTAGAAGCTTCTGAACCCACCAAGAAGTCTTTTTGCGTAGCAACTATTTCAAAATCCTTAAAAAGATGGATTGATTCATTTCATGTCATTTAATAGACACTTCTAAAGTTAAAGAAGATAAATCCTTATTATTTTCCCATAAAGATCATAGATCTGGAACACAAACCAGAATAGGCAAATTAATCATAGTTCAAGATTTGCAAACAAAAATCCTCAACTTCTCAATAGTTCCATGCCCCTTCTCAGATCATGACTCACTGATAATGAAGCTCCAAATAGAGTTTAAACCTTTTATCCTCTCAATTAGAATTCCATCATATATCATGAAAATTAAAGAATTCAGACCCTGGATGTTGTCAGAGCTACAATTACTTCTTGAAATTAATAATACAACATAAATCAGTAGAGTCATGGTTTGGGACTCATTAAAAGCATATTTATTTGGTAAGACCCTTAGCTGGTACAAAAACAAAGTTAGAGAGTGGGAATCTGAATCATTAGACGTGCAAACCAGACACTTGACAGCAAAATCTAAAAAAAAAATCAGAATTCTCCAGAAGTCAAAAAAGAAATAGAGGAATTAAATAAAAATATTATGAAATTCTAACACAAAACTTGTCTAGCCTTGGAAAAATTTAAAATAAACTCATTAGCCACCTCCCCCAGATATCTACATAACTTATCTACAAGAATTAAAATACATTCTAAAGCAAATAACATTAGTAGTATATATCATGAAAAGAAAGGGAAAAAGTATCAGATATAGGAGACATGCTTGAAGTATTTTGGTTCCATTATTTTATTTATTTTATTTATTTTTATTTTATATTTGTTGACCGGTATAGCCTGACTGGATGCATGTCCATTTTCAGGGGAGGCCCGGGGAGAAAAGCTCCAAGGGTAAGCAGATACAGCATTACATAATACCAGCATTACATATTGCAAACATACGATTTACAGAGATTACATAAGTAAGCAAGTTAAACAAGTTCCACAGGTTATATAAAACACTTCAAAAAAGAAGATTTAGATACCAACCAAATAAAATTAGATACAAACCTTATCAATATAAAAATAAATTCCAGAAAACTTAAAACTAGACCTACAAAAACCTATATCCTACAAACAAATTGTTGACAATATAAAAGAAAGTAAACCTAACAAAGCTCCAGGGATAGATGGTATAATTACAACTCTTCCCTTCAACAGTAATCTCTCTTTTTCATAAAACTTTGCTAGAAGTTCAGGCAGAAGCAGAAATGCCACCCTCATGGAAATATTGTCTCATAACACCAATTCTAAAAGATAATAAACCATCAGACCTTTGCACCTCATACAGACCTATATCATTAATGAATAATGATTACACAATATGCATGTCAATCCTAGCTAATAGAATGAAAATCCCACTTTTAAAGACAATTAATAATGATGAAACGGGATTTTATATAACAGGCACACACATGATAATATTAAAAGGATACTTACTCTTATAGATTATGTGAATAAAGAAGATAGAGAAACACTTGTAATTGGATTAGATATAGAAAAAGCCTTCAATTCCCTCAACTGAGAATATCTATTTAAAACTTGTGCATTATTTGAATTTCCTCCTTCCTTCATTTTATTACTAAAAACATATATATTAATAACTTAGCCTACATTAAATGAGGTCCTTTCATGTCAGAATCTATCCATATAATGAAAGGTACTAAACACAGATGCCCCTTTCTCCTATTTTATTTGCTTTGGCTATAGAAATACTTGCAGAAATAATATGAAATAATCCAAGAATAAAAGGATTAGAAGTCTATGACCAGTACATATCTAAAATAATGCTTTTTGATGATGATATTTTATTAACCCTATCAAACTCTAGAGAGTCATTAGGAGAGCTAGAAGAAGTAATGGGGAAATTTTATAAGATTTCAGATCTACACTTTAACAGATCATAATCAAAATTTCTATTTTTAAATAAGAAAAAAGAACTGCAAGTTACAGATAAATTCATCATAAAAAACAAGAACTTACGCTAAATTATTTAGGAATAGTGTTATGCAAAAATATAAACAAAACAATGTTAATAAATTATAAAAATATTATTGAAACAATAAAAATATATATAGAAAAGTGGAACAAAATGATATTAACTTTTGAAGACAGATTGCAATTAACACAAATGGTCTTATTGCCAAAAATACTATATATAGCATTAGCAATACAGTTAATTCCTGAAAGATGCCTTCTTAAAGAAATAAACTCATGTTTAATAAAAACTTTATGGTATCCCAAAAAGAATAGAGTAGCTCTAACTCATCACATTAGACCCTGGAAACAAGGAGGACTGAACTTCCCAGAAATAGAACCATATATAAAAGCATCTGTGCTTAAAACTACAATAGACTGGATAAACCCAAATTATTCTGCCAACTGGAAAGAATTAGCAACAGATATATTAGCAAATTAATTTAATCTGTTAATTTTTTTTAATAGTAGACAAATCAAACAAACCCTTGTACATACTATGCATAAGTCTGCAATATAATATAACAAAACAATCTAAAACAACACTGATTAATCATTACATCAATTCCTTTAGGAAACTTATCAGTGCAAACATAGATCTAAAACTTTGGTTTGACCTTTTAACCCCATTTGCCATCACTAAGAACTTTCCTCACAAAATATATATGGAAATTATAACCTCCTGGGAATAAAATGATTTCTTATGCTGGTTTCAATGTGTAAATAAATTAAATGTTTTAGATATACATATGATAAAAACTGCTTACAATATACCAACACAGGACTGGTTAACCTTACAAAGCATTCTAATGTACACTCAAGATTTATGCAGATTAATTAATTCCTCATTTAAAGATATTCCAAATCTAATAAGTTTTCTAAATGAATTTATATATAATAGATGTGAAAAGAAAAAAATCATTTCAAATCTATATAAAGAGTTAATAACATATAAAACAATTCCCAAACCATCATACTGGCAGTTCTTAACAAAAGGTCAGTCATTGCAGTTAACAAAAGAAATTAAAACTAACATCTTACTATCAGTTAATTACTCCTCTAACACACAGTACTGGAAAATATTTAACTGGAAATACTTACATAGAGCATTTTTAACAACAGCTGGAATTAAAAAGGTCAGTACTACTACAAATGTTTTTTGCTGAAGGTGAGAAAAGTCAAATAAAGCAGATTGGATTCATATTTTTTATGAATGTAATAAAATTAAATCATATTGGAATGAAATCAATCATTTTTACAAGCTTTATTTAATGAATCCTTTACCTAAACTAAATAATTGATTATGCTAAATGTAAATGAAGATCCCTACCTGAATAAGGCAAATATGTATTTGTTATGGACAATACTTGCTATATCTAGACAATACGTAACCAGAAGGTAGAATTCAAATATACCCCCCAACCTTGGAAGAATTCTTCATTTTACTGAAGACAACTGCATCGATGGAAATAAAAATCAAAGAACTACGAATCTATCCCAGGCCACTGGTAAATAATCCTTGGAAGAAAGTTATATCTTTGTTGGACACTCTGCAATAATTAATATTGTATCTCTGATAACTGATCTGTTAATTCTATATTTAATAACATACAGTGTATATAATTGAAAGTCAGGCTATTGTAAATATTGTATATATTTGTTTAAAATTATATTTAAAAATATTATGTAAATGTTATTTTAACTGAAAATATTTTTTTTTTTGAGGAAAAAAGATTAATGATACTATTTAAAGTGGTCTGAAGGAGATGGGTTTGGGGGGGAAATGTATTTTTTTCTGGTTATTAAGACATTAATAGCTATAGTCCTGTGGGATTCATCAGTAACATGATTGGAAATATTATAGGATTATTTAAAATAATTGTTGAACTCACTCCTTTCTCATTTGGATGATTACTGAAATAGTAATATTTTTTCTACACCAAATTAATAAAAAAAATGGAGAAGTATAAAGGCTGTGGTCCAGGAGAGCTGGAGTTTACAGTTAAAACTTGTATGTACAGATCAAGGATGTTAGATAAGAGAACAGGAATCTTGTCTCATATTTGGTTAAACCCCTCTTTCAAAACAGTGTGAACAGGATCTGATGAAGGCATAGCCGAAAGCCCTTATCATGTTAGTGAGGATTCACATCCTGTTGTTTGAAGGATTTTATCTGTTCATTATTAAATTGTGCTGATTTTATTTTGATTTTTATCTGCTGAACAAGCATTCTGCTATTTCATTGTGGTGATATTGCAGCTGTTGTGTTTAATCTTCAGTCATCGCCTGCACCCATTTAATCTCTACTCTCCTCTATGCCTCCCCTATACTTATTAACTTGTGTAAAACTAACCTTAACATGCTAGCAATCTCCTATAACAATACTGCCAGATTTGCCACTGGCTCTGCTTTCAGAACCCATCACTGTCATAATCTAGAACAACTAGGTTGGCTAGAGTTACCAAACCAACTACTATATAACCAAACAACAGTTGCACACAAGATCCTGTATCAACCTCCTAATGCCCCAATACTTACTAACCTTATCACCCCCTACAATAATCTTAAAACTCTTCACTCTTCAAACAAACTACTTGTGCAACTAAGCAAAACCAACAACATGGCTGGTGACTCCTTGTTCTCTAACACTGCTGGCAAAACCTGGAACTCAGTCCCTAGTGACCTGACCTTGCTTTCCTCAATATCACTTTTTAAAAACAAACTGAAAATAAAACTCAAAACACATTGGTTCTGCCCTTGTGCAAACCCTGACTAACCAAGTAGGTGATTCTCTGTTAACCTTTAAAGAATGTATGTTTTCATATATTAAACTCTTGTCATTCTTAATATCTTCATGTACTATTCCCTAAATCATCATATATTAACCTCAAGTCATTCCTTTCATGTTCCTGTATTATTCCCTAAATCATTGCATGTACTAATAATCTTAAACCAGCAATGTAAAGAAATGTAAAGTAACATAAAGAATTGTTTAAGCTGTAACTTGATTTTTAAATCTGTCATGTAAAATAACTATTATCTGTGTTCATTGGAGCTTTTCTCCCCAGGTCTCTGCTGAATATGGACATATATCCAGTCAGACCAGACCGATCAACAAATGTAAAATAAATAAAATTGTTTTAGCAATGCAGTCTTCAACAGTTAGTGTTTTTTGTTTGCTTGTTCTGCTGGATTACTTACACTAAACCACACATGGCAGAGAGTCTAGGTACTGGACTTGATTTAGCAGTGGATAAACAACAGAGAAGTAAGTCTACTTTCTTTTGTACTAATAGAACTTTAACTAGTGTACTTGGGACTCCAGATAACCTGCTGTTGAAACTAAACTGTGAGCGATATGTCTGTGGAAGAAGCAGATATGCCTTGCAATAATGAGAACTTTTGCATACAAGCTTAAATGGTTGCAATGCCAACATTTCCACCTTGAAGCTTGTTTACATCATCATGTTATACCTAGGGGGCTAAGAGTGAGATGTCTGCCTATCCACATTAGCTCGTATCTGGGCCTACTTGTTAAGTGGCAAGCTATTAATCTTGAAACCAGTTTCCATTATATGAGACTGTTGATAGATTTTTTTTCCATCCTGTGGAAGAAGAAATAGCAAGCTTCATAGAAATTAAACAAGTAGAGTGAGAGAATAAGAAGCTTCCAAAGATTTTTTTTAAATAAGGGGGAAATGATGCAATATAGTCTGATATCATATGATAGTAAAATGAAAAATGTAAAAAACAAGAAGATAGCCAGAGATTATAAAGACTTCAGAGATGGGAACATTTTTCAATGGCCAAAATCACAAGATAATGCCACTAAGGAGAAAAATAAGGAAGAATCCAATGTTAATGGAAATAATTTTGTACTATAACACTCATTCGCAATAAACCCCTCCCTCCATATGAATAATCCAAGGGATGATGATTCTGTCACAGTCAAGGAGCTATAGATTGCACTACACATCTTAAATCCACCTTGGACTCCTTGAACAGTACAGCTAATTATAGCAACAATCAGAATGGAGAGAGGAAGCAGGTGGAAAACAGCAGAACCAGCACTGATGAGGAGATGAGCACTAGACACAAGGATAAAGCTCTTCACATGCCGTTTTTACCAGGATGTCCTGTTCCATTGTACACAGAGGTCGGTCTTACAGCAGGAGCAGGAAGAGACAGAAATGAACAATATGAGTGAATCCAGAGAGTCCTTGTTAGTGAATCTATCAAGCTAACAGAGGCACAGATTTCTCTTTTAACTAAAGGACTTGCTTTTATTCCTGCACTTTGGTCAGGGTTGAGCAAATTTACAGTACATATTAAGTGCTTTGACAGAAATGTTGCCTTAAGGCATTACTTTAGGAATATTGTAATGATTATAATCTGAATGATTTCAGAAAGACAAGTGTTTTTATGCCCCCTTCTCACCCTGTGATAGAGACCTTTATGCATGTCTGTGAGAATGAAATAGTGCAGCTGTGATATGGAGGCAACAATAATCATGGTTTCTATAACTTGAATAGACATGAAGGGGAAGCACTACAAGAGTTGTCACAGAACGAGGATCAGACCAGCTGATAATTGAGGAGCTATCATGATAATGCAAACTACAGATTATCATGACAGAATGTGAAAATGCTTAGTGACAGGACTAAATACAAAAAGATACCTAAATGGGAAGTGAAAATGACAATAAAAAAAGTTAATGACACCTTGTATGACATGTTAATTATGAAAGGCATCACAGAAGCCTTATATGATGGTGCAGTGGTGCAGCGGTTAATGCTGTCAGCTCACAGCAAGAGGCTCTCCGGTTCGATTCTCAGCCGGGGTGCCTTCTGTGTGGAGTTTGCATGTTCTCCCTGCATTCGTGTGGGTTTCCTCTGGGTACTCCTGTTTCCTCCCACATTCTAAAGATATGTGTCTGGAGCATTTCTCCCCGGGCCTCCTCTGAAAACAGGATCTGTCGAACCTAGATGGACTTTCCCGGTCAACAAATGTTAAATAACATAAATAAATAAATAAATGATTATTTGAGAGCTAATGATTCAGTAACTCCGGTTATTAGTGGATTACACAAAATATACAAAAACAGAGATGATCCACCGCTACATCCAATAGTATCTGGTAGAGGCTGGCTCACTGAGCCAGCTTCCATTTTTGTAGAATTTCAACTGAAGAAGGCTCTACATGGGAAGAAAACAGTTCTAAGAGACATGTCTCATTTTCTACACATATTACATGATTGTGTAATGAATTTGGATGAAAGAGAAGGCCTTATACTAGTAACAATGAATGTAAAAGGTTTATTTACCATGATTCCCAATGAATATGAGATAAGATCTATTCGTGAACTTCTGAAAAAACACACACATTTTGATTGCCCTACTATCTCTCAAATCTGCTCATTATTGAGAATTATACTGGAGAATAATATCTTAATGGAAGAGACCATTACTAGCAAAAGTAGCTACGCCAATTTGGTCATGTTGTATTGGGAAAATGATTTTATATTAAGTGAGCAGAATCATTGGTTGAGTCATGTCATCTTCTAAGGTAGATTTGTTGATGACATATTTATTTTATGGAGAAGTAATGAGAATGAACTATCAAGTTTTGTGGAATACTTGGGGAGTACTACATAGAGTTTGATATCAGGAGTTCCAAGAAAGAAATAGACTTTTTGGATGTGACTGTCTTATTGGATGAAGATGGCAAATTTAATACATGTCTCTATAAGAAAGATTTTTGGAGGAAATCATACTTTGCATAGAACAAGTATGCATCCTAAACATGTGTATCCACAAATAGTAAATGACCAGATGTTACGCCTATCTAGGCTTTAGAAATGATGATGATGAAGTGCACTAACATGAATTAGAATGCTTACAGAGTGATTTATTGACCTGAGGCTATAACTATCTTGAAATTTGATGGGGAACCATGAAGATAAAGGCACAGATAAATGATAGAGGGAGACCTTATTTCTCAGTTAGAAGAAAGGATGATATGGAAAAATAAGATAAGGAATTGCGGGCATGAGATTTTTTACCAACACACAGTAGTGACATAGCCATTTGTGAAATTGTTAGGAAGAATTGGAAGATTTTAACTTCAGGTGATAGCCTAAGACACATTGTTGGTGATGTCCCCAGATTCACTTTCAAGAATAAGTTGAATCTAAAGAAATTGTTATGTCACAAAGGAGATACTGTTCCACATAGCCTTAAGATTGGCACTTTTCCATGTAGAAGTTGCAAAGCATGTACTTATATAGACACAAGCAATTGTTTTGATCCTCCTGTAACTGGTTGGACATTCAAATTAAAGACATATGTGGATTGTAATCCTAAGAACATAGTATATGCAGCTACTTGTGATAGCTGCTCAGGATTTCATGTTGGGAAAACAAATAGGCCTCTTAAGGAAAGGATTATGTGCCATCTTGTTGATATTAAACTTAATGTACAGACTATTGCTTTGTCACAGCATATTCAAATGTAGCCTGGACATAAATTCTCCTTCCTAGCTTTGGAAAGAGCGCAAGATAATATAAGAGGCAGAGATCTATAAAATAAAACTGAAGTCTTGGAAACATGCTGGATAGCTGATTTACAGGCAGACAGGAGCCCTGGCCTGAATGGAGTGGTGCCTTTAAAACCTATATTGAAAAGCAGGAAGCTCAGGAGATGACTTGATTGGATTAGTAACAATATTATAAAAGGGAGGTGTTTTAGTGTGAACATGATATCATGAAGGCATAGCCAAAAGCACTCATCCTATTTGTGAGGATTTACATCCTGTTGTTTGAAGGATTTTTTTTTCTGTTCATTATTAAATTGTGCTGATTTTATTTTGTGCATTCTATTATCTCTTTGTGGTGATATTGCAGTGCTTGTGTTTAATTTTCAGTCATTGTTTTAGCACTGCAGTCTTCAGTGGTTAGTGTTTTTTGTTTGTTTATTTTTTAATAAAGAAAAAATAAGAGAAACATATAGTCTGTTGTCCAGAAGAGCTGGAGTTTACAGTAAAAAACCTGGATGTACAGATCAAAGATGTTAGATAAGAGAACAGAATTATTGTCTCATATTTAGTTAAACCCCTCTTTCAAAACAGACCCTTAAAATGGGAACATTAGAATAATGTAAGTGTATTTTTCTTGTCTGACTTGTACTGCAATTTGGCTTGACGTCCGTATCCATTAAAGAATGGAAGCAAATATATACTTTAGCAGAATTTAAGACTTATGATTGATCACAGACTAGTCATAGGTATACCTGTCAGTTTTTGTCCAGTGATGCAGACAAAGCAAACAATAATTAGGGGGAAAAGCAATACATTAAGGGTACTTTTAAATGCTATTAATATTGACTTAGAACTTCTCAAAATAGTTCTACATTTTAGGAGGGATGGAACAAATGTTTGAGAACAAGTTAGGGGTGTCCCTGCATGTGAGAGATATAGGCATACCCACAGGATCTGCATGGGAACGCGCAAGAAACTTTCTGTAGAAAAAACAAATTTCAGCCAAACTCATGACTATCATTTACAGAACTGGAGAACCTGTGATAATGAGGTTACTAGACCAATTGAAAGAAAAATGGTAGAATATCTTAATAGTTCCTGTAGAAAGAAGGAATATGGGAATACTTTTTATATACACACTCCTTAACTATATACCCACTTACAGAGCTCTTAACATTTGCTTCCAGAATTAGAGATAAAGTATCTTGTATTTCATTTACCCTCTTATTTAGTATTCAAAATAAGTTTGTAAAAAACTCAAATTAGGGACACGTTTTAAATGCTGGCATTGTTAGTGGTGTTCCTTCTAAATTGGTATTGTTAGACTATGACAAGTTGCAAGAGTTTACATCAGTGGTAAATCTCATCAGTCTAACTGAGTAAGAGGGTAAATGAAAGGCAAGATACTGGAGGCAAATCAAATTACAAACTATTTGCACATGCTTGCTGGCTGTACATCTTTTATTTTTAGGTAACAAATCATTAGTTTAATTTATGCATTTTGACATTATGAAAATCAAATCCTGTTTACTCATTTCTCATTAAACACTGTTATAGATAATGTTTTAAGATAATTATATTATAATTTCAGTTGTCCTCTGTATTTGACTTCATAGGTTCATAGATTCATAGGTGTTTACTAGGCTAATGACCACAAGGGCCATTTTAAGCCTAACCATGCATCCCAAATCTCTGACAAGTTCAGATACGCTTGATACGTGTAAGCAGGGTCTTGGGAGATGAAACATTTACAAACAGTGGCCTAGGAGATAAACCATTTACAGGATGCCTGTGTCCATTAGAAACATAGATGCCAAACTGGGGATGAATTTTCTGTTCCCCAACCAATTGTCCAAGTTGCAATTGAATTGGGTTAGGGAGAAGCTCTGCTTCACATGGATGGGAACCCTGTTCCGTAGACAGGGTAGTCTCTGGGATGCCTACCTGTCTGTTCAGCAAGTCCTATTTATATCACAGATAGGTTATACTCTTTAGAATGGGTAATTCTGGTGCTGTTTCTTTGTGGATATGCAGGAGATCCATCAGAATGGACTCTGACAAAGTCCTGTATGCCAGGCATAGATCTCCCCTCAAAAGCCTGTAGGAGACAGAATACAGGGATATGGTCTTTTGACGGTCTGCATAGGACATTTTACTTACACCGTCTTTTTTTAGTGAGGAACCTCTGTGGATGTTCCAGTTGTTGGATATGCCTGGTTAGGCACATACCAGAGGGCACATTGTACTCAATGATATGTCTGATGAATGTCGAATACAGTGGAACAATGACTTCCTTGGACTTAGATGCCATACCTTTGTTTATAAGTTGTGCAACATAGAAATATTTCCTCAGTACTGTAGACCTGATGGTCAAAGGCTAGATTACTACTTATGTGTTTCCTTAAGTATCAACTACTGGGTCAACTCTAACAGGTGTGTTGTCAATATGATAGTTACCAGCTGTGGGTGATTTTCCAAAGGATATGATTATGCATTTCTTGGCATTTAGGTTTAGTCCATGGCTCTGATACCAGTTGTTTATCTGTGTCTGCCCCTCCTGGAGAACATTTGTGTCAGTGTAGGATTCAACAACAGCTCCTAATTTGCAATCATCTGCAAATTTAGTCAGCCAGAGACCTTTGAATTTGGCCTTGACTTCAGAGAAGTATATGCCAAAAAGGAGCAATACAAGGACTGATCCGTGAGGGACTCCACTTGTGACAGGCCTCTTTGTTGAAGTGAATTCCCCAGTTCTAATTTCCTGGGTCCCATTTGTGAGCCAGTTGGCTATCCACTGGGTGAAATACAAGTTTGTACCTAATCTCTTGAGTTTATCAACAATACTCAAGTGGGGTATTTTGTCAAATGCATTGGCCAGGTCAATGGAGTCAGTTTGAACCATTTTGCCCTCATCCATTGCTTTAGTTACCTTCTTAAAGAAGTCCATCAGGTTGAGTAGGCATGATCTATCCTTAACAAAGCCAAACTGGGTTGGATCCAGTGTCTGGAGGTTTACTGTATCACTATTGATAATTTCCATGATAATTCTTTCCATGGCTTTACATATAAATCTAGTGAGACTTATGTCTCTGTAGATGGCCCACCTTTGTGCAGATGACTGTTGCTGCTCTCTCTTCATGAGGCATGAAGCCTGTTTGGAGGCTGCAGTTAAATAGTAATTCCAGAGGACCTAATAGATCAAGTTTCATGCTATTTAGAAGGTATCCTGGTGTATTGTTTGGACCCATTGATCCAGTGTTTGTGGCCTTAGACAGAGCATCTATCACTTAATGGCAGGAAGTTAGCCTTAGTGTAGTTCCTGGATATTCCAGGTTTGGCTGGGGGTCCCAGTTTTATTTTTACTTCAAAGGAGACCATTTTGTGGTCTGACCTTACCAGGGAAGACATTACCGTAGGGGGTGTGCAGCACTCTCCCGTATTAGTGAACACCGGATCCAGTATAGTTTT
Organism: Protopterus annectens; assembly: GCF_019279795.1. Taxonomy (NCBI): domain Eukaryota; kingdom Metazoa; phylum Chordata; order Ceratodontiformes; family Protopteridae; genus Protopterus; species Protopterus annectens. The sequence goes on from NC_056733.1 coordinate 1,369,142,228, forward strand.
ACCCCTGATTGGTGTATTGCCTATCTGATCCAGAAATCTCTGAGCCTGTGCATTTGGTTTTGTATAGGCTTCCCAGTCAATTGTGGAATAATTAAAGTCACCAATGAATATGGTATTGGTTTGGATTGTTAGTGTTTCTAGTAAGTTTAAATACATGGTATGGGTTTCCTGGGTCATAGAAGGGGACCTATAGCTTGCAAGGAAGTGGTATTCAGTTTTGCCTATGGTGATTTGAAAATCCAGCAGCTCAAGTGCATTATCCTGTTTGACCAGCCCTGAATTATATTTTATTTTTGATGTAAATAGAGATACCTCCACGTTTTGTTGCTGCCTGTTTAGTAGCTGGTCTAAATGTGTAAAAGGCATTAAAACCTTGCACTGTTGGTGTGCTTTCCATGGCTTTAAACCATGTCTCAGTGACCACACAGGTGTCGAGGGTAGGGTGTAGGGTGAAGAGAGCTTCTGGGGTGTGGAGCTTTTGTTTAGACTCCTAGCATTGAGCAGTAATACCTTTAGATTTTCTTGGTTTTGATTTGCTATGTTGGAAGTACTTTCAGTTTGGCATTGCCTAAAAAAGGTACTATGGGGGAAGGCAATGTTTTCGCTAATATTTGAAAGCTTAGAGGGGGGAGGTGCAGACCAACCCTGGCAAAGCAGCATGGTCTGTTGACCATCTCCATCAATGCTGACAAATATTGCACCTCCCCTTAGAATGACACCAGAAACTAAGCCAATTATTAAAGTCAATCATCTTTTGTTCATAGTGTGGCATCATTGGATCATAAGATCATAGGAGGTAAATAGGCTAATGGTCCTGGGACCCTTACAAGCCAAGCCCAGAGTTTATCCCCAAAAAAGAAACCTAAGTCAGCACCTGTCACCCCTGTCAATGAGGGACAAAGGTGGTACCCCTGGGACAAATTTGTGGTTTCCCATCCACTCATCAAGGTTGTGCTTGAAGAAGGTCAGCGAGATACTCCATTTGACATGTATGGGTAGTCTATTCCTGAGACAGGGCAGCCTTTGGGAGACAAAACTGTCTCTCCAGCAGGTTTTGTTGATGTCACATATTAAATTTAGACCTATTGAGTGGGTAATGCACAAGGAGTTAGACTTATGAATATGGAGCAACTCTAGTAGGGCAGGGTCCGATATTGCCTTGTAGGTGAGACACAGATCACCTTTGAGCAATCTGTATGATACCAAATAAAGTGATAGTGATTTGAGCCTGTTCACATAAGACAGGTGTTGGAGGCTATGGATTCTTTTTGTGAGGTATTTCTTTGGCCTTTCCAGTTGGTGCAGGTGTCTGGAGAAGTACATACCAAAAGGGGTGTTATACTCAATTATAGATCTGATGAGGGAGGAGTACAGTGATGTAATAACCTCCTTTTTTCTCCTTTACTTATGAGATGCACCAAGTAAAAGGCTTTTCTGACCACTGCCACCACATGATGGTCAAATGTAAGATTGTTGTCAACCTGAGTACCCAGGTCTCTCACTAAGGGTTGTGTGCTTAGGAGGTTGGTGTTGATGTGGTAATCAGTAGGGGCCATGCTTTTGTCAAATGGTATGATAATACATTTTTTGTGTTTAACTTAAGCCCATGACTTTGGCGCCAGTTATTTGTAGCTGTGAGACCCTCTTGTAGTATGTTAATGTCATTTGGGGAGTCAATGACAGCACCCAACTTACATCTGCAAACTTGGTCAGCCACAGTCCCTTGGTCTTTGCCTGGATCTCTGAGAAGTGGATGCCAAACAGTAGGGGTCCCAGGACAGATCCCTGGGGAACACCACTAGTGACATGTCTGCTGTTGGAGGTAGTGGCAACTATTTTGACCTTGTGGGTCCTATCTATGAGCCAGTTGGCCACCCATCTGATGAGATAGGGATTAACACCAAGTTGTGTTAGCTTTTCAATGATGCCTGAGTGGGGGATTGTGTCAAAGGCCTTGGCCAGGTCAAGGTAAGCTGTATGTACTGACTTTACCTCATCCAGGGCCTTGGTAACAGTCTCAAAGAAGTCAACTAGGTTCAATAGGCATGATCTGCCCCTGACGAATCTGAATTGGGTGGGGTTGAGTGTGTGGAGATTGCCTATGTCCTTGTTTATAAGATTCATAATAATATGCTTCATGGCTTTACAGATCAGACTTGTCAAGCTAATGGGGCGATAGTTTCCCGGGTCAGTAGTGGCACTACATTTGTGCATGGGGATGACAATGGCAGTTCTCCACTCTGCTGGAATGAAGCCTGTAATTAAGCTGTGGTTGAACAGGATGCTCAGTGGTGAAGTTAGTTATTTCTGGAGATGGTGCAGAATACAGCCTGGGATATTATCAGGTCCCATGGAAGCTGTGTTCTTTGCTTGAATAGGGTCTTTAATACTTGATCTATGAAGATGTGAGGTGTGGGACAAGTATTGTGGATGTTGACTGGGCCTTTTGGGGGCAATAAGCGGGTGACGTTTGTGCTGAACCTATCAGCTAGTAGATTGGCTAAGTCAGCAGGATTAGTGTAAGTGGTACCATTAATTACCAATTCGGAACAAACTTGGGCTTTTCCATGGAGGTTCCTAATTTAACTGAAGAAGGACTTGTGGCTTCCCTTTGTTTTGGAGGCTAGTTTTAACTCATAATTGACTTTGGAGTTTTTCACTAGTGATCTAATTTGCTTGTTGAGGCAGAGGAGGGAGATTTTCCAATTTGGAATTTGTTACTTTTTACCCTTGGACAACAGTTTCTTCCTTTTGTTGTAAAGCCTGTTGATAGAGGATATCCACCAGAAAGGTTTGTGCTTCCTTGAGGAGCAGGTTTTAGTTCTGTTGGCTATGGCTGAATCCATGCAGTTGTACTGGCGCTTGCTCATCCTTGGAGAAGGTAAAATGCTGCTGAGTGCTAGGTTCATACCAGCCTGAGACATATATTCCAAGAGCTCCATTATATATTTCTTCATATAGTCTAGGGAGGTACACCTCAAGTCATTTACTCCCACATGGACTATGACTGAGTCATATTGGTACTTGTGGTCCAATGACCTGAGTGTGTGTGTAATGTGGTAGATCCTAGTCTCTGATAAGTAACTGACTGTGACTTTCTCCTTACTCAGCCTGGTGAGAGGGTCATCAGTGTGTCTCACAATGGTGTTTCCATTGTGCATTATTCAATTAGTAGTGTCAAACAAAAGCATATCAATTTGTCTTGCCTCTTAACCTATTCCCAAGTAACCATAAGATATGCTGTTGCTGGTGTGACTACATATTTGATAACCAAAGACACGTTAAGATTTCATCTGTATTTACTGTAAATACGAACAGTATAATCAACACTGAAATGTAGAAATTAAGTGACACAAATACAACCACAGGCTGGTTACAGGTGGCATCAGAAACCCCCCTCCTGCTGGCCTTAATTAGATTTGGTTAATACCCATCAGCAAAAAAATTCTACCACTGTCACAGCAACTTAAATTCCATGCTTTTCTTATTCCAAACAAGGAGAAAGGGAAACGATGTAAACAAAGGGAGGCCAGGGCAATAAAGTGACACCCACCAGGCTGGTAGCAATCTGCCACCCCCTTTTTTGATCAGCAAATAATTATATAAATGACAAACAAATCAATAGCTGAGCAACAACAATCTTAGAGACTAGATATATAGATTCATTTCTGATATTATTATTATAGGTATGCAGAAAATTACTGCATTAACAAGAATCAATGAGCTCTGAACTGGAACATTTTTCAATTAAAATTAAAGTTAAACTCAAGTTGAATAAATCCAGTCGTATGGTAGACAAAGGAATACCATTGTGGTTGAATGAGCACTGGTCCTTGTCATATAATCCCAGTGCTTGACTGCAGATATATCAGATAAATAAAGGTACCACTCTAGAAACTACATGATTAAGAAATCTCCTTTTTTCTATATCCAAAGCATTATGCACTCTTTTCCATGTTAACCTGGGAATAATGGAAGACCATACTGTATTTATGGGAGGGTTAATATATTTAATGAAGGCTAGGTCATGGAAATTATAATAAAGTAGTTGTCTCTTCGAGGTAAATCCAAAGTCATTACCCTGGCATGCATAATGAAGGTATGACAGGATTCTAGTTGTTGTAGATAAAAATCAAGAAAATGGATTAGATGATTCCATCATATACCAGGAACTTTTCATTTCATGTCATATGTGCAGTGGTCTTGTCCAAGGTTTTCTCCTTTTGCTTAAACTGTGACTCTTAAATGGGCTTGACATGTGAAAAAATGCCTGAGGATGAAAATGATCTTTTTACCTGAGTAATATAACGAGTAATAAAATTAAATCCTGGTAGATTGGCATACATACAGTAGGTAATAATTAGAAGAATCCCTGCCTAGTCTCTTAAGAACATCAGCAGACTGCCCTAGAGCTGCTATGTCAGAAGCTTGGCTGATTCCAAATGAGTGAGAAGAATAAAAACCAGGGTAGATGCCTACCTGACTTAGAACTGCTTCTAGTTGTTTCAGGTCAGAGTTGGTTATCATGTGACCTGTCTTTGTGAGAAATAGCAGGTTATCAGGGTGTGGTGATGAAGTTAGTTTCATTAATGTTTGCATTAGACTGATGGACATGTGAGAAGGCCCTGGCTTCTCTGCAATAAGACTTGGTGTCCTCAGCTCAATTGGTCAGCTTTGGATTTGGATATCTAGAGTAAAGCTGTACCTTCATCAAAAACAACTTCATGCTCTTTGAGCAAACCAATGAATGTGCTGAAACTAAAGCTTTCAATATATAGCCATGTGAATAAAGTGTTCCAGAGGCAATAATCATGAAATGATTCAGAAATAGTATGTAAACCTTTCAAGATCAGTTTTAGTAAGACTAATCCTCTGGGTATTCTTTTGTTTGACTCGGGGCCCTTTTCTATTGCCCACTGTTTAATAGTTCTGACCACTACCCATTTTTTAGTAAAACCGGGGATGTCAAATATTTTGGAAAATAAATATAGAGCTGAAATGTTAACCTGAACTGATTCTGAAGAAAGCCTGGTTTGGAAGGAGTAGTGTAGATAATGCAAAAGAATGCATCAGGACCATTCCAGCTCTTGAATATCTAACATGTGGAGAAATGTAATGAAGTGTTTAATGGATGCAGGGTAAGTCTTCTGATTAAGAGAAGCACATACGTTCCAAAACCAAAAGGCTATTATTATTCTCCAATCATCCCAATATTGGGATGAGAAGATGGTCTGCTTAAGGAGACAGCATTCTGAACTTCTAAATCTGCAATAGATAAACTAAATTAGTTATTTTTTTAAAACCATCTATATGTTGAAAGGTGAAAGGCATGTTGATCTTTAGTATAAATAGAACTAACAGCCATAGAACACAATTAATACAGACATTTTAGATGATTTTTTGACAAAACCTAAACTACAGCTTTGTTTTCAGATCTAAAAATTACATGCTTGTTTTTAGCTGTTCTTGCCATATAAGAACAGAAAGCCAAATTGTAAAAATCTCTAAAAATGTACTTTCTCTTCTCCTATGGTGCATCCAGTTGTTAAGCCATGGAAAGGAGAACTAACATCCATTGAAATAATGAACCATACCCTACTTTCCAGAAGCATCTGTGAATAGCTGGAGATTATTTGATACCCAATTTTCTTGTTAAAAATAAAAGCCATTATAGTCTAAAAAAAATAGCCTATAATCTAATGTCTTCTTTGAATATTCTGCTGATCCTAACTCCAAGATGTTTTTTGTTCTCCTCATAAAAGGTGAGCTATTGATCTGATAAAGTTCCTGCTTGGGACAATAACTACAAGCAAAGTTAAGAAGTCCCAATAATTCCATGACTTGTGTCATGGTAAATCTCTTAGACAACAGCAAACTAACTGCTGTGGTAATTTTGCTGACCTTTTCTTTAGGTAGTCAGAGGTAACATTTTGTTGCTTCTATCCAGATATCTAAAAATGCTGACACCTTAAGAGGACCTTCTATTTTGTCAACAGATAAGGGAATTCCTAAAGAGTTGTATAAATCAATGAAATATTGGAGATCTTTCCTGGTCTGTCCCTCACCATCTCACACAATTAAAAAATCGTCAAGGTATTGGACCCCCTGGTGAGATAAGCTGATGTATTGGACCCCCTGGTGAGATAAGCTGATATGCTTTCAGAACCAGAGAAAGGAGGAGTTAAAACATTCAAAAGCAGAGAAGGCAACAGAGCAACTCATTGGCAGGGTCATATAAAAAATACATACCATTAAATTCCATGCCTAATAAGTTCTAGTCCAGAGGGTTTATTGATAAAAGAAGGAAAGTGGACTGGATATCTACTTTGGCAAACTATGGCTCTGGGATTTCTCCTATTATGGTTACAACATTATCAAGTGATGAATAGTGAACTCTAGAATATTTTATCTGTATATCATCATTAACTTATTTGCCTTCTGAGTGGGATGGGTGATATATTATTCAGTAGTTCCTGGTTCATCTTGGATACCAAACCTAGGAGAAAAATAATAAATGGTTCAAGTAGAATGGAGTGGAATAGACTCTTAACCCACCTTTCCTGTCATTCCTTCACAATGTACTGTACTATGGTGTCTTTTACTTTTAGTGATGACAACTTTTTGCATAGACCATTTAAGACATCTGTGTTGGATCTTAAAGAATACCCTTTATTAAAACCTTTTATAAGAAAATCAATGACTCACTGTTCTGAGTAATATTTTAGGAGCTCTTTTTAGACTTCATCTTTAATGGGGAATGATTTCATGCTGATTTACCTAAATCTGCAAAAATATCAGTATCTGTTTGAACCATGAAAATTGTTTTACATTGGTCTGATGAAGCCTCTAAATTACTTTGTGTTCTGATTTGAGTTTGGTCAGCACTTGGGAAACCTTTAATATCTTTGAACCAAGATGGTATGGCAGGATGCCTATCCCCATTTATGGTTCAATTTTGAGGAAATCTGCATGCTGTCCAGCCTATTCACATTTCTGTTTGTCCACCATGACAATGAGCCATGTGTTTTTTGTGTCTGGTTTCCAGTTTTAGATGACTGCCTTTAGCTTTTAGTTTTCTGAATCTCTGATCATCGTGATACCAGGCCATGCCTCCTATTAAAACATATGCCTTTCTTACAATCAGGAATTAAACTAGTAAACTTGTGGACATGGCAGGGTCTCTTACATAAAAAAATGCCATGTAATCTATATACCCCACAATCCAATTGTTCCAAGATCAGACCTTTACATTCTTGGGTTGGTGTCTGCTCATTGCAGCAACAGCTTGAACTAGATCCTTAGACTGACTAAGATCCAGCATCCTTTCTATTCCCTCAGTGTCAATATCAAAAATATCAATTCATTTACCTTTCCAAAACTTTTCTTTCACTGTATGTGACACATGCAGTGATTTTTGTGCCATTTGAAGCAACCCTTGCAGTATGTCTTTGTTGCTTATACTATGGGTCTATATTATAAAGATGAAAGCTTACTTACCCGAATACCTAAATGCCGACACCTATTCCATGAACAGCATATACACCAAACGCCCTAAACCGCAAAATTCAAAAAGTCAAACTGTCATACTTGTCCCACCCCACCGCACACTACATACTACCTACACAAACTAAATAAACCACATACATACACTAACCAAAACCCTACTTCTAACCCTAAACTAAACCCAACTTCTAACCCTACACTAAATCTTACATATACCACCATGTATGCACTTAACTTAACTTGCACCCTAACCCTAAGGTCCGTAACTATTGCACACTTACCTTAAAAAGCTAAACCCAAACAAGCTAAATAATCCACACATATACACTTAACAAAACCCTACACTAAATCTAGTATAAGTTACCATCTATGCACTTACCTTAACCAGCACCCTAACCCTAAGGTCCGTAACTATCTCACACTTACCTTACGGAGCTATACCGCAGAAGGGCCAACCATGACAATTTGATGTTTCCACTTTTGTGCTTTTGGACGATCGATGTTTTCATGGTTCGATTAAGATGGGTCGACATTTAGGTGTTCAGGTAAGTAAACGTTCGTCTTTCTAATATAGACCCTTATACTACCACTAGTGTGGTTTTGTGGGTGCAAAATTGTCAACTTTAAAGAGGAATTTGTTGGAAACAATGGAAATGATGGGACATTGGTGATATCCACAGGTAACACATTGGAGAAAGAATCCCTAACTTCCAAAAAAAGAATCCCTAACTTCCTCATATCTGCTCTTATCTATCTTCTATTCCATAGTGTCACCACAATTTGAGATTGTCTAGTTCTACTGTCGTCAATAAGTGCCTCTATAAAACCACTTAAATACTCATGTATTTGTCCAATTTGTAATTCTCCAAGACTGACACTGACTCCTGTAGATTTCATACCTGATGGGCCTTCCTCTATGTTGTTCTTGGAGTTTTGAACCGTTTATTCTTTCCTAACCTTCCTATTAGCCCTTGTAGGAACTGGTCCTTCTTTGTGGTAGTCTGATTCAATTCCTTGACCCGATTTATTCTTCTGGTTCCCATGTGATAGCTTGTCTGTCTCTTCATACTCTTCTGATGTTAACTCTTCAAAAAGTATTCTGACTTCCGTGGGTGGCAGAGCCAAGAAGGCCATCTGAATGCAATACAATTTTAGAGCTCTGTAAAAGTACTTATTTAGACAGGAATTTAGCTAAACATTGCTGATAATTTTTATAAAAGCATATTAATAATAGTTTAAACAACTTCAAGACTAAAAGAAATTCCTGTCAAATTATTGCAGACTTTATCTGTATGAACATGAATAGCTCCAAGCACTCCCAAACAGGCACAGCACTGAAAAATGAAATGAAGATGGTGACTTCAACTCTTCAGGCACTGTCCTTAAAACAGATGGCTTTCAACAAAACCTTGAAAATCTCAGAGAAAATTGCCTAAATCAAACTGAAGTATTTAAAGAACTAATTCAACAACATCGAAACAAAATAATGGATATAGAAACTGCTTTAACTGACATTGATGGGAGACTTAAAAAAAAAGGAACTACAAACTGAATTTCTCCTCAAACAAAATACTTTGCTTCAGAATAAGTTTGATGACCTAGAAAGCAGGGGAAAGAAGATGTAATATAAGAATTTTCGGTATTCCTGAAAATACAGAAGGAGAGGTCATTATTTCTTTCCTTAAACCATTGGCTCACTGAATTTTTTAGATCTCCAAGAAAGTTTTTCCTAAGGAATAGAGAGAGCCCACAGAGCAACAGGAAAGCCAGCACAACTTCCTCCTCATCTCTACCGAGATCCATAGTTATAACATTTCTGTCATTCATAGACAAAGAACTTGTACTAAAGACTGCCTGGAGGAAAGCCCCTTTAAAATATAATCAAAATCTCATCAAATTTGATAATGACTAATGCACTAGGGTTCTAGATATGAGGAAAAAATGCTGGGCCCTTGTTAAACTTTTGAAACAAAATAACATTAAAGATCAAATCGTATTCACTGCAAGAATCAAAATACATCTTTCCAATGGAACAAGATTTTTTTTACAATCTAGGTGAAATATCTGCCTTTATATCTGCTTTTATAAAGATTCCTGAAGATAATGGACTATTCTTCAACTACAATAAAGAGATTCTCAGGAAAAAAAACACATAGACAGATGCAAAAAGAAGAAACAGAAGACTGATGTTACATCTGTGAATTCCAACAAATCGCTCAAAGCATCTACTGATGAATGACTCATATTTCCTTCTTGTTAACAAATAGTCTTTAAATTAGATGTGCTGCAGTTTATTTTACTCAAGATTTTTCAATCAAAGCACTTACTGCCTTTACCACCTTTACTATAAATCTATAATTTCCTGGTATTATCACAACAAGCAATACCAAATGAAAATGGAAAACTAATCTCTCTGCTTGCCACAGGTTACTTTGATTTAATTTATACATAAGCGTATGAAGACTGAGTGACATTTCTGTAACTTGGTGGGGTTTCCTTTGTTAAATTGTTTTCCCTTTGTTTACTTTAAAATGTTTCATCGAAAATGACTTCATTAGTTAACATAATGCAACTATAACTTATTAAAATGTAATTAATTATTAGTTTTACTATGATTTTTAAGTAAAAATGGCATAGGGACTGTTAGTTTATTTAGCTGATATGTTTCATTGATGTAAATACTTAGAAAATGGCAGCAACCCATTTTTTCTTCTTCTTTTTTATATTTATCACTTTCAAGTCACAGTTGTAGTTAAAAAACACCTCATTAGTCTGAGGTGAAGCTTTTCTTACCTCAAGGAGCCTCATGAGCCATTTTAAGCCATGCAATTTCATACAGGTTGTTGGAGAAACTCTCAGGATTCCTTTTTGATGTTATACACAGGAAGACAGGGGAATTAGTTCAGTGATACACAATTTGATTCAAATATACTGTTTACTAACTGTGATTTCCTGGAATTACAAAACTGTTAAGGTCAGCTTTTATTTATTTAGAAACATCATTCAAAAGTTATCTTGTTTTATATAAAAGGCAGTTTCTCTTTGTTAGAATTAAGCTGTTTAATCAATCTTTGTTTCTAAGTAGTATAGTTAACATAAATAGATCCTGGTACTTCCTTTATTCTTGCTAAGTAATACTGTTACAGCAAGTAATTATCCACTTTATAACACCTGAATTATGAGTGTGGGCTTGAGATATGATAAAATATGCATTTTTAAGCAGTGCAAAGCCATATATTATTGTTCTTAGGCATGCATTTAGGTGCTTTAGGAGTAAATATTAACATATAAGAATTTCAAGCTTAATGTTTGGATGTACCTACCAGTCTGAAATAGTACCACTCCCCACATTGTAAATTCACAGTATTCTACCAGAGAATAATTACTGAGTTTATGTGATGTGAGATCAGCTTTCAGGTGAAAGGAAGCAGCAGGGTCCCTGGACTTTCTTATATAAGATAGCATTGCTGCAAAGATTTAAACATTATGAGCAGGATTTATGAAAGCTTGCACAGAGTTGTAGAGTAGAGTAAGACGTCAAACAGCCAATATGTCTGCCAAGCGATCCAGCAGCAGCTGGCAGGGGCGTGCATGAGAGCTTCCAAAGCTACTCTTCCACGGACAGTGTCATGGTATGCAAATTACCTAATTTGCTACTGAAAGCTATGCAAATGAGGTAAATTTGCAATCCAGGAAACACTAACCTGTCCATGGAAGACTAGTGTTATCTGCAGAAATGTACTCCATTGGTAATGGAGTACCATTCTGCAAATAGCTAAATGGAGCATCCAGTTGAGGAAGCAAGTCAATGGCCAAATATAAGGCCATTAGCATTTTTAAATGTTTAAAATTATTAAAATCTAATTTATTTCCCTGATCTCCGATGTTTAAGCATTGCACAGTGCCACGTAAACAAACAAGAAAATAATTTAAAAATAGCCAAAAATAGGTATATTTACTAAAAAGCTTATCTTGCCATGCAGGTGAATGGCAGGCTGAAGACAACATGGCCACTGGGTACTGGTTGCTAAGGGGGGGAAGCTCAGCATGAGAGATGTAACCAAGCATTAGTAGACAATCCTATGCAAATGATGATAAGGAGAGTGAATCCCAATTTTCTCCAGCATGTGAGCCATGTCCCAAGAGAGTAAGTGTAGGAGTAGGTGAGTAGTAGAGTAGAAGATAGGTGACATCATGAAGGGGTATGTCAGAAAGGCTGTAAGCTAATTGGAGCACAGTGGCTTGTGTTTGCCCTGAGTTGCTCAGGATTGCAAGAGGCGTGTCTACAGTTGTCCTATTTGAAAACCAGAAACAAAAGATGCACACCGTGAAAATATCTGAAATTTCTTGCAAACGAGCACACAGCATGTGCGCATGAGTGCACCCGTTGCATGTGCCCGTGTTTGCACGGCGCTTCCCCGGGCGGAAACAGAAAGGGAACAGGAAGGAAAAAAAGTAGTAGGAAGTTATCCATTGAGAACTAGCAGAGCTGCCAGGTGAAATATATCAGAATCAGCCAATTACACAGGCAGCAGGCTAGCCCAGCCCAGCCCAGCACTTTAAACTCTGCAAACAGCAATCTCCCCTGTTTTTTCCCAAGAACTCTGCAACACTGCAGTATACAAAGAGTGAAAACTTAAAAAGCTTAAGTCAGACAAGATGTTAGGGGCTGCTCTTGCTATCATAAGCCAACATGTGCAAGGTGCTGAGGGTGGTGATGTTGTGAATGCCGTTGAGCAACCCACAGTGAGGAGACGGAGAAGAGAGTACAGACCAAGGGTAGCCTACCAGGGGCTACATGAGCTGGAGATAGTGGAGCGCTATAGGGTGGACAGAGACCTCCTGCAGCAAATTGTTGAGCTGTGCCGGCCATGCCTCACACACAGAACCAACAGAGGGGAACCCATTCCATTGGATACCAAGGTATATGTTGGCCTAAGAATACTAGCTACAGGTACCTTCCAGAGACCAACTAGTGATATGATGGGGATTTTACAGACATCAGCATCCAGGGTACTGTACCAATTCCTGGATGCCATGTCAGCACATGTCGGTGAGCACGTATATTTCCCCAATTCCCGTGAGGCATTGGCCAGCAATACGTGTCTTTTCCACCAAATAGCAGAATACCCTGAGGTAGTAGGTGCAATAGACTGCATGCACATACACATCAAAGCACCACCCGGTGAGTGGGATAGGGTCTACATCAACCGCAAGGGCTTCCCCTCCATCAACTGCCAGGTCATGTGCGTTACCCAGGGCATAATAATGAATGTGTGTGCTGGCTGCCCTGGAAGCTATCACGATTCCCACATCTGGCATCTGATGCAGCTGTACCAGAGATTTGCCAATGGGGACATCCCTGACGGTCACCTAGTGGGGGGTGCTGGATACGCACTGGAGCCATGGCTGATGACACCCATCAGAAATGTACACACACCCGAACAAGAACTCCATAATGAGACACACGCACAAACAGGAAACATTATTGAGCGTGTGTTTGGGATGCTCAAGTCATGGTTCTGGTGCCTGGCCACATCTGGTGGAGCCTTGCAGTACTCACCAACTAGATGTATGCAAATTGTCATGGTATGTGCCATGTTACACAGTATGATCCTGCGAAAACAGCTGCAGCAGGAACAGCATGGGACAGGGCCAAACAGCCCCCCACCATTGCCAAGGCCTGTACAGGCACAGCATGACTCAGAGGAGGAACAATCTGAGCCTGCCCCAGTAGGCAGAAGGTGGCGTGCCCAGTATGCCCTGGCCTTGGCAAAGAAGCAATGCATAGCACATACACTGACTCAGTAGGAACCCTGGAAATGACACCTCTCTCTGACTCGCACATACAGTAAAAGGGATACCTAACTTGACACTACCTGTTTTCAAACATGTATAGGGAGTGTACTATGTGCATCTGACATAGGCAGCCCTGCAGCACCACCTGAGGCATGAGTGCCCTATTTTAAGCAATATAAAGCACTGCTATGCACATTTTACCAGTACTGAGCATATTTAAATACAATTGCGTGTAGGTGTGCACCACGCTAACCAGCGCAATGTCGGGCAACATTGAGCAATGATGGGCAAGGTTGGGCAAAGTCGGTCAAGGTCGGGCAAAGTTGAGCAAAGTCGGCTAAACATGCTCACACCTGCTTTACTGTTCCTTAACCAGTCTGGTCTGCCCAGCAGGAAAATAAAAAGCAGTGACAGGGCTTGAACTCAGGATACTGTGCACTATAGTCACAGTACTGAACCACTAAACCATGACAGCATTTCACTGGCACAGACACAACTTAACTCACTCACACATACCAGTTGGGGGGGGGGTTACACACCTATCAGTCACAGCCAGCAGGACAAATGTAGACAAATGGCAAACACAAACAAATGCTATATCATGCCCTCTGAAGAGGCATATGAGTAACCCCCCGAGGCCTATGCAGACAGATAACAGTAGGCCAGGCAATGTGATGTGGGTTTGGTAGGCTATGAAATCACAAGCTAATATGCATGTAATTGGAAGCTAAGGTCTGTAGTACAGTGGTATGCCTCAAGCCAGTACGACAGGCAACAGTACAGACTGAAATGGAGTTCCTGACATAGCAGTGCAGGCCTAGCAAATGTGTATAAGTGTCAGGTCAACCCCTCATCCTATGTACACCTACAGTAACAATCAGGTGTGCCTCCCTGGGTAGAAATGTACAAATAATAGCTGTCCCCACTGTATGTAGAAATGTTGATAAGTATATGCAAAGTGACTCATGGAAGCCCTGCAGGCACGGCATGCTTCTAGTCGATGTACAACACAAAGGTGAGCCCTGAAGTAAAAACCAACTTGATCTTCACACACATATAGAATATATGTTCATACTGGGCATGCTCACACACTTAAATAAATGTATCAAATTTCAGTCAGCAACATACTGAAAGGTCATACTGGGCATGCTCACACAAGTAAATAAATTTAGCAAATTTCAGTCAGCAACATACTGAAAGGTTATACTGGGCATGCTCACACACTTAGGCCATGTCTGAGTACAGCAGTGGGACACACATATCTGGCAGTTGCAGTTCTTACTCCAGACACTTGTCACTTTTCACAAATCCTGCCCTGTGCACACACTGATATGAAAACAGACCCATATAATATATTGGACTCCTGTCATAATCAAACTATGTACTCCAAGTACTTAAGTTCTTCAAAGAAAGTGAAAAACCAAAGAAGATCAATAAATCTCTGATCAGTATCATCAAGAAACAATGAGCACTCTTAACATTATCCAAGCTATGGTCAAAGAGTTCATAGAGAGCCATGAAACTTTCTTTCGCTATGCCATAAATATCAATGTAAACTCATATATGTTCTGAGTCAGTGCAAACTGTAAATGAATACATGTACATGACTGACATTGCCAACTTCTTGTCAGACAGGTTCATACATATTTACCCCCTTCTCACTGACAAAAGGGCCCATTATCATACCTGGACATTGTGAAAACCCAGAAATCACATATACAATGGTTAAACAGCTCTTTCCAAAC
Source organism: Protopterus annectens (assembly GCF_019279795.1). Taxonomy (NCBI): domain Eukaryota; kingdom Metazoa; phylum Chordata; order Ceratodontiformes; family Protopteridae; genus Protopterus; species Protopterus annectens. The sequence continues at coordinate 1,369,157,275 of NC_056733.1, forward strand.
CTAAAAACATGGCGTGTATGGGATAACATGGTTTCCCTGGCTGTGTCATATATCAACTCCAAAACAAACAGACCCTACACCTGTACAGGATATGAAACTGCTGAATGGGTTAGAGCAACGTTTGGCACACCCCATGAGTGTTGGTGCACAACAGACCATGGGAACTATTATCTTATAAGCCTAATAAGCCTAATGTGTAAGGCCATGGAGCTCATCATTATGGAACTCATAAACAGAGCTAGTGAGAGTCTACAAACACCCAACCCTACCAATTTTGTTTTGGTCAGGTGCAGATCATGGTTCCTAAACCTGCTAGACAGTTTTCAAGGCAGTCACCCAGGACATACATCAATGAAATGAGCTACACACGGCCTACATAGATGTTGAAAAGCCCTTTTCCAACATCCCACACACATGTCGTTTCCAGAAAATCAACAACCTGTGCATAAACATGTATGTCATCTGATGGATTGCCAACTCGGGCACAGCTAGATCCCACAAGGTAAGAATTGTGGTCTCCTGTTCAAGCTGGTAACAACTGCTGTCCCCCATAACTCAGTCCTGGGACCCCTCCTGTCTGGTGTATACTTTTCAGAAATGCAGAACTGATGTGCATGTGCTATCTGAAGTAAACCCAAGCTCACTGTACTACATGCTCTAGGGATATCATCATCACAACAATAAATAGAACATATTGGAGGGATACATTACTAACTCACAGACTCCCCTTTCTTTGGAACAGGCTCCCTCCCAACCTACATTAAGCTGAGTCCCTCACTGACACTCTTCCAGTGGAGCCTTGATGAGTGTATGTGAAACTGAACTGTCACACCATGGATCACTTCATCAGCTCTACTACACAGAGGCCTAGGGAACTAACTCCATGGGTGGTGATAGCTGCGCACTCTGGCCATACTAATATATGCCTTCAGGCAGATAGTCTGTTACCTACCTATGTAACTATATATATATATATATATATATATATATATATATATATATATATATATATATATGTAGGGGGAACACAGTATAATAAGCCAAAGATGGATGGGCAGAGATGTGTGTAAGAGGGTGACCATGACAGGGGAGCCATGCAGGACTGTCCCACCTAGCACACATCCCAGTGGCACAAAAGACATGAGGTGCACATCTCACCCAGTGTACATAACAGCCACCAGTATCTGTAAGCATTACAGTGTATGTGGTCCACGTGCCTGCTGTACAACATGACGGTACAATGAAGTACACATATACTATCTGTAGACATGTACCTGTCACATAGTCTAATACATGCCTATGAACCTATCTTCATGAAGGCATATGTTAGCCTAGGCAAGTTGTGCAGCTTTCACCATCCCATTGGGTAGTCTCCCAAGCTCTCATTCTAATAGTTAGTACCCTAAACCCCTTTCTAGTGGGGCTGCTGATGTGATGCCTGGTGTGAATTGTCTGTTTCCCATCCACTCATCAAGGTTCCTATTGAAGAGTGTCAGCGAGGGGCTCTGTCTGATGTACACTGGGACTCTGTTCCACAGTAAGGCAAGTGCCTGGGATGGTACTCTATCCCACCAGCATGTTGTATTCATTGCTGTGATGAGGTTCATATCCCTGGAGTGTGTAGGGTGACTCAATTTTGTTATCTGTAGATGGAGCATGCTCAGCAGTTATGTGTTGGACATGGGTCTGTATGTTAGGCAGAGTGTGCCTCTGAATAGGCAGTACGCAACGAAGAACAGATTTAGTTTTATCAGTTTTGCTGCATAACACAACTGTTTGAGGCCAGTAATCCTCTTGGTGAGGTACCTCTGTGGTCTCTACAGCTGCTGGATATGCGTAGTCAAGTACATCCAAAATGGTGCATTGTACTCAATGATGGGTCTGATTACTTAAGAGTAGAGGGCCACCACTACCTCTTTGAATCCTGATGCAAACCCTTTGTTAATTAGGTGGACCACATAGGATTTCCCAATCACTTTGGCAACATGGTTGTCAAAGGAAAGATGACTATCTACTTGTGTCCCCAGATCCCTTATTACCTTGTCAGTTTTAAGGGAGTAACACCTATGTGGTAGCTTGTATGTACTTTGTTTTCACCAAAGGGGATCACTATGCATTTCTCCACATTGAGCTTGAGGCCATTATTCTAACACCACACATCTGTCTCATAGAGTCCCTTCTGGAGAATATTTGTGTCATCCGGGGAATCTATTATGGCAAACACTTTACAGTTCCCAACAAACTTAGTCAACCACAACCCTCCCATGTTGGCATGTACATTTGAGAAGTCTATACCAAACAGGAGGGACTCCAGGACTGAACCCTGGGGGACACCAGTTGTTACCAGTGTAGAGTCTGACATGTAGCCAGCAACTCTTAATTTGTGGGATCTATCTGTGAGCCAGTTTGCAATCCACCTTGTGATGTATGGATTCATGCCCAGGTTGCTGAGTTCATCTATGATACCTGACTGGGGAATGGTGCCAAAGGCTGTAGTAAAGTATTGGTAGGCTGTATTGAGCTCATTTCAATCATCTGTAGCCTGGGTAACGGTCTCAAAGAAATCCACCCAGTTCAGGAGGCGTGATCTGCATATGATGAAGCCAAACTGGGTGTGCTCCACTGTGTGAAGGTTCACAATCTCTTTATTGTTGACTTCCATTATAATTGGCTCCATTGCCTTAAAGATCAGACTCATCAGGCTCATAGAACATGAATGCCAAGGGGGTTTTTATGGCCCCACCCCTGTGGAGTGTGAAGAACATTACTGTGCAACATTCTATGGGTACATATCCTGTTCAGAGCATTTAGAGGGAGGTGTAGGTATCCTTGATGAATATGGATACATCCTCACCCTATGTACTATGATCCAGGTCCTGATGCTCGAAAGTATGGAAAGAGTAGTATCCTGGTAGTGCTGGTGTGCTCTCTGGAGCCTTGAACTAGGTTTCTCTTACTGCACAGATATCAATATTCTCCATACTGAGATGTGCCTTGAGTGTGTGCATCTGGAGGCTGAGACTTCTGGCAATGAGTAGCATTTAGCTAACTTTGTGGTTATTTGTGTTGGTTATGAGGTTTGGTTTGTCCTGAGTGTCATGTGTTCCTCACCTGAAGTCAACACCTCATTGGTCCCATCTGACCATAAGCTAATTACCCTACATATCCACATTCTGGACCTACCTCCCATTAAGAAAACCATGTTAAAAATGTCTCCAAAGCCAACTTCATGCTTCTTAAGACAGAAGTGCTGAACTTCAGGACACCCATGCAGATGGACAATACTGTTACGACTACTGAATCCTTCACAATTGCACTTTATAAGCACTTACATGAGTGCATGCATCGTGCTATCCCAAACAGAACCAAGATGTTATCCTCCAAGAAAAGGAAGCCAATCTGGTGGTCCCCTGCCATAAACAAACTGCACAACAGAAGGAAGAAACTGTTGCAAAAGAGGGTAAAATCCCATGAGTGGAGGAGCTCCCTGGTCAGCCTCAGGAAGAAGCTGTGATCCCTGATAAAATCCTCCAAAGCTAGTTACAAAAGCAAGGTCGACACTGATTCTAAAGACAACCACAAAGCATTCTATAGCTATGTCAAGAATCTCAATGGCATCACTCAGATCTGCTCTGAGTTACAGCACAATGGCACTAAATATACAGACCTGATATTGCCAACAGCCTGGCAGATAGGATCAATGCTAACTTTACCCCCCCCCAACCACGAAAGAGCACATCTTTATACTGGAAGAATGCAAAGTTGCTGTCATCATGGCTGCACAGGTAAAACCACCCTCCAAAGCCAGGAACACAGCATCCATGGAACCAGATTACATCCCAGGCTGCGTTCTGCATGAACTACAGAATGAACTGGCACCACACCTATGTACCATGTTTAATCATAGCCTCACCTCAGGCTTTGTGCCTGCTGAATGGCGCACAGTGATGGTTATCCCACTACACAAGGGGGGAGTCAACACAGACCCCAGGAACTAGTGCCCCATTAGCCTGATGAGCCTGATCTGCAAGGCCATGGAACGTATCATCGTGGAACTGATAAACAAAGACATTGGTAATCTTCAAACTCTGGACCACAACCATTTTGGGTTTGTAAAAGGTAGATCATGTTTCCTAAACCTGATAGACTTCTTTGAAGCAGTCACCAAAGCCGTAGACAAGGGTAAGGTGGTTCACACAGCCTATCTAAATCTTGCCACAGCTTTCAACACCATCCCCTAGTCTGGAATTATGGATAAACCCACTAAACTAGGTATAAATCCCTATGTCACAAGATGGGTTGCCAACTGGCTCATTGACAGAACCCACACTGTGAAAGTAGCAGACTCCAAGTCTGACTTCGGACCAGTGACAAGTGGAGTACCACAGGGTTCAGTCCTGGGTCCTGTCCTGTTTGGTATCTACTTCCCTGAAGTACAGGTTAACATTGAAGGTCTCTGGCTAATGAAGTTGCCAGATGACTGCAAACTAGGAGCCATAATTGAGAATACTAACAATGTGGACATCCTACAAAAGGGCCTCACTGAGACAGATGCCTAGTGTCAATGCCATGGCCTCAAGCTCAATGCCAAAAAGTGCATTGTCATCTCCTTTGGTAAAAACACTGTATCCATGAACTACATAGGCAGTAGTATACTTAACACCGAAAGTTTGATAAGAGACCTTGGGACACAGGTGGACAGAAGACTGCCCTTTGATAATCACATCGCCACAGTAGTCAGGAAATCCTTCTACATGGCACACCTCATCACAAAAGGTGTCTCGTGCAGAATAAAAGTGTTCATTGTTCCCCTCTACTCATCACTCATTAGATCCATTATAGAGTACAATGCCCCTTTTGATATGTACCTCACAAGATATCTACAACAACTGGAAAGCCTGCAGAAATACCTCACAAAGAGGATTAGTGTCCTCAAATACATGCCATACACAGACTGTCTCAAAACACTCCAGCTTTACTCTGTCACATATTACCTACTCAGAGGTGATCTCTGCCTAACATACAAAGCTATGTCAAACACAGAGCTGTTGGACATGCTCCACTTAAAGAAATCCCAAATCCCTCCGAGCGTCGGCCCTAAAACCCAGACTGAAATATAAAAGAAGGGGGTGTATCCATTTTCATAAAGGATACCCACACCTCCAGGTTAGTGGCACAGCATGAGGCCTTGGAGACCATGCAAGTGCAACTAACATTGGGCAAAGCTGCTTATCAGATTGTAGCCTGCTTTAGATCACATACCTCATCTCAGGACCCTCACTCAGTATTTCTGAGAACACTGGGAAATATAAAGGTCCTACCAAACACCATGATATGAGGAAATTTCAACTACCCAAACATTGACTTGGAGAATTACTCGATTACAAAGTCCTTTGCCCAATGCTTCCTAGAGTTTATAAACTCAAATGGCCTGGAACAGTTGGTCACCATGCCCACTAGAAGTGACAACATACTGCACCTGATCATCACCAACATGGTGGATCAGTGTTCCACACCAGAGGTAAACCCCTCGCTGGTAATATCAGATCATGAAGTAATCACACTGGACATCCACATCCTGACCCCCCCCCCCCCAGTCAACAAAACCACTGTGAAAAACTTTTCAAAAACAAACTTCACACTTCTCAAGACCGAAGTGGAAAGTTTCAAAGCCCCCTTGCTACAGGATATTGCTATCCAATCTGCAGAATTCTTTATAAGTGCATTCTATGAGCATCTACAGGGATGCATGGATCGAGCCATCCCAATTAAAACCAAGACTCACTCCTCCAAAAAGAAGAAACCAATCTGGTGGTCTTTGCCCATAAATAAGCTATACAACAGAAGGAGGAAACTAACACATGATAGAGCAAAATTCCAAAAAGGAAAGACATCACTGATCATTATTAGCAAGAAACTACGATCACTCATAAAATAATCCAAGTCCAATTTCTAAAGAAAAATTGCCAAGGAATCTAAAGATAACCACAAAGCCTTCTTTAGCTATATCAACCATTTAGGTGGCAACTCTCAGATATGCTTTCAGCTACTGCAAAATGGCAAAAAAATACACTGAACCAACTGACATTGCCAACATCCTGGTGTACAAGTTCAGTGCAAACTTCAACCCCCCTCACCCCCAAAAGGGCCCGAGTCTATCCCAGAAGAATGATGCAGAGCCCCAGACTTTATGGACATGTAGGTAAAAACAGCCCTCTCCAAAACTAAGAACACAGCATCAATGGGACTGGATGGTGTCCCAGGCTGCATCTTACACGAGCTCCAAAAGGTACTAAACCCTCACCCACGTTCACTGTTCAGACTCAACCTTATCACAGGCTATGTACCCAAAGAATGGCATACAGCAACAGTCATCCCACTCCACAAAGGTGGTGCCACAACAGAACCTGGGAACTATTGCCCTATAAGCCTACCCAGCCTGGTCTGCAAAGCTATGGAGCAAATTATCATGGAACTCATAAAGAGAGACATTGGGAACCTCCAGACATTGGACTCTATCCAATTTGACTTTGTTAAAGGCAGATCCTGCCCCTTAAACCTAGTTGACTTCTTTGAAACAGTTACCAAGGCCATAGATGAAGGGAAAGTAGTACACACAGCCTACCTGGACCTCACTAAGGCCTTTGACACCATTCCCCACTCTGGCATCATAGACAAGCTTACCAGCTTGAACATTAACCCCTATGTCACGAGATGGGTGGCCAACTGGCTCACGGATAGAACACACATGGTCAGAGTTGTGGGTGCCATGTCCGACTCTAAACCAGTCACAAGTGACATCCTACAGGTCTTGGTCCTGGGACCCCTCCTGTTCAGTATATACTTCTCTGAGGTACAGGTAAGCACGGGAGGACTATGGCTGACCAAGTTTGCATATTACTGTAAACTGGGGGCCATAATCGACTCTCCGGCTGGCACAGACATCCTCCAGAAGGGTCTTACAGAGACAGATACCTGGTGTCAAAACAATGGCCTCAAGCTGAATGCCAAAAAATGCATAGTCATCCCCTTTGGATAAAACAAAGTGCCCACAAATTACCACATAGGTGGTAATCCAGTAGGTACGGAAAATGTAATTAGGGACCTGGGGACTCAGGTAGATAGTAAACTCTCTTTTGATAATCACATTGCCAAAGTGTCTAGAAATTCCTTCTATGTAGGCCACCTAATGTCACCCACTTTGTTGTCTGATGATGTCACCATCCTACAAATATACCTGTTGAACAAAGGGCTGCCAGTAATGTGTATGGCATGTTGTGTAAATGTGTACTGCTGTAGTATCCTAATGTAGTTAGGTAAGGGTTTGAATCTTGCACTTGCTGAGTGTGCGTGTGTCTCCCTGGAAATAAGCAGCCTTTTTGGAGACTACCCACACACCTTGAAAGTGGTATTGTCATCTTTGTCAAGTCTGATGATGTCACCATCCTACAAATATACCTATGGAAAGATGCGCTCCCAGTAATGTGTATAGTGTGTTGTGTAAATGCGTACTGCTGTCGTATCATGAAGTAGAGGTTTGAATCTTGCACTTGCCAACTGTGTATGTGTCTCCCTGAAGAAAAGCAACCTTTATGGAGACTACCCACACACCTTGAAAGTGGTATAGTCATCTTTGTCAAGTCTAATGATGTCACCATCCCACAAATATACCTGTGGAAAAGAGAGCTCCCAATAATGTGTGTAGCGTGTTATGTAAATGTACACTGTAGTAGTATTAAAATACAGTTAGACAGGGGTTTGAATCCTGCACTAGCTAAATGTGTGTGTCTCGCTAGAAACGCGCAACCATTTTGGAGACTACTCACACATCTTAAAAGTGGTATAGTCATCTTTGTCAAGTCTGATGATGTCACCATCCTACAAATATGCCTGTGGAAAGGAGAACTCACAGTAATGTGTATAGCATGTCATGTAAATGCGTACTGCTGTAGTATCTTAATGTAGTTAGGAAGGAGTTTGAATCTTGCACTTGCTGACTCTGTGTGTGCTCCAGGTGTATGACACTGTTGGCCAATGTGGAGTGGGTTTTGCTTTTTCTAGTGTATGACATATCACAATGAAAACTGTATGTGCATTACACATGTAAGGTAGCTGTGGGGCAAACACATATACATACATGTAACCTCAATTATTTCATAGGTGGGTACTTTGCTTTCTCCATGAACACATCTGTTATCTTTGCCAGAGCATGCTGGCACTTTCCAGACCTTAGGTCACTTCTGTATGCTTGTGCCAACTTAGCCATTGCAGTGATCCCTGGTCTACGTCATCCATTTCACATCCACTCATCATGGTTTCTATTGAATAGTGTGAGTGAGGGTTTATGCTTGAGGTATATTTGAAACTTGTCCAAAAGCAAGCAAAGTCTGGCAAAGATGACTAATCATTATAGGTGTGCAATAACCTCTGTGGATCTGCATGCATAACCTTTATTGCTTATGTGCTCCACAGAGGGATTTCCAAAACTCTTTGGTAATATGATTATTAAAGGAGAGATGATTTAACACATGGCTCTATGTATACATTAGTACCTGTTCCACATTTTGGGGGCTACTACCTATGTGGTACTCTGGGGATACTTTGTTTTGTAAAAATGGATAACTATGCTTTCTTTGGCTTATAGCTTTACAGCATGAGTTTGACACCAGGTATCTGTCTGTATGATACCCTTTTGAAGGATGCGTGTGTCTTCTGGAGAATGAAGTATAGCCCACAGTATGAATTGTCATCAAACGTGGGCAGACATATCCCTATTGTGTTTGCTTGTACCTAAGAAAGCTATATGCCAAACAGGAGTGGTCCCAGGACTGAGTGCAGGTGAATACCAGTTGTTACTGGCACAGAATAGTACATGGAGGCTGCAAATGTTACTATGTGTCCTACATCTGTGCGTCAGTTGTCAAGCCATCATCTAACAATTGTTTATGGGCAGGCTGTTGAGGTTATGTATAATACCAGAATGTGGGATGGGTATGAATTGCTGGTGAGCTATAGCTTGGCTATGTTGACCACCCCTCCGCCATCTATAGCCTTGTTGACTGGCTTGAAGTCTACTAGGTGTAGAAGCCATGATCTGGCCTTTAGAGAACCTAAGTGGGTATGGTACAGTGTTTGCAGGTTCATAATGTCTCTGTTAATGAGTTCCATAATGTTGTGCTCCATAGCCTTCCAGATAACATTTGTCTAGCTTATAGGGTGAGAGTTTCCAGGACCTGTTGTAGTTCTACCCTTAATGAATTTATGTTAATATCTGCACTGGGTGTGATGAGAGTGGACAGGTTTAAGAATAAAGTATATTAGAGTCTAAGGCCAGGTTTGAAGGTTAGTAGACCAAGCCAAATAGGCAGGATTAAGTTGGTTTGTACATGTGTTGAGGAGGGATGCAGAGAGTATATTGTGAAATAGATGCTAAGGATGAAGCTGCCAGGTAATAGGAAAAGAGGAATGCCTAAGATGAGGTTTATGACTGTGGTGAGAAGGACATGCAGGTGGATGGTGTGACAGTGCAAGATGCAGAGGGCAGGAAGACATGGAAACAGATGATGTACTGTGGTGACCCCTAATGGGAGCATCCGAAAGGAGAAGAAGATGGTGTAGCTCAACCCTTGTGGACTGAAAACACCATTACCATATGTCATTCCACATGTATGTAACCTGTATAGAGGCTCCATCTGGACAGAGCATTTAGGTGAGTGGTGACTTCATATGTCAGCTTGTGTATGACACAGCCAGGGACACTGTCCAGTACCATTGCCACTGTGGTGTGGACCTTGATAAAGAGATGCTCTAACTAGAGTGTCTGTGAATTATCAGGTATTACATTCTGCAGGTCTGGAAATGTGGCCCTTGTGTAGCAACAGGGTGGTGAAATCCACATTCAAACTGTCTCTCCAGGAATTGGTAATGTCAGTCAGATAAGTGTACTTTGTGACCATTTATATTAACTGTGACCCAATCGGAGATTTCCCCTGTAGATTATGAACAACAGTAAAGAAAGCTTTAGTGTTGTCTTTGGAATCGTTGCCATTTTGTATTTTGAAGCTTGTTTTGTATGTTTATTGAGGGATTGAATTTTCCAAATGATACTGACCAGAGAGGTTATCCCTTCTTGGTATGTAACTCTTTTTTGGTATAACATCACACCTTCTATTATATATTTAGTTTATGGCAGGGGTCCATGAGACTAATGTACTTTTACTGTATAATTGAGAATTTCTTGTGTATGTGATACCACAGTCCATGCAACCCTGTAGGTGAACAGTGTGCATTAATACAGGATTATGCAGCTGGGACAGTGTTAACCTTAGTAATGCAAACCAATGACAGATAGTAACAACAGCATCACCCAGAGCACAGTGTCAACCCATGTCATACACACACATGCGTACTCAAGTTCCAAAATGTGTGTAGTACAATGCATACTGGCCACCAATAGAAACTATGGAGTGTTAACACTGGCTAATACAGGGCATGTCACCCTGCCCATGTCTCCAATATGCACGTACATGCAAACAGTGCACCTCCACCATGTTCACAAATGTACACCTGCAAACCTGTGCTGCACACACTCCACACTTACTGTCCACTGTATAACACATGCTGACACAACTACACACATCAGCCAAGTGGCACTTGGGCAAACAAAACACAATTGGAAAAAACACTGGTGTAAACAATACAACATTTCTAATTACAGCTTTAATGCATCATGCCTGCTCAGCTACACCTTCAAGGACATCATTACACTTTACTGCTGACAACATGCTACACATTCAACCATTGCTATACTTTATCAAAGTCACCCTGTGCATCAGCACCATGTTAGCCTGTTCCTGCATCAATGTTACAGATGACAGGAGGTGGCACAGGTTTCATCATATGCACAGGGTGTGTTGTTGGTTTGCCAGAGGCCTACACTGAGCCATTAAATTGGCATGTGTGTGTGAGTGTGTGTGTGAGGGCCATGAGTGCTGTTATGGGCCAATGTTGATGTAATGTGTGCGGGTATGTGTTTGCCCTAGGTTTCTGGTTTATGTGTGTGTGTCTGCATGCACACAGTTCCACCATGTGGCTGCCATATATGGGGATTTGTGAGACAGCTACAGACTGTACCTGGCAGGCTTTACAGATCACCATCTCTGGCCACAGATAAGGAACCTGTGCCTGACAGGGGTGCTACAGACAGTATCAGGTACTAATCCAGACTGGGTACTATCCAAAGAGGTTGACATATGTCCACTGGATCCAGGTCCCTGCTGGTACTGGCCAGAGCCATGTGTACAAGGTATTCTTGGATGGCATATGGACAGCCCCCCAACATTGCTGGGGCTGGTACTGGCACTATGGGGTGGCTGTGACTTGCTGGACTTCCATGGCGACCTCCAGCTGCTGATGCTGCTGGCATATGTCCACGTCGACATCTCAACCATCCCACACTGTCCTGACACATGGACATGACATTGTTGAGGACATCCAATGTCTCACCCCAACATCTATCAATGACCTCAGTGTAATTACATATGGCACCTGCTAAGTCATGGATACTGTCATTTACAGAGGTGTTATGAGCCCTCTGTGCCCTTAGTCCCTTTCTGGTGTACCCCTCCATTTGTGCCTGTGCCTCCATGACAGCCTGCAACATGCATGTGGTTGAAAGAGTTGTGGCATGTCTGCCAGAGGCATGATGACCAGCAGTGCTCTGACGAGAACCCCTGGGCATTTGCCTATGTGGTACCATTCCAGATATCTGGCTATGGCTGCTGTGTCCTGATACATGTGCCATAGATACCACACTGTCCTGGCCAGTGCCAACCATACACTGTCCCTCAGCTAAGGGCAATGGTGATGATGGATGTACAGGCAGTATGACTGTGTGCATGGATGTGGTGGAGACTTGTGTACTGTCAATTGGTGGCTGAACAACAGACCCTGACAAACCTACCTGTGCCTCAACACACCTATCCTTATGATCACTGTCTGTCTCAGTGACAGGTTCCCTGCTGTACTGAACCAGCCCCACCTCAGCACCTGCGAGAGGAAATCAGGAAACACACTTTAAGACCTGAACATGATGTCAGACCACATTCGCACATGCACACTGCACACATGCACACATGCACATGCGCACATGCACACATGCACATGCACACATGCACATGCACACATGCACACATGCACACATGCCCACACACAAATACACTCCTCCCTAAAGCAGACACACACACACAACACCAGCAATCTCAGAACATAAACAATAGCAGGTGGTGGTGGGGTACAGTATCACAAGCAAAACAGTCATATCACACATGTCAGCATGAAGGACATGTATTGCTCAACAGCATGCAGTGCAAGTGTAGACAGTCCTTGTTACTAACAATAGACATGGCTTTGATACATGTGTTTTGTTATTAGGTGATTGGCCTCCCCCTGGAATGCAATGCATACATGGACACAACATTGCTGTGCAAGTATTCAAAACTCTGTAATGTAGGGGGGCGTGGCCAAGGATGAACACAGGATAGCAGCAGATTTCTTCAGCTCCACCAATTTCACAGCACTGACAGGAAACAATTACTTTAAAAATTAATTTATGAAATAATTTTCTTTCTAAATACGTTTGGAATATCTATTTCTTAAATAATATCTAAAAAAGAAAGAGAATTTTAATAATATTCCTGTCAGAAAACACCTTGGAAATTTTTCTGTCAGCTCCTCTGTTTGAAATGAGTTCCAGTAAGACAAATTCTCAAGATTCCAGCATCAAGAAAGAACTTCAGTCTCTGATATCTACAATCCAGCAACTTACTGCCAAAATGGATAAACTGGATACTAAAATTGATACCTTCATAGAAAAAACTACAAAACAAATAGATTTGTTACATATAGACTTGCAACAACAGAAGACTCAGATTACAGGCATAGAAGAGACTGTAAATGACATGGAGAATAGAATCCAAGAAGAAGAAATCAACATTGAGTTTTTGCTGAAACAGAACACACATCTACAAACTAAACTTGATGACCTGGAAAATAGATCTAGGCGAAATAACATTAGGATTTTTGGACTGCTAGAAAATATAGAAGGTAACAATATTACTTCTTTTTTAAATACATGGCTCCCTAAAACTTTAGACTATCCAGAAGCATTTTCTTTTGGTATCGAAAGAGCCCATAGATCCATATCTAATTCTAACTCTAACAAAAAGTATCCTAGATCAGTTATAGTTAGATTTCTATCATCTTTGATAAAGAGATGGTACTTAAATCTGCTTGGGCTAAAGCACCTGTTAAAATTAATGAGGCAACTGTGCGTTTGACAATGACTATTCTTCCTTGGTAATAACTAAAAGAAAAGTTTTTCTGCCATTAATAAGAGAGCTTAAGAAAGCACAGTTTAAAACCTACCTTCTGTTTCCTGCCAAACTAAAAATCTTTCTTCCTGATGGCCCCAGAATGTTTGTGGACTTAGACTCTGCATTGCTGTTTATCAAAAAAAATAAGATTTTGGATAAAATAGAGGAAATGGAATGGGCTAGTCCTTCATTAAAGAGGTTGGCAACCGAAGCTTCATGGAAGACTTCAGAGAAGAAAAAAAGACTAAAAAACAAATGACTTGTTCTATGTTTTTTTTCTTTTTTTTCTCTCTCTTTTTTCTTCACTATTAATCTTCTTAAATACAGTTACTGCATTTTCAGAAAGCCACAAATACTCTGAAAAAGATTTAATCAAAGTTATTTTCTGTGTACAAAGAACTGTTTTTGTTTCATAAATAGTCAAAATATCTGAGGAACTAATAACAAGCTATCAATCAATCTGTTTCTCTTTGTGACAAAGAGACTCAAGGTTAGTAATGTGATACATTTTTTTTCTTTTGTTTTAAATAATGACATTCTTTTTAGATTATGCATTCAGTAAGGGGTGGGGGAGGGCAGGGAGAGAAGTGTAATGAAAATATGATAAGTGGAATAATAACTTATTAATCCCTTGTAAAAAAAGTATATGTGCTGTTTAAATACCGTTGCTAATTATTTTCCCATGATTCTATTGCTTATACTTGTTTACAAATAATCTGTCATGCTTTAATTACTAATAATTAGAACTAAATAGTAGTAAATAATATATTTCATATCTATCTTTATTAATATAAACAGCAAGTAATATTCCACTGTAGATACTTTTTATAGCTTTCTTTTTTATTTTTCTATTTCTTCTCTTACTCCCTTTTTATTTTCTACTCTCTTTTTTTTTCTTTTCTCTCTCTTTTTCTTTTATATAAGTACATTTACATGCTTTTGATATTACTGATACAGGAAAATAATAAGATTTGTATAAAAAATTGAATAGGGGCATAAAAAATTAGTTGTATTATTTAATAATAACTGTGGGCTTAGTTTCACTGTCATGGAGGCTGTAATAACTTGTAAAATACTTCGCGAAGGTTTTGCTCTGTTTAGTTTCATTTATATTGCTAAATGAATGTCAGTCACTTGCATTTATCAAAATTCCCGCCAGAATGTTAAGGGAGACAATTTGGGATGTGGGTTACCTCGTGAATAGTGTCCTCGAGTTGTTTTAAAAGCTTTAACACTCAGAATTCACGCAGAGAAGCTGAATACAGTCAATTTGAACTTTGACCCCTGAATTCACACTGACACATCGCAGATTCAAGAAGAACACTCTACCAGGAAGTAGAACTGCTGCAAATGCGACTCTGCGATGGAAAATGAACTCTATAACATTTAAATGTGAGTTATTTTTTATAACTACTTACTTATTCATGTTATAATTTATAAAATATGAAAGTTAAAATGATTTTAAATGATTCAGTATCCCATAGTAAGCAAATGTGATATTTTAGAAGGCATAGAAAGTAAAACATATATACATATGTTTTTGAAAGTTTACTTGACTGTAACATATTAATGTATGTAAATACTTATGATTTAAACATATACAATGCTACAATTCATTTGACTTATCTAACTGACAAGCATAAATATCATTATGATTTTATCTTAAAGGAAGTTGTCATGTGACATTTTAAAGCAGCAGTTCAGATATATAAAATACAGATGGCTTTCTTCACAATAATGAAAGTATATATGGGAATTTGCATAGCTATGCAGTATAATTTGTAACCATTTTTATGAACATAAATAATTTATTTTACTGGCAATATTAAGTATGAGAAAAAAGCTTTGATGCAAGTAATTTAAAGTCTTTTAGAAGCTGTTAACTGCATTTCTATGACAGAAAATAGGTACATTTTAATATATGTAATGTCTGAACCATACTAGCCTAAGTTATTGACTTTAAATGAACATCAGAACTTAATTTTACAAACTTTGAATAACTTAATATGTAGATATGCCCTCTTTTTTTTTTTTTTTTCTCTTTCTCTCTCTCTCTCTCTCTTGCTTCTTTTATTTCTCTCTCTCTTGTTGGTTCCTAATATCAAGTTTATTTGAATGTTATTTGATTATAAATGTATTATATTAAATAGATGTACATAGCAGTATGAATTGTTTTTAAAAGTTTCTATTTGTTTATATGATGCTGATTTATCTAATGTTTAGCTTTGTCTTACTAGATAATCTAATTGAAAGATGTTAACTTTAGTTAATAATAACTAGTATTAAATTGATAAGGTGGCAGCTGAGGTACTGCTGCTTAGGGTAGGGGGTTAACTTGAGTGGTATGTGATACTCAAAGTTGGAGTTTTTAACTCCAGGCTGGGTGCAAGGTTTAATCATTATATTATTTTCTTCTGTTTACTGTTGTTTGTATATAGTTCTGACATCCACAATACATTTTGTAAGCTCATTGTCACTACAAACAAAATTGAAGCTTATACAAAATCCCATAAGAGTTTCAAAAATACAGCTATATTTAATGGTACACCTAAAGGAGGAGGTATAACACTACTTATTTTGTTAATTGTTATTCTGATTATAAGTTTTATATGTTTTAAAAATGCCAAATGACTTCCCTAAAAGGAATTTCTTTAAACATTAATGGACTGAATAATCCATGTAAAAGGGCAAGCTTAATGAGATATATTAATTTACATAAGGCCAACTTAGTATTCCTTCAAGAAACACATCTCTTGAAAAAAGATATTGATAAATTAGACACAAATAAATATACAGTATTAGTTAGTTCAGAGCACACTCAGAAAAAAAGAGGAGTGGCTATTTTATGGAATAAAAGTATGCCCATTCCTAAAACTATTAAGTCTTATGAAGATGATAAAGGAATGTTTTGTATGGTTACAATACAAATTAATGGAAAGACATATACATTAATCAATGTATATTGGATACCAAGAATTGGTATTAATACAGTGAAATACCATCTTAATAAGATCATATCATTCTCTACAGGAGATATTATTTTAGCAGGTGACTTTAATTGTATCCTACATGAAAAAGATATTACTACTATAGGAAAAAGGAAAATTACATCTAATGCAAAACATTTAAAGGATTTTGTTAATTCTTATCATTTAAATGATATTAATAATCAGATAGACTCAAAATCATTACCATACACCTTTTTTTCTAACAGATATAAAACTTATTCAAAAATAGATAGAGTCTTTATTTCTAACCAGATGGTAACAGAGTTAGTTAACTCTAAAATCATTTTGTGTCCTATATCAGATCATAATTCAATTGCCTTTGAGTTCATGATAAAAAGTACTTACAATGTTCAGATCAAAAGGATACCAGCATACCTAACTCAACTAAAAGACTATAAAGATTATATACTTTCAGAAGTGCATTTTTTAGACATAAATAATACTACTGAAGTCTCCCTTGTTTATGTCTGGGATGCTTTAAAATCACATCTATCTGGACAACGTATCAGATGGTATAATAATAAAAGGAAATCTTGGGATAAAGAATTATTAGATATTCAAAGTAAATTAGACTCTTATAAGCATAATAATAAAGAAAATATTATGGACAAAAAAGTCATTGAAGAAATAAACAAACTAAATGAGAAATACAAAGAAATTTTAACTCATAAAGTTAAAATAACTTTAGAGAAATACAAGTTTTTGTCTTACTCAATAAGTCCCAAATACTTACATAGACTTAAAAATAAAACAAAAAGGTTGAATAAGCAAAATCATATCAAAGAAATTTTCTCTCTGAGGAAAAAGAAGAATATTTCTAGTCTACCAGAAATATTAGATGAATTTAGAAATCACTTTCACAAAATTAATCATAATAACATTAACATGGAACCTAAAGATAAAATAAAGGAATTTATAACTACAAACATGAATAAAAAACTTAATAAACAACAGACTAAACTATTGGATAAAAGTATTTCATATACAGAGGTTGTTACACAAATAAACAAGCTTAAATCAAACAAAGGACCAGGTAATGATGGTATTATACCAGAGATATATAAAATTCTTTCTAAAAGTACATACTCATTAATACATAAGGTTTTTATTTTGGCCCAAAATGAGCTAATAACTCCCCCATCTTGGCAATACACATTTATTTCTCCAATTTTGAAACCCAATAAAGATCCAACTAGATGCACTTCATATCAACCCATTTCATTACTTAATGTTGATTATAAAATGTTTATGAGTATTTTTGCTGATAGATTGAAGACAATCATCCCAGGCATTATAGATATAGATCAGACAGGCTTCATTGTAAATAGAAATACTTTTGATAATATAAGGAGAACTTTAACGTTAATTGATTTTGCAAATAGGAAAAAAAAAGATTTAACACTTATTAGTCTCGATATAAGTTCAGCATTTGATTCAGTAAGTTGGGACTACTTGTTTACCTTACTGAAGTGCACAAACTTCTCAGATGCATTTGTAAATCTAATTGAACATCTATATAAAGGAGCATTGGCTTACATTAAGATAGGAACATATGTCTCACAAAAATACCCATTTTAAAAGGTAAAACAAGGGTGTCCACTCTCCACTATTATTTACTTTAATAATGGAGCCTTGGGCTAATCTGATCAGAAACAGTACTGATATAGAGGGATTTGAAATAGATGAAAATACAACATCTAAAATTCAACTTTTTGCAGATGATGTTCTAATTACATCAGCAGGATCTAATTCTTCTATGCAGTCCCTATTTGATAAAATGATGAATTTTAAAAATATTTCTGGTTTAATATTCAATGAAGAAAAAACTAAAATACTACCTATATATACACATGAAAAAATGTTCTCATTAGTGATTTTAGTAAATATATACCCAATTCAGGTCAGATAACTTATCTAGGTATAATATTAACTAAATATATCAAATCTATTATACATAATAATTATAATACCTGTCTTCTTAATATACAAAATCTTTTCAATACCTGGAATAATATGTTTTTTTACTATGGAAGAGAGACTTACAATTATTAAAATGATAATATTCCCCAAGATATTATATTTAATACAATCAATAATACTCCCACCTACAAAAATAATTATCAAGAAATTGAATACACTAATGTTAAATTTCCTATGAGAACTTAATAGTCCTAGGATTAAATTAAATAAACATACTAATAGCTGGTCTCAAGGGGGCATTTCTTTTCCAGACTTTAACTTATATACTATCTCTTCTATTATAAAAGTTATTACTTTGTTAATAGATCAGTCATATGTTGCAAAATGGAAAGATTATTGGGAACTAATTAGTATTCACTTCATGAAAATCTCTTTAACACATAAAAATATGATTGTAAATAACTCCATGCTATGGTTACTAAAAGAATTCTGTACTTCACCTATTACACCAAAATATATAGTTAGTTATTCATTAAACATTATTATTAGTTATCGTAATTTTATATTCATGCATCCTAAGTATAAGGAATGGAACTTTATTATATTCCCTATAATGTATACACGAGGTATGCTTTTGTCATCCACTTCTGAAAGAACTCATTTAGTCACAGAAAATGATCTAAAGTACTGGTATCAGTTGCTATCTGATAATAAAGTTAAAAATTTAGACTTCTTAAAACAAGAATTTGATCTGAGAGAAACTTGTTGGTTAGAAGTTCAGACCTTTAGACAACATCTCATTAATAAAATTGATTTAATATCTATAACAGTTAAAGAATCTATTCCAACACTGATTGATTACTTGATATTAAATGTACAACATAAAGTTTCTGATAAAGGTAAGCATTCATACATACATAAAATTATTAGAGAAGAAACTTATTACAATGTAGATACCTATTGGAATTATTTTACTTCCATTAATGGTGAATTACCAAATCAACAAGATAAACAATATATATTGGAATCTGCCTATAAAACTACTTCTTCCATTATCTGGAGACTTTTTACTTGGAAATGTTTACATAGATCCTTTTATACACCTTTGATGATGAATAAAATAAATAATAAAGACAATCTATGTAAAAGATGTAATGTAGAAATTAATGCTGATTGGGCACATATGTTTTATGACTGTATAAAATTGAATGAATATTGGAAGTCAATTAATGATTTTTTGCAGGCTCTTTTTACAGATAATTTCATTATTTCTAAATCTCTTATATTATTCAACACTCCTGTACCTCAAAGTGTTAAAAAGGTTAAGCTTCCCCTTGTTATGGTCTATTTTAGCAGTGGCTAGAAAAATAATAACCAGAAATTGGATTTCAGATACACCTCCTTCGTTTAATGAATTTAAAAATGTTATGACTGTAGTGTGCCATATGGAATTGATGACAATAAAATCAAGAACTACTAGAAAAACATCTTACTATATTATATGGGATACTTTACAAAATTTGTTAAAAAAAATCTTAATTTCAATAGCATGGTATTTTAGTTTAATTAATTGATTTGATTGTAGTGGATGTCTTTGTAAATACTTTGGTTATTTTATTGAATGTTATAACCATTTCTATTTTAATTACTTGTATAAAATTGTTATGATGTTTATTTTATATGTTAAAAACAATAAACTTGTTTAAAAAAAAAAAAAACTCTGTAATGTACTGTGCATCATAACTCACAGGTATACATACCATGGCTGGATGTGTCTCTGTGTGTTAGATAGGTATCCAATGCTGATTACAGCCTCTGTGTCTTTAGCAAATAATTGTGGATGCAGTTTTAACACATGCATGATGAGATTTCACACAACATCATCAGTGGTGCATGTATAATTGATGGAATACCATTCGTCCACATACCCAATGTACAGTAGTTATGGTGAGTGTAGATCATATTGTGGACATGCCAGTGTGTCATCCATGACATGGCATGCTAAAACACAACTGCATATTTAAACATCACACATACCCAATGTGTGTCATATGACCTAGCCACTCAATAGCATCACAAGACATATATGTGTCAGTTGTGCAAATGGTGATTGGTATGCATATTATTTTAAGGTGCATATGTTTGCACACACACAACATTGAGGTGTATAACAAAGAAAGCTATGTGTAGTACTGTGGTTACAATAACTGGATGAGGTATAGTACCATAGGCCATCATTAAGAAGCATCCTGTGATCACTCAAGGCTACAAATGTTTCCCAAACCAGCACTAATCATGCTGTACTGGAACTGCACTACCTTGGCTACATTCACCATTTCACAACCAGTTGTTACATGGGTTTGTAAGAAAGCCAATAAGGAGCATTCCCTGACATGAATGTGCAGTGTGATGCAGAGTGTTTGAATGCCCCATGATAGGCCTCTACCCCTCAGGTATATTATGTGTAATGTGTGGATGAGATTTTGGATACTGGAGTGTGTCTTTACAGAGGGTTTGTGAATTCTTTATGTGTAGCATGTTAAAATGCTCTGTGTATGACATAGTTGTGTATGTTATGTGCATGTTGAGTATCAACTTTGCCTATCCAATGGTCACTACAGTGTAGCCACATTTGTTTGAGATGGTCTGGGTATTGCATGTGTTTGAGGCAGCTAATCACATTAGTGAGATGTGCGTGGTCTTACACCAAACATGCACAGCATGCATTATGGGTAGGTGTGTTACATGTGTACATGGCCTACACCTTAACTATGACATGCACTTTTTATTAACAATAGTAAATGTAGAACACACTCACCAGCATCTGTCCGCCTCCTTGATGTCGCCCCAGAGACCTACATAGAGATGAGACAGTTTGTCAGTGGCTACAACTGTGGCATTGCTACTGTGTGTTTACAATATTACAGTAGAACAACAGTTTACATTCACAGGCCTACAGATTATGTTCCAAATGATTAGTATTGCACAACAACAGGCTCCACATCTTCTAACTACACACTCCACATCTCATATATGCATGATCTACCATACAGATAACAGTAGTCTACAGATATGTCATGTTATCTGCATGCTCCATGTGTGCTTGCTGGGTGGATCCAACCTCCATCATGGTGTATGTCTACTGCTGTTGTTGCTGGACAGGTGCCATGAGGCTCAGGAGCAGTTCCTCCACTCTGGTGAGGGGGGTGGATATTAACACCACCTCCTGTTGCAAGCTGTTGTCTATGCACATCAGAAGCATGCTGACGGACATGTCTGAGTAGATCACTGCAGTGGTGGTGTACCTGCTCATATTTCCAGTTATGCAGGCCTACCTCATTTGCCCTCCGGACAACATCTTGCCACATTGCAGTACGCTCCTGCTAGTCCTGGCTGGTTCATGAGAACATTAGACTGTAGTGCTGAATCATACAGCTAGTAATAATCTCATCTTCAGCACTACTATAGCTGGGATTTCCACGATGTGCCATGATCCCTGGAAGACATGAAGAAAAAAATATGTCTGAGCAAGTCATATGGCACATTTAACATTATACAGTACAGATATCACTGAACTGCCATATATAGCAACCTATTAGCTAACTGAGAGTGAAACACTAACTACCACTTATCACTGCTCACCCCACAACTGCTTGAAAGTGCCTGGCTCACTCTATCTAATGAACCATGTTCTGCACAGCAACAAAATAAAATCACTATGTAAGACTATACAAGAGTACCTGGCACACTGTATGCAACACAATGCACCACCTAGCCACAGCAGATATACATCAAGCTGATGTGTCAAGAAATATGTCATCCATCACAATGAGTGTAAGGTCCAGTAAATGTATTACTATTATACCACACAACTTGTTAATGGCAAACCCATGGCCAAAATATGTGCACAATTGGGACTATGTCGCATACTGCTGTAGTACACTATAAATGTTGCTAGATATGCAGTTATATGTTTTACCACACATATGACAGAGGACATGTTACAGACATACCCACACACACGTCAGACATAATTACCGGACACAAAGGTATGACTATCCAGATAAGCTTTACATGTGTACTATACAGTACTGTGTGTCAGTACTTACAAAACCTTAATCTTGAGGAATGTAATCTGTGATGAATACAGGGACCACACAAAACAGTGGATGCAAGCAATGTGGACATACACCATACATTGCTGTGCAGGCCCAGAGCTTCAAGTAGTACTACAGTACACACAAGATTTGGATTCAACATCAGTACCAATCAATAATCATAGATGTAGTGCTTTAGCATCCAATGACACACCCCAGTTAAAACCAAGGGACTTAATCACACTGTACGCCATAGCACTTTTTCTGTCTAGCAACAGAATACACAGCTTTTGCTGGGATCAAAGCAAGGACCCATAATACCATGACATAAACAGTTTCCCCACTAAGCTATCCCACAAATACATATCTTTGATGTATTCACAAACACATTGACCATCACAGTCAGTCAACAGTACAGAGAATCTATTGTAACAAGTAGATGTAGGTGTGTATGAGTATATATGACTCTCTCTCTCTCTCTCTCTATATATATATATATATATATATATATATATATATATATATATATATATATATATATATATGTTTTATATATATATATATATATATATATATATATATATATATATATATATATATATATATATATATATATATATATATATATATATAACTATATATATATATATATATATATATATATATATATATATATATATATATATATATATATATACACACATATACACATCCATTGGTGTACATATACATATATATGTAGGCACATATACATTTCACCTTTCATAGTGGGAATATCAATTATACAAAGGATGTGAGGTATACAGTAATGTAATAATATCGCACAGTCTTGTCATAAATGCACTGAAAGTGTTCTCAGCCCAGGTAGCTTTAGCAGGCCTCACTGGCTTCAACATTGCAAACTGAACAAACCACCCACACTGTTTAACCACCACATGTCATATACCAGCAGTGTATGCTGTCTTGTTTGTCACACACTAAAACCTACATACAAATATGCACATACTAACCTTCACCAACATATATATCTCCACCCTTCACAAACAGTTGCAATATGTCCCCTGCTCTATGCACATATAGAGATGTGAATATATATGACACATATATATTTCTCCATATGTGTGTGGCATACACACACAAGGTCCACACTGTTGTAAGTCCCTGGACCTCACAGCTGAACTGTTGGGCCTTGCTGCAATACAAACAGGTGTCACATGTGAACACACACTAACATTAGAGGGGGTTTATATAGCTACAAATGCTAGATAAGCATACTAGACTGCTACAGCAGTTGCCAATGCTAAGCTATTCTTTAATATGACTATCATGCATGTGTTGCTCTGTCACACCCATGTTTATATAATGACAGCGCTAATCCCCCCAACAGCCATTGGCCACACTACTGTACAGAACACAGATAACATGGATCTGATCTTTGACATTTAATGCTGAGCTACACATTTCACAGGTATGTCCCACTGCCCAGAGGTACACACTGTTTTGTCCATAGCAGTAGTTAAGCAGGACATCTGTGATAAGTACTGCTGCCACATATGAATGGTTCACATTATGTAGACTACTCTTCAAAAACATCTACTACATGCCAGTAAATACATATGTGTCACATATGTCTCCTTTGTATGATTTGATGTTATTTCTTTTTCTTTTTCTTTTTCTTTTTCCTTTTCTCTGTCTCTCTCTCTCTCTCTCTCTCTCTCTGTCTCTCTCTCTCTCTCTGTCAGTCTCTGCAATGGAGTGATTGAGTTTGTTGGCAGTGATTGCAGCCTGCTTTTGTAGGTATTTGCACATGAGCATGTGATGGCCTCTGCACCAATTAGTGGCCACCATTTGCTAATTGCATGCAGCCTGCTGTGTAGTAATTGCAGTAATCATTGTCATAGAAACCCAGTACTATAAATTGCTAACTCAGGTAGGTGTAGCCCTTTCAGCTTTCCAAGATGGAGATCATCCTTGTTTGCTGTGGACATCATTGTTTAAGACAGAAGGTTGGTATAGTTCTTATATCAAAAGCCAGGGGTGTAGCCAGTGATTTACATTTTGTACTCAGACCTAAATGTTGCTGCTTCCAGTACACACTTGTGAGTGTAGAAATGTACTCGCCCCTCAAAATGCTAACCCAAGATACATGGAAGGATGTACTTTCTTTTCAAATTTTACAATTAACTGCCATACAAAGCTAGTTATTGAGATGTATTCCATTGGCACAAGAATTGTTTGTGAACTGCTATACTGTGAATATTCATTTACTCAGTTCTAAACAGTTTGTTTTTTTTAGTGTTGACATTAGCACAAGCTGCTCAAGAAAACTGGACACATTTCAGTACTGTGAGTATGCTTACCTACATCCTTGGTAGACCCTGCACACACAGGTATATTCTACATTTGGGTAGGGGTGCAGAAGTACAGAGAGCATACATATTATTGTGTGAATTTTATCTTGCTGGACTTACAGGGTTGCTGTGTACATGTTAGTTTATCAAGACAAGTAGTCTGTCTGCATAACTCCCAACAGTGGACCTATCCACATGGTAGCCAGAGATTAGCTTATTATTCTTTGTCTGTGCACCACACAGGTCTTTTCAGCACTAGATCAATGGCATTGTTATAGTTGGTTGCTACCAGTACATGGCTACATCCTTTTGTATTTCAGTGTTGTATTCCTACATGAGGGTATGCTTCCGGAACTCCTTCCAAAGCTATTTGCACAGTGTGTAACAGCAGAGAGGCTGATATGCCTCTGTGTTTCTGCCTCTGCCAGACCTCTCAAACACTCAGGTACATATTTGAACAGATTCGGGGAAAAGTAGAGAAAAAGTCAGGGACACCTTTAAAATATTAGTGCCATTAAGTTGAGACTTTGAGAGTGCCATAGCATATGGATTAATGCACCTTTTCTGAAGTAAAAGAAGCGTCTAACTCTTACTTATTGTCATTACTCATTACGTGTAATTCACCACCTTTCTGGCCAAAGTCAGTAGTTTTTCGAGGGATTCAGAGAGGACAGAGCTAAATTTTGTTTCAAAATCAGGGACATCCCTGAAACTTAGGGGCAGTTTGGAGGTATGGCCTCTGCCCTAAACAGATATGCCAGTGTTTGTCCTGCTATGATACTGTGTGGGAGTTGTAAAGTGATGGTGTAACATTATTTCCTGCTAGAATGGCTGCTTCTCTTCTCACAGTAATGTAATGTAATCCTACAACAACTGTTGGTAACGATCCACAGAACAAGTTGTGTGGTATGACATTCCTATTTTTCCTTTACATTCACTCATTCTGATGCATGATATATTTATTTCAGCACCAACTTGTATATCTACCATGGCTTAGTGGCACTTCATGCAGTGTAATGTGTACAAGGTCTGGGTTTTAGACTGACAGATGTGTTTTATTTTGCTGCTTAGCAGAACAAGGGCCCTCACATACAGCATGACTAAGGCACTTTTAAGCAGTTGTCAGCGGGTGTGCATGGGTTTGCACAATGCTTAGCAATGCTTAGCTAAGTGCACACTCACACAGACCCACTAACTACTGCTTAATAGTGCTTACTCCCGCTAACCCCCGTGCTCATTTCTTTGAAAAGAAGAAGAATGGGGAGTTAGCAAAGTGGTGAAAAGGGACACAAAGAGGGAAAGATAGTAGGGAAAATAGCTCTGGATGTGCAGGACAGGTATAGGGAAGGTCCATAGCTGCCCATTTCTTTAACAGCAACAGCTGTACATATGGAATAAATTTGGAGGTAATTATGAAACCTTCAACCCCTGAGAGAGGGGTGAGGACAACAAAGTATGTTGCAATGCCATTTAAATTACATTTTATGTGTCCAGGGGACATGTGTGCAAAATGGACAGCTATGTATGGGGCATAATTTTTTTTTGGGAGCAGATTGCCTTTTTTTTTCAGGTGAGAGTGGAATGTGGGGTAGGGGAAGTAGGTATATTTGGAGAGGTAGGTTGGAGAGGTAAACAGACAAGACAAACAAGATGCATACAGAGGTGGAATATGACACATGTGGTGGGTGAACACCATTGATGGGGAGGGATGTTTGGAAATCACAAGCATGAGCACACAGATGGCAACAGTGGAACTGAGATCCTCACCCATGGGCAGTCACCACTGCACCTTCACAGCCCAGTGGGCAGCTGTGCTGGGGTCTGTGTAGGAGGGACAGGCTGACCTGGGAGTTGCGCCACTCATGCCTTAAGCTGGTGTAGAGGTTCTGCAACAGAACGCTCGAGCTCTCTACGCACCACAGCCTGGACTGTTCGAAGGGTGATAGGTAGCGCTCCTCCACCCACGCTTGCATGGGGGGCAAGCCCCATCCCCTACAGTGCTTCCACCTAAAGGTGGGACAGGGCCAATGGAGGAGGAGGTCCCAGGCTGGGCACCAGACCTGCTGGTGCCAGGTGCCATGGCCAGCTGAGGTGGGACAGGTGGGTCCGCTGGGACCGGCCATCCCATACAAACTATGTTTTGGAGAATTTAATAAAGATATGGGTTAGTAACAGTCAACAGCATTCCCAGTTAGTTATAACAGCATTCAGAAGTATTCCCATTAACCCAACGCACCAGAGTTTCAACAGTTGAAAAGCAAGCATAGCACATGCATATATAGAACAATAGTGGACATTACAACAGCATGCAGGTTTAATTGATGGCAACATGCCACCAATATTGTGGTATTTGAACAGGGCACATGCATAGAAATAAATGCAAATATTTATAAACCAATAGGACATATGTCCCAACAAATGTTTTGAGATTAGACATACCCACTGAAGTGTTTAATTGCATTTATATGCACATACAGTAGGGTGGAAAATATAGCTCAATTAACAACTTATATATCCTTCTAGTTTACACTGCATTCCTATTAACTGCAGTTATATGTCCCTTACATGTATTATTACACTACCCAATGTCCTTCTATTATGCAATTGGATTTTGCTAGATCATTATATACATGAGATGTATCTGACATACAAACTGTCCAGGATGCAGATGTTACTGTTACATATTTTGAGAGTTGCTCACACACACTACTGCTGAGAAGGTACACTGACAGCTCTACTTTCTTATAATTATCTAGATATGTTCAGGTGAAATTATCAGTTATATGTTAACAGCACACTGACATTTCTAGCAGCACACTGACATTTCTGGGGAACACAATGTCAAGCTACTCATGTGCCAGATTAATCTGTACATGCTGGGCATGAACCAACAGTTGAGGGCTGTAAATATGCATAAAAGCTACTGGCACTCCCTTCATCCACTTTATATGGGCCTACCCAAGTGTAGGTTAACTCTGCTTAATACAACAGTACTATTTCTAAAATGCAACAGTACAACATATCAAAGAAAATCACACAGACACACTCCAGGAATTATACCTTTATTAAAGAATTATTACACCTTTATTTATTGGGTTAAAACACTTTTTTGAAGGCTTTCTCATTTATTTTATATAACAGTACATGCAGAATAATTATTAAATAATTATTATACCTTTATTTATTGGGTTAAAACACTTTTTGAAGGGTCTCTCATTTATTTTATATAACAGTACATGCAGAATAATTACTAACCTGCCTGGTGACGCAGCCTTTGCAGCCTATCTTCATGGGCTTGCTGATTCATAGCCCGGACACCTGCAGCTGTGAAGTAAATGCAGTGATAATGAGACATACCTATCCATAGTATAGACAAGAATAGCAATTCTTAAATATTTAATACAATGGCTACTTACTCAGTAGTGGGGCATTTGCCATCTCATGGGCCTCCTGGATCCACTGGCCCAGTTGATCCTCCTTACATTGCTTCATGTCAGAATAATGGTGCCCAACCTGCTCACCAGTCCGAGGAACACCAGTGACACTGGTGAGATCACGAGTTAGACAGTTCCAGGCCTCCGCTTTGTATTGGGTGCCCTGGTACTGGCCCTGCAGGAGTCTTTCCTCATGATTGTGGACAAGGAGCCAAACCATTACTTTTGACTCCTCAATGCCCGAATGATGCGCTCAAAATCGAGTGCCTTCTCTAACACCGGCCATGCTGACTGCAGAAGGGAGCTACAACCAGTTATGGCAAGTATTCCTGCCTGTGGAGCTTAAATATACCTCATTTCCTGCATTTATTTGTGATTGTCCAGTTTTGAAAAAACTCAGCTGTAGGCACACCTGCTTAGCTGATGTTGGCAATGTTTAAAATTCCTTTGATAGATATGTGTCTGTTGAAAGTGCATGGCTATGAAATGCTGTCATGGCTTAGTGGTTCAGTACTGTGACTATTGTGCGCAGTATCCCGAGTTCGAGCCCTGTCATTGCTTTTTATTTTCCTACTGGCCAGACCTGAATGGTTAAGGTACAGTAAAGGAGGTGTGGCCGTGTTTAACCGACTTTGCTCAACTTTGCCCGACTTTGTTCAGCGTTGCTCGACACTGCCTGACATTGCCCAACGTTGCTCGACTTTGCCCGATGTTGCTCGACGTTACCCAACGTTGTGCTGGTTAGAGTGGTGCGCAGCTATGCACAAACATGCTCTGGTTGCGCTAGTTGGCGTGATGTGCAGCTCCGTGCAAAGACATTGCTCTAGTTAACGCAGTGCTCAGCTATGAGCAATTAAATATAAATATGCTCAATACTAGTAAAATATGCTTAGCAGTGCTTTATATTGCTTAAAATAAGTTACTCATGCATCAGTATGCATAACCATTTCACCTTCCTATCTATCTATATATATATATATATATATATATATATATATATATATATATATACATATAAAATTAGTTCACTACTACATATAATATTTCAATGCTTTTTACAAAACTTTAAATAATAAATGTCAGGAAATATTTTTGTATACAGATTTCCAACAGAAAATGGAACGTGTATTGGTGGGACTCGAACCGGGAATGCCTCTTCTTTGTGCAAAAGCTCTAACCAGTAAGTTATCGCTATTTCACTTAATTTGCATATATTTTTCTTATTATCCTCTTCGGTAACTAAACTGCTAACTGTAGCTAAGCAATGGGCAAACCCATGCAAACACATGCAAATACGGGCAGCTATATTGGAAATGAAAAAAAAAAAAACATTTATTTTACTTTTTATATTTGTACGGGGTTTAATATATGGGGGAGTGTAGTGTTAGAAGGTACACATGTGAGCGGACTTGCTGATGTAACTAGACATTTCCCGAGTTTCAAAATTGCAGGGGCGTGGATTTTTGGACTGCTCAGCAGTCTGACACGCCCCCTACACTCGTCCACGCTCCGTGTTAGCTTTAGAGTTGAGGCAGTGCACCCTCATTAATATGCATGGCATGCTGCCATCTTACTCTTAGACTGGCTCTTCCGTGTAACAATAATCTAGTCTTACACGGAAGATTAGTGAATCCTGGGGTATATATATATATATATTTTTAAGGATCTGTGAATTGTGCAGACTTTAGTGCTCAATAAATCTGCAGTTGTTGTAGAAACTTTACAGGGGGGATATATTTGAATATAATTCTAAATACTATAGAAACTTTGAATGATTCAAAGAACTTTAGAAGGAGTCACAGTCAAACTTTAGTGACAGCAAGTGAGAACATGAACTGGATTTGCAAGATTCTTCACTTAGATGATAATAATTACATTATGATTAGTTCAAAGTCAACCTCATAAAGGCAGCTATTAACTTAAGCAGCTTACTTACCCTAACTGTGACAATGTGAGCATGGTAAATGCAGCTTCATAGTGGTGAATGTATTTACTGTAATCTGCACTTAATAGCTTAGATGCTTCTTATAATGTATGTGTTCATTCATTTATAATAGACTTTAGTAACAGCAAGCCTTATACCATGAATACAATAGAAATTAAATGGTTATACTATCTACAAAACAGTTTCCTTGGGTGCAGTAATCTGCTTCATCTAGCCAATATAATCTTTATTGATCACTAGAATTTGTGGACTCATACACTTTCATATAAAAAGATTTATTTATTATCTGTGATGCTTGGGATTTTTATAACTTAACTGCTTATTTTTTTACACTAGTTAAAACTGTTCAGATTTTTAAATTCAATTATATAAGTCTCACTTATAGAACATATTAGAGTTGCTAGATATGGCTATGATGGTTATAGAAAAACAGTCTGATAGATCGTAGTTTATCTCTCAGACTTGGAATTTTAATAATTTCATGTTTGATTTTGGAAATTCAAAATTTCTCTGCTTATATGTTTTGCATCATCTTTTTTTATTTTTCATTTAGATGGACTTGAATTTATGATACTATAATTTATAAGTATCACCAATATTATTTCAACTATGTTATACTTTTCTGCAAATACTTACATGTTTTTATGTATTAGAACAAGTTATGAAATTATAATATCATTATTTACTATGTTCCTAAATACTTTAATGTACATCTATGTCTCTAACTGTAACATCTGTAAATATCAATGGTCTGAACATTCCAAATAAAAGGTCATATTTGCTAGGGTACTTAAATACTATGAAATCACAAGTTGTATTTTACAGGAAACTCATTTTAAATCCATGGAAAAATATTTGGAATCCTAATAACTATTTAACATTAGCTCATTCCTGATATAAATCTGATAGGAGGGGTGTCATGATTCTATGGAAGAAAACTGCTGCTAATCCACAACTTATTTACAAATATGAAGATTCAAAAGGATTATTAGCTTTTATTATTTTAAAGTTTAATAACAGAATTTTGATATTTGTTAACTTTTATTGTTTTTAGGTTTAGGAGTAACAACAGAAAAATATAATCTTGATGTCATATAATGTTTACAAAGGCAATCTTATATTAGGAGGAGACTTCAGCTGCATTTTAGATAACTTTGACACCACAAACAGTCATCCATCTAGACTCATCTCTACAGCAAAACATTTAAAAAATGGCTGGAGTTCCTTAACTTATATGATACATGCAATTCCAAACACAATATCTCATTATGTTTTTCTCATATAACTGACAGATTTAAAACACAAACAAGAATAGATAGGATTCTAGTTTCCAATTACTTAAAATTAAAAATCTCATATTTCTGTATACTTGCCTATCCTTTTTCTGATGACAACTGTCTCACACTTAAGTTACAACTTGATTTTACTGACTTAATTTCCATAAGTAGAATACCAGCCTATATAAAATCAAAGACTTTAAATCTTGTTTTTTTTTAAGAATTACAGTTCTTGGAAGTAAATCATACTGCTGATATTAATATAACAGTGGTCTGGAATGCTCTAAAAGCCTACATCTATGGCAAAACTGTCGCCAGGTATAGAAATAAATTAAAAGATTGGGACACAGACATATAAAATTTCCAATTACAAATTTCAACAATTAAGTCTAGATCTACACACCTATCATTGTATGACAAGGCGAAAAGAAAGGAACTGAACAAAAAAATCCTTAGATATTTTAACACATAAAATGAATTTGGTGTTAGAAAGATGGAAATTCAGCTCTTATGCCTCAACCCAAAAAACATATGCATAATCTATCAGTAAGAGTCAAAATTCAGCCTAAGTTGAATAATATTATGAATCTACTACATGAAGGCCCCAAAAATCAGTTTCCAACATAGGTGATATTCTTGAAGCTTTTAGATTTCATTACACCAAACACTATAGCTCTAGTAG
Source organism: Protopterus annectens (assembly GCF_019279795.1). Lineage (NCBI taxonomy): Eukaryota > Metazoa > Chordata > Ceratodontiformes > Protopteridae > Protopterus > Protopterus annectens. The sequence goes on from NC_056733.1 coordinate 1,369,189,362, forward strand.
TCTAACAAGTAATACTCTTGACACAGAACTATCTTACTTTAATTTAGAGGTAATCCCTGAGAAACTTAAAACAGATCTTGAGAAGCAAATATCTATAAATGAAGTTAAAGATAAAGTTAAGAAGTTTAAACCTAATAACAACCCCGATGCTGATGGCATTATTATAGATATTTATAAACTATTTCCTTCAACTATAATATATTTACTTCATAAAATGTTGATTGAAGCACAAACTCAAAATATCATTCCACCATCCTGGAGATACTCATCGATCACCCCCTAGAATCAAATCTAATAAAGACCCAAAACGTTGTAGTTCTTATAGACTCATTTCTCTCTTAAACAATGATTACAAAATCTTCATGCCCATATTTATTGACAGATTTAAAGTCCCACACCCAGAAATGATAAATAATGATCAATTGGGATTTATTTACAAAAGACACACCCATGCCAGTATTAAAAAAAAATACTTTTATTGAATGTTTAAATACATAGAATGAAGAAGCTTTACTGGTTAGTTTATATATAGGAAAGATATTTGATTATTTCAACTGAGATTATCTTTTTGGAATATTGACTTCATTAGCATTTTCTTCTTTCATTTCATTGCTAAAAATATTTACAAAAACAGCTTATCTTATGTGAAATTATGCTCTTTCACTTCACAAAGTATAACCATAACTAAAGCTACAAAACAAGGCTGCTTACCAACTATTATTCTATTTGCACCTGCCATTGAAGTCACTGCCTTTCAGGAATGTAATAATTCTAAGATTATAGGAATTAATGTTTATAATCATTACATTTCTAAAGTAACACTTTTGTCAGATGACATTTTACTTACTTTACCTAACTACCAATCAGTTTTATATGAGTTAGAGTCCATATTGAATTATTTTAAAGACTTTCTGGTCTTCATTTTAATAAACAGAAATCTAAGCAGATTATACTTAATAATAATAAATCAGACTAATAATCAAAACATCATTGGAGAACAAACAATTTCCTAAATTGTAAAATATAGTAGAACGTATCAAGAAAAAAGAAACTTTTAATGGTGAGTGCTTTCGCGACAAGTTTTGCCACTTCATCAGACAACACATCTCTCTACTTTGGTATTTAAAACATATTCCAATGAATAAAAACTCTTATGTAGTTAACAATCAATTAAAAGCATTAACAAGAGAATTCAAATTTAAAACCATAGATACAAATTGTCATCTTACTAAGTTCCTTGCCTGTAAAACTGGCTTTATGGAAGCCTAGTCATTGAGCCCTTTCCCCATTGTAACTCTCATCCTAATTATCCATTTTAATTCAACTACTTCTGTCCTATTGGTAACATCCCCTCTCCTTTCATTATTTCTAACTGTTTGTATAGCCATAAATCTAAATGTATGTGTACTATCATACTTGGCCACATGTTTAGCCAATGCATTAATCTGCCCCCTGTGTATATTATACATGTGTTCTCTCATCCTTTACTGTAACATACGGTTGGTTTTACCTATATAGTATGAAGAACATACTATACAGTGTGCCAAATAAACAAGACTGCTCATGTTACAGTCAGCAAGTACTCTAAACCCTATTATCTTCCCTGTATCAGGATGAACAAAAGTGCTACTACTAGCAATATACTGACAAAAATTGCAGTTGGAACAGGGAAAAGTACCTCTGTTCCTATTATAGGAATTATCTGATGAGTCCCTGGGGTGACATAATAACCTTTTTAAAGATTTTTTTATTTTTATAGGCAAAGGTGGGGTGATCTCCCACGATCTGTCTAATTATATCTTCAGAGCATAATACTGCCCAGTTTTTCCTATAAATTTCTTGCATGAGATTCACATTACTTGAATAAGTAATGGGTATTCTCATTAACCTAGGGTCAGCTTGCTCCTGACCAGGTGGTGCCATTTCCCTCTGTTCTGAAAAATAAGGCTTTCCTATAGTCTCGCGTAGCCTTGGAACCATAGACAGCTCATCATTAACTTCATCTTCCTTATATCCTCTATACAAAAATGTATTCTTTAGACCTGCTAACTCCCCATTCAGGCTACTTTCATTTGTATTCAACCTAGAGGTTCTCAGCCCCTGTCCTTTTATGATATTTTTAAATATATGCCCTGGATGCATACTATGCTTATGAAGGTAAGTGGTTCTGTAACATCCTTTCCTATATATTTGTGTGTTAAAATTGCCCCCAGCTCCTGATTAATCCTTACATCCAGGAAGTCTATTGTGTCATAAGCCTTATTCATGGTAAAACTCAAGACATTAGTGCTCCTATTAATATTATGAATGAACTGTTGTATAGTTGCAGTGTCCCCCCTCCCATAAAAGGAAGAGGTCATCTACAAACCTATGATACAATGCTATGCTTCCTCGAGTATCAAAACCTATTAGGTGACGCTTCTCCCATTGAGCCATGACAATGCTGGCATAGCTATTGGCACACGAGGTGCCCATAGCTACGCCATCTAATTGTCTGTATAATGTATGTTCAAATAAGAAAATATTATTCTTTAATATGAGTTCCACCAAGAGAGACAGTAAATCTATAAACTTGGGTTCCAGCTGTACATCATTCATTAAATATTGTCTAAGCATATCTACTCTTTGTTCCTTAGGTATGACTGTGAATAGGGATTGGACATCCGGTGTCACTAATAAATAGCTATCCCTACTCTCCCTACAATTTAGGAATTGATACAGGTCTCGCAAAAACTGTTTTGTATCATGTAACACATACCTATTTCTACTTAACACAGGTTTAAGATGTTTTTCCACAAATAATGAAAGAGGTTCAGTGCACCATCCCCTCCCTGTGACTATAGGTAGCATGGGTGGTAGTTTGGGGTGTTTATGTATTTTTTTAGTTCCCTGGATAATGGTTATAAGAGATTCCTCGACTAAAAAATATTCAAATAGCTTTTGTGTTATAATGCAACATTGTAAACAGTCATAAATAGTGTCATTGATGTGCATAATACATTTATCTAGTTGTCCCTTATCTGTCTTTTCATATACATTCACATAATTTAACATAGCTTCCATTGTTTGTTTATAATAACTTCTATCCATAACAACCAATGGACCTCCTTTGTCAGCAGGGCTAATTATTAATTGCATATCATGCTGTAAATGACTTAGTGGTTCACTCTCTTCTCTATCCAAGTTAACAAACTTTTTCCAGCCACTCTGTTATCATATAGTTTATACATTTCCTTTTCACACATTCTCTCAAAAGTTTCTATTGTGACATTGTTTTTAGGAATAAAACTGTTTCTTTTATGAAATAAAGCATTATCCTGCTTTTCATCCTGTTTAGAGTTACACATACATTTTAACATAATATTACATGTAAAAGTCTTAAGTTCAATTATATTTTCAGTAATAGTCATTGTGCTTGAGGGTATAAATGTCATACCTCTATTTAAAAGTCTCTCTTCAGCCACTGTCAGAGTTTTTGTAGAAATATTCCAAACTAATTGTCGTTGCTCTGTTGCCACATCTTCTTTAAAGTTACCCCATTGTCGTTCTCCTGAGAGGCTTTCCTTTTCGTTTTCCCCCTGCTGTATGTGCGCTGCCGAAAAGATGTATTGTTAATTGGGTAAGGCAGGCCCATTTGTGAATTAAATACTTGTTTTTATTGTTTGCAAAAATAGTAGAAGAAGAAGGAGAAGAGTTTAAAGTTGTTGCCACTCTGTACTTACTGCGTGCTCCGCCATTAGGCTCGGTAGTCTGCAATGCTTCCCTACTGGTGTTGGTAGCAGTTGATGACATCTCTGGGCCTTCCTGATTAGGTACTGCTTTTATGCTTTCAGTTCTTAAAGCATCAATGCTGTCATTTGTTAAAACACAAATGTTATTCTCAGGCAAGTTAGTATTTTCTGCAGTTATGTTGTCTTTCAGCCATGAGAACACTCTACCCGAAGAAAAGTGATGCATATCCCTATAAATATCCTTCTTCTTAATTGCCAGTAACTGCTGTTCATACTGAGAGATCATTTCAATTATATAATCTATTTTAGAGTCAATAATAGCCCCTGGAAAGTGGTCATACAATGCTATCTGCTTTTTATTGACATTTGACATTAATGTTGTTCTTCTGGTAAAAAGTGTTCAATTAGAAGGTACATACAATTAAAACTTGTGTCCAAGTTTAACTGTTGCCATTTGGTCAACAAGTCCTTGTATGTCTCCCCATAAGTAGGCATTTTTAGAATGTGTAGCCCATGGAGAACTATTTGAAGCTTTAAGCATGCATCAAAATGATACCTTTGTACTTGCAGTCTTTTTAATTTACGCAAATCATTTTCTAGCTTAAACATTTCTCTTCTTAACAGTGAGGCATCATACTGACTTACTTCTTGTGTTTGTTCCGAGTTCACAATTCCTGTTTCCAATAAGGGATTAAAATTGAATTCTAACAATGGCTGTAGTCTCCTAGACCATGCCCTTCGATCGCCATTTGGCTCTGGTACATAGTCCAATTCAAGTTCTTGCATAGTGCCTTCAGCCATGTCTGTACACCACAGACCAAAAACAATAGTAACAAAGAGAAAACAGAATGTGGTGCAGGCAAATGGTCCCACCAAATGATAAAAAACAATGTACTGAAAAATATTGTAGAACCAAACCACAGCCAGTATCCAGAAAAAATAAACTTTTATTGGTGAGCCCTTTTGCAACAAGTTTTGCCACTTCATCAGACAACACAACATCTCTTTACTTTGGTATTTAAAATATATTCCAACCAATTAAAACTTCTATGTAGTTAGCAATCAATTAAAAGCATTAACAAGACAATTAAAATTTAAAAAACATAGATACAAATTGTAATCTTACTAAGTTCCTTGCCTGTAAAACTGGCTTTATGGAAGCCTTGTCATTGAGCTCCTTCCCCATTGTAGCTCATCCTAATTATTCATTCTAATTCAGCTACTTCTGTAATATTGGTAACATTCCCTCTCATTTCATGATTTCTAACTGTTTCAATAGCCATAAATCTAAATGTATGTGTACTATCATGCTTTCTGCAAAAACTCTGTCAGGAGCTGAAGAGAGACTTTTAAATATACCCTCAAGCACAATGACTATTACTGAAAATATAATTGAATTTAAGACGTTTACACATAATATTATGTTAAAATGTATGTTTAACTAAACAGGATGAAAAGCAGGATAATGCTGTTTTTCATAAAAAAAGCCAGTTTTATTTTTAAAAACAATGCCACAATAGAAACTTTTGAGAGAATGTGTGAAAAGGAAATTTATAAACTATATGATAGAGTGGCTGGGGAAAAGTTTGTTAACTTGGAGAGAGAAGAGAGTGAAGCACTAAGTAATTTACAGCATGATATGGAATTAATAATTAACCCTGCTGACAAAGGAGGTCCATTGGTTGTTAAGGATAGAAGTTATTATAAAGAAACAATGGAAGCTATGTTAAATGATGTGAATGTATATGAAAAGATAGATAAGGGACAACTAGATAAATGTATTATGAACATCAATGACACTATTTATGACTGTTTACAATGTTGCATTATAACACAAGAACTATTTGAATATATTTCAGACAAGGAACCTCTTATACCCATTATCCAGGGAACTCCAAAAATACATAAGCACCTCACACTACAACCCATGCGACCTATAGTCACAGAGAGGGGATGGTGCACTGAACCTCTTTCATTATTTGTGGAAAAACATCTTAAACCTGTGTTAAGTAGAAATAGGTATGTATTATGTGATACAAACAGCTTTTGGGAGAACTGTACCTTCTTCTTTTGGCTTTTCCCATTTAAGGATCGCCACAGCGGATCACCTGTATGCTCATGATTGGCAGTTGGGTTTTACAGTGGTGAGTTGCCAGCCTGGCTCCCAACCTTTCACAGAAGGCACACACACACACACACACACACACACACACACACACACACACACACACACACACACACACACACACACACACAGCCAATTTAGAGTGTCCAATCCACCTAGATCATGTCTTTGGGATGTGGGAGGAAACTGGAGCACCCAGAGGAAACCCACGTGACCACAGGGAGGACATGCAGACTCCGCTTAGAAGGCACCCCCAGCCAAGGATTGAACCAGAGAACCTCTTGCTGTGAGGTGGCAGTGCTAACTGCTGCACCAACGTGGCTGCCCTTTGGGAGACCTGTACCAATTCCTAAATTCTAGGGAGAGTAAGGATAAGAATTTATTAGTGACACTGGATGTCCAATCCCTATTCACAGTCATACCTAATGAACAAGAAGTAGATATGTTTAGACAATATTTAATGAATGATGGACAGCTGGAACCCAAGGTTATAGATTTAGTGCTCCTTTATTCACTCCCTTAAAGCCCTATCAGTCTTTCCTATAAAAGGAGCATGTTTATTATATACAAAAGGGAAGCACATCTAGTGATTTGTCAAAACATGTACTGGCTACTGATTCTATACACACATTCAAATTTCTTATTATTGGTATAGTCTATGAGACTATAAGGGGTTGAGATATAAGGAATCAACAGAACAGATGGAAGCAAAGTGGGTTATCAGGCTGAGGCGAGATTTTGGGCATGGGTTGAATGAATCTGTGCCCATTAAACCCAAACTGAAGTCAAGACCACTAGCCAGATGAGAGTATTTGCCTTAGCATCTGCAATTATACATGTTTGATTTCTTGTTAGCTAAAGCAGTATTTTTACTTGCTCATAGGAAGTTTTGTATATATTTTTATGCAGTTTTTATGTTGCAATTATATGTACATGTTTTTATGTGTTTAAATAACATATATTTTTGCAGTATTTCTTTAAATTTTGTGGTCATGTGATTTAACACTGTTTCACTTTTTTACTTAAAAGCAAGTTCTGGTTCAATGTTTCTGTTATCTGATGAAGCAGCAGTAACTGTGAAAGTGCTTATGACCTACAATAACTTAAGTTTTCAACCTGGAGAGTCGTGCCTTCCATGGGCCCATCAGTGTTCTTGGATTATTTGCTTTTATTTTTGTTGGTCTCTGCTGCTCTGGGAAGTTGGTGGTAGTTTTTCTTTGGCTTCTTACTTTTTGGACTTTTTCCACCATACTACCAGACAATATGGCTGAAGGGCATGATGTTATCGAACTGGATTATACACCAGAGAATCTGCAGCATGATAATCTAAAGGTTTGGAGAGACTTTATAATATTATTCACGAGAAAGGCAATCCTTTGCTTGAGAACAACTTGAATGTCATGGAAAAACATGTACCTCCTGTATATGTACTACAACTAAACAGTAAGGTACACTCGACAGAGAAAATTCTTTTTAAGCTCAGACGTTTGCAGTATCAGTCATACCATTTGCAAGTCTGTGTAAAGGAAGAAATCATTCTGAGAAGCCTGTGTGTGTTAAAGATGCCAGTGCAGGCAGACACGGATGTGGAGTTATTAACTGAATGGCAGAAAGTTAATATTCACTGAGGCATTGAATATCTTAAGCTCCTTATTAATTCTTCCAAAAAGAAATAGAACAGTTGATGCATGCACTTGAGCAGCAGTACACAGAGCCCCTTAATTTGTTTCAAATAGAGGTGGTTGACAGATACATGCTTGAGCTTACTGACACTATTTCTGTATATGAACGTAAACTGGCTAAAATCAAATACAAAAAATGAACACGGGATCATCTTGATTTTAAACAGGGCCATGTCTTTATGTGGCCACGCTATAGTGAATTAAAGGAAGGTGTGTCTGAGAGTACAGAGTCTATTGATACTATGGCAACTACTCAAACAGCTGTGACCAATGAAATTATTCCTTCAGTTAACACAGTGGTGGATTCTGCCAGTGATTCTCAGTTGACATCAGCTGTATCCAGGCAGAATAGGGAAGCACCTAAGGAGCTTGCAGCCAGGAAGAAAAGTTTTACTGTTACAGCACAAGTGCATAGGACAGAAGGTACTGTTGTTAATAATGCACTTGCACAGGGCAACTCTGGAGCCTCACACCCTTTAGGCTCACACTCACTTGTGATTCCTCTGCCTATAAAAGATTGGAGCCACCAAAACAATCAAACATGGTCACAAAGTTGGTGCAGACAGAAGAGGAAGCCCAAGGAGGTTCATATAGGGATAGCAAATATCAATAAGGCATTTATGAAGGGGAAAAAACACCTAGTTTGGATCTTATGCACTTACAATCTTACTGAATTTGAGCACAATATGTTAAAGAAAGGACTTTCTTTTATACCTGCAAGGTATTCTGATTATAGTAATGTTATTTTAGATGTGAAATGTTTTGTTAGAAATCTTACTTTAAAACTGCTATATAATGATAGTAAAGATTGTCATGCTGAGTGCAATTGCTTTAAAAAACCTAGTACATTTGTGCCTGTGGTAAATTCCCTTATTAATGTGTTTGAGAAACTGTGTATTCAGGATATTTATAAGTTAAAGGAATCAGCAAACAGAATGCATGGGAATTATAATTTAACTAAAGAGGAGCATTCAGCTCTGAAGTTACTTCAGAGTAACCGTGAAATGAGGTAATTATCAGGCCTGCAGATAAGGGTGGGCCAATAGTAGTTTTATATTTGGTCTGGTACAATGAGGCTATGAACAATTTAATTAGTGATGATACATTTTATTTAGTCATTAGTAAAAGTAAGGTTAAAGAGATGGAAACTAATATTCAATGCACACTGAGTAAGTTATATCAGCAGAAATGACTACAGAAGGAGCTACTTGATTATTTTTTTGGTAAAAGATCCTTTACTTCCTATCATACAAGGGTTACCCAAGTTGCATAAGAATAGGACGAATCCACCTATACGTCCTGTTGTTGCAGGACGCAACTGGTGTACCAAGCCCATATCTATGGGTCTATATTAGAACATCGAAGTTTCAAAACTTCAAATGTTCTAATATCGAACACTATTCAGCGAAAGCTGAAAACATCAAACATACAAAACAGTGATTTTTTTTTTCCTAGGGAAAAAAAAATTGCTGTTCCAAAACACATACACACAACACAAGGACACTAAACAAACAGCAATCCACACACATACACCTAAAATCTGACACCTAACCATACACTAAATTATACACACACCACTAACTCTCTGCTTACCTTAAACCAAACCCTAACCCTAAGGTCTGTCACTATCGCACACTCACCTCATCCGCTCCCTAACACTAACTCACCTACCCCACCCTAACCCTCATGTCCACACAATTGCACACTTACCTGACCCACTCCCTAACCCTAACTCACCTAACCCGCCCTAACCCTCACGTCCACACAATCGCACACATACCTCACCCGCAACCTAACCCTTACTAACCAGACCTGCACTCAATCGCACACTTACCTGAACCCATACCATAACTTTCCACCACAGCACAGGAAATACCAAACAACAGAAATGGACAACCGAATTCTTTCCCTATGAAAAAATCTGTTTTTCTGTTGCTTCAATATTTTCAGCTTTTGTTGAATAGGGTTCGATATTAGAACATTCAAAGTTTTGAAACTTCAATGTTCTAATATAGACCCATATCTTTTTATTTAGAAAAGACCATGGGACCATTGCTTAGTGTTATACCACATGTTTTGAAAGATGCACAGCATTTTCTGAGTGATTTATACACCTATTTGGAACACTCTACTGTTGCAACTAGGAATTTGCTTTTGGTCACCTTAGATGTGACCTCTTTATTTATGGTCATACCCAATGACCTGGGTTTGGGTATGATACAAGATTTTTTGAGGCTGTATTCACAGTTTGATGAATCAGAGAGTATAATTGTCAAGGTTCTGCTACAGTGTGTATTAGAGAACAATGTGTTCTTGTTTAATGAAAGAATTTTCTGGCTGTGGAATGGCCAGATATGGACACATCTTGTGCCAGTAGCTATACCAATTTGGTTATGGCAGTATGGGTGGATAAATATATTTTCAATGGACCTTATAAACAAGTAGTATTTTATAGAAGGTTCGTGCATGATTTGTTCCTTCTGTGGAATGGAACAGAAGACAAACTTAGAGAATTTGATGAATACATTAATAATACCACAACATTTTTTAAATTTAGTTCTAATGTGTCCTCTAGTAAAATAGTTTTTTTTATGTCACTGTAGAGATGGATGGTGATGAGGGTTTGTTCACTTAGATTATATCGGAAGTTTTGTCATGTTAAAATTTTTTTAGCTAGAGACAGTATGCACCTCCCACACATTTTTCAAAATGTTGTGAGGAATCGAATATTTAGAGCTTTTAGGCTTAATGTCCGGGACAGTGATTTTGACAACCAACTTAACATTTTGTATATGAAACTGGTTGACAGAGGTTATGATACACACAATATTTTAAGGAACATAGATGAGGTTCAGTCTCTTAGATCTAGCACAGCTAAACCTTACTTTTCTAGAAAGGCACATCAGGTAATGAAGGATAGAAATAAGGATTAGAAACTTAGGGTTCTACTATATTATTCTTCTGATGTTTCTTCTTATATGAATGTTATTAAGAGACAGTGGGGAATTTTAACAATGGACCATGACATCAGTAAGTTGATAGACACTACTCCCAGATTTCTTTTCAGAAATATGAAATTGAAAAGGCAGCTTTGTTACCCCACCATGGATTCTGTGCAGCATAGAAATAAAGTTATGATGTCCTAGGTGTTCAAAGTGCTCATACATTGATATCAGTGCAAAATTTACACATCCAAACCAACAAAGGGATTATGAGTTTCATATATTTGCTACTTGCAGTACAGAGCATTTTATTTATATAGCTCACTGTAAGGAATGTTCCAAATTTTATATAGGAAAGACTGCTAGGGCTTTAAGGGATAGAATAAAGGAGCATGTTTATTATATACAAAAGGGAAGCACAACTAGTGCTTTGTCAAAACATGTACTGGCTACTGATTCAAGGCACACATTCAAATTTCTTATTATTAGTAGAGTCTATGAGACTATAATGGGTGGAGATATAAGAAATCAATCAAAACAGATGCAAGCTAAGTGGATTATCAGGCTGATGGAAGATTTTGGGCATGGGATGAATGAATTTGTGCCCATTAAACCCAAACCAAGACCACTAGCCAGATGAGAGTATTTGCTTTTGAATCTGCAATTATATATGTTTGATTTCTTCTTAGCTAAAGCAGTATTTTTACTTGCTCATAGGAAGTTTTATATATATTTTTATAGTTTTTATGTTGCATTTATATGTACATGTTTTTATGTGTTGTTTAAATAACATATATTTTAGCAGTTTGTTTGTGTCTTTCGGCTTTTCCTGGTTAGGGGTCGCCACAGTGGAAACTCCGGTTCGCTAATGATTGGCAGTTGATTTTTTCATACCGGCTTGCCAGGCCTGATGCACAACCTTCAATGAAGGTACACCCATTCACGCATGTCTCCATGCAGAAGATGCTCTAGCTGAGAATTGAACCAGACAGCATCTTACTGTGAGGTGACAACGCTACCACAGCACCACCACCGTGGGTATAACATATATTTTAGCAGTGTTTCTTTAAATATTGTGGTTATGTGACTTCGCACTGTTTCACTTTTTTACTTAAAAACAAGTTTTGGTTCAATGTGTTTGTTATCTGATAAAGCAGCAGTACCTGTGAAAGCGCTTATGAACTACAATAAATTAAGTTTTTAACCTGGAGAGTCGTGCCTTCCTTGGGTCCATCAGTCTTCTTGGATTATTTTATTTTATTTTTGTTGGACTCTGCTGCTCTGAGAAGTTGATGGTAGTTTTTCTTTCGCTATAAAAATATTATATCTTTAATAAACAACTATACCGATAAATGGAATAAAATATTAATTTCATTTGAAGATAGATTACAGTTGATAAAAATTAATCTTTTGCCAATGATTCTTTACATTGCTATAGGCCTCAATATTTCTGCTAGAAATAATTCATTAAAGATATAAAAACATTATTAGTTAACTTTTTATGGTATTTTAATAGGAATAGAATTGCTTACCTATATACGTTCAGAATATGGGATCAATGCAGTATATATGGTATGAAGTTGCCAGACACTGACACATACATCAGAGCATCGTTATTTAAAGATCTCATAAACTGGATTGATCCGAATTATAATTCAAACTGGAAATCCTTACATCTTATAATATTATTATATGAAAATACTTTGTTAACAAAATTCCCTTTAAGCAACCTTTCTAATAAATGTTGGCATTTCCTTTGCTATATTGTTCAGTATAATATAACTAAACCTACAAGCTAAATTCCTTAAACCACAACTTCAACAGCTTCAAGAAATTTGTCATTTCTAATGTAGATATCAAAATCTAGTTTGATTTACTAATACCTTTCATAATCACAAAGAGTTTTCCAGGCAATTTACATTACAACATTTGTTATAGGTTCATAGGTTCATAGGTTGGTACTAGGCTATCAGCCCTAGGGCCTATACAAGCCTAGCCATAACAATTCCCTGGCTATTTCTTCCCACACTATTTACTTCCCTGGACCCCTGTCTAGCCTACTAAAAAAAAAAAAAACTGACTGAATCCCAGAGAACCAATGCAAGGAAACTAATACAAACAAAAAACACTGCCAGCTGAAAAACAAACTGAAGGAACAACTTTAGTGTAATAAGTCTTTAATAAATGCTTTCGTCAAAAAGATTTCTTCAAAAAGACAAATACATCTGTAAAACCTACCCATTTAAATAATACAAACCATCCAATAAAATTGAATAAACAATAATTCAATTAAACAAACAAGCAATAATTAACTACAAAAATCAAATGTCCAATACTGCATTTGCTTAAAAGCTATTTAAAAAGTTAAATAGTCAGGTTCCTTTGCAACAAGAAACATTTAATACTGATAACATCATTCAAGCCATGGGGACTATCAGCTGCAAGTTTAATTTGCCACTCTGTCTCCCTTCTTTCAACACTATTTTTAAGGTTACCACCTCTCAAATCTTGTTGAATGTGATCCAAGATAAAAAAGTACATTTTTTATATGATGTACATTTGATGGAATGCCTATATAGAGCAATATTCTTATCCCTTACTTTCAATGCATAATAGTGCACTTTAATTCTCCTGCTAAGGCTTCTGGTGGTCATACCCACATAGAATACAGGACAAACAGAACATAGTTATATAAACAATGATAGTGGTACTACATGAAAATCTACCTGGAATACTGATAGTGAAAGGTATGTGATCTAATATAAGGTATGGCCTTTCATGAATGTACCTGCAAACACTACAATTGTTATAGTTGAAGGTTCCTTTAGATTTGGATGTAAACAGAAGGGGAACAAAACTATCATGAATCTCTAGCATATTTGTAATACTACTGCTTACAATAATAATAAACATTTTATTATAACTGTAGTGTTTGCAGCCTCTCCTGTTTTTTTTTTTTTTACTTTTGATGTTTACTGCTGAATTGGGAAAGTATATAATTCACTGGGAGATATTTTAATAATTTATTTAACTTATATGCACTGTTTATTTTATATATAGCATATACATTATTTACAATTATTTACATGTTGCATTTACTACATAATACAGTTTCATATACTTCAGTTATTCCCCCTACCCTTTTTTCCACAACCAAAAATGTATCTTCTTCAAAATTTCAAATACCAATCTCCCATTAATTTTATTTCATTCATTCCCTCATTCTATATTGTCCATAGCATAAAAAAAATACTTTTTATCAGTTTATTTCACCTTTTTTGTTTCCAGTTAACATAATACCCATATTCTATCATATTCATATTGACATCGTCTATACTTTTAAAGTCTTTCAAAATCTTATTTTCACTGAATTTCTCCCACAATTCTGTCCTCATTCACTTCAAAAAAAAAAATAAATAATAATAAATAAATAAAAACATGTTTTGTCATTTCAACTTCCACACTATAATTATGTACCCTCTCTTGAATTTGTTTGTAGGGAGTATTTGTTTTAACAGGTAATTTGCTTATTGTGAGTCTCCACATAAAATCCTTACATTAATAAATCCTTTTACAACATAGAAGTCTTGCTTTAATTAATTTCTTTTTTCACTTTCTAAATGCTTCTAAGAATAAATATAATAGCGTTCACTCATTATATTTCAATACCATTATTTTCTGTTTTTCCTACATTTTCTGTATTCAGTTTCTATAATAAAATTTATTCTGATACTCTTGTATATCATCATTTACACTATTCTTCCATCTTTTCCCAAATCTTATTCCAATCCAAACTTCTTTATATAAGATTTCATCATTACATCCACTAAATTCCTATTTTCTTCTTTTAATCGTAACACTATTTTATTAAGATTTAAAGAAGCTGCATGGACAAGAGGTTTTATTAATCCTAATCCTCCTTCCTCTTCACTAACATAAAAAAATCATCTTCTAACAGGATTCAGTCTTGATCCACATATAAATGAGAAGATAATCAACAATGACTCTTTTTCATACTTAGATGGAATCATATATATAAAATTGCTAAGTAGGCCATTCTACCTAAAAGAACACAATTTATTAATATACATTTTTCTTATATAACAATCTATATGATTTTCAAATATTTTTCTCAGTTTCTGTATAATTTTCTCTCATTGTTTTTTGCTTCATATTTGTTCCAAATATTTTTCACAACATATCTAGCTCCTCATCATGATAGTGAATACCTTCTGGTTTACTCAAAAAATAATTCCTTTACTTTTATTTTTATTAATACATAGACCAAGCACATTTAAATACTTATTTAATTTCCTAGTTCCCTGTTCCATCCATTCCTTATTCACAATAACTAGTACTATATCTTCTGTGTAAGTAAGAATTATAGGAACATGTATTCCTTTGATTATGTCATACCTTGTCATTTTCAATTCCCTATTAATTTTATTAATAAGCGCTTTCATAACTAATGCAAATAAAACGCTGTTTATTGGACAACCCTGCCTTATCCTACATTCGATTGTTATTTATTCATTTAACTGTCCATTTAATATTACTCTTACATTATTATTTTTATACACTGACATGATGACTTTTATTTATCACTTATTTTGTAATATCTTAATATGTTCTATAACTCATCATATTGGGCCGGATTCACGATGGCTTGCACGGAGTCTAAGAGTAGAGTAAGACTCCATGCAGCCATCATGTCTGACGAGCGATCCAGGAACAGCCTGTAGGGGCGTGTAAGAGAGCTCCTAAAACGGCTCTTACACGGACAGGGCTGGGACATGCAAATCACCTCAATTGCAGGCAAAAGGCATGCAAATGAGGTAGATTTGCGATTCAGGAAACCCGAACCTGTCTGAGTAAGAGCAGTGTTATTTGCAGAAATGTACTCAGTTGACAACTGAGTATCGTTCTGCAAATAGCAAAACGGAGCCATGACAGCTCCAAATAAAGGTTGCATCCAGTGTAGGAAGCATGCCAATGGCCAAATATACGGCCATTGGAAATGTTCCCTGATGCAAAATTAAAATAAAAATAATTTTTTTTCACCGATTTCCGATGTTTAAGCATAGTGCAGCGCCGAGCAAAAGGGCTGCGCTCTAAAAAACAGAATACTACAAATTAAAACCCACAAATGTGGATTTTATTGAAAGTGGTAATGCACAATGCAAGGGAATGGCAGGCTGAAGACAAGCTGGCCACCGAGTAGAGGTTGCTAAGGGGGTAAGCTCAGTCTAAGACATGTAACCAAGCATTAGTAGGCAATTCTATGTAAATGAGTGTTAGGATAGTGAATCGCTAGTTTACATAGCAAATGAGCAGAGTCAGTGGAGTGTAGGAGTACAATATGGGGAGTAAGAGAGTAGAAGATAGGTGACATCACAAGGGGGGTATGTATGAAAGAAGTGAAGCTCATTGGAGCAGAGTGGCATGTGTCCGCTGTCATTTAGACATCATGGAAAGAGATGTGTCAACAGGTAGGCCAGGGAAAGCCAAGAAATTGAAGGTGTATACCATGGATAACACCAAAGTTTCTTGCTGAGCGTGCATGCGCATGTGTGCGCACCTGTAAACGCGAGTAAGACAGAGTGCACCCGTGTAAGCATGTGTGCGCACGTTTAAGCCGGAGTAAGCATGTATAAGGCTGTTTAAAGAGTTGTAAGCACGTTTGCGCTGGTGTGCACGCATTTTAACCCGAATAAGCAAGTTTTAGTCCATGTAAGCATGTGTGCGCGCGTGTTAGTTGCTGTGCTCGTGTGTGCGCTTGTGTGCGCGGCGCTCCCCCCTGAGGAAACAGAAAGGAAAAAGGAAGCACAACAAATAGTAGGAAGCTACCAGGGAGTAATAGCAGAGCTAGCAGGTGAAAACAATCAGAATCAGGCAATTACACAGGCAGTACACTAGCCCAGCCCAGCCTAGCACTTAAAACTCTGCAAACAACAGTCCATTATGTTTCTCACAAGAAACACTGCAGTAAGCTAATAGAAGTGAAAACTGAAAAAGTTTTACTGAGACAAAAAAATGTTAGGGGCTGCCATTGCTGTTATAAGGCGACATATGCAACATGCTGAGGGTGGTGACAATGGAAATTCTGCTGAACAACCCACAGTGAGGAGACAGAGAAGAGTGTACAGGCCCAGGGTAACCTACCAGGGGCTACATGAGCTGCAGATAGTCGAGCGCTATAGAGTGGACAGAGACCTCCTGCAGCAAATTGTTGAGCTGTGCAGGCCATGCCTCACATACAGAACCAACAGAGGGGAACCCATCCCAGTGGAAACCAAGTTATATGTTGCCCTAAGAATATTAGCAAGAGGTACCTTCCAGAGACCAACTGGTGATATGATGGGGATATCACAGGCATCAGCATCCAGGGTACTACACCAGTTCCTGGATGCTATGTCAGCACATGTCAGTGATCATGTATATTTCCCCAATTCCCGTGAGGCATTGGCCAGCAATATGTGTCTCTTCCAGCAAATAGCGGAATACCCTGAGGTAGTGGGTGCAATAGTCTGCACACACATATGCATCAAAGCACCAGCCAGTGAGTGGGGTAGGGTCTACTTCAACCGCAAGGGCTTCCCCTCCATCAACTGCCAGGTCATGTGTGATGCCCAGGGCATAATACTGAATGTGTGTGCAGGCTGCCCTGGAAGCTACCATGATTCCCATAGCTGGCATCTGATGCAGCTGTACCAGACATTTGCCAATGGGGGCATCCCACATGATCACCTAGTGGGGGATGCTGGCTATGCACTGGAGCCGTGGCTATTGACACCCATCAGAAATGCACACACACCTGAACAGGAGTGCCATAATGAGGCACACGCACAAACATGTAATGTAATAGAGCATGTGTCTGGGCTGCTCAAGTCACGGTTCCGGTGCCTGGACACATCTGGTGGAGCCTTGCAGTACTCACCAACTACATGTACCCAAATTGTCATGGTATGTGCTATGCTACATAATATGATCCTGTGAAAACAGCTGCAGCAGGACCAGCATAGGCCTGGACCAAACAGCCCCCCACCATTGCCAAGGCCATCACAGGCAGAGCATGAATCAGAGGAGGAACAACCTGAGCCTGCCCCAGTAGGCAGAAGGAGGTGTGCCCAGTATGCTTTGGCCTTGGCAAAGAGGCAACGCATAGCACATACACTGGCGCAGTAGGAGCTCTGGAAATGATACCCTTCTCCGACTTGCACATAAAGTAAAAGGGTTGCCTAAGTTGACACTACCTGCTTCCAAACATGTGCAGGGAGTGTAGTATGTGCATCCGACATAGGCAGCCCTGCAGCACCACCTAAGGCATGAATGCCATGTGTTGAGCAATATAAAGCAGTGCTAAACAGCAATTACCACCATGTAGTATATGCAAACAAAATTGCACACACCAACTAGCACAACTGTGGTCAATGTTCAGTAATATTGGGCAACATCCAGCAATGTTGGCGAATATTGAGATACTGAAGTTCTTCATGGAAACTGGTGAAGTAAAGATGATAAAGACCTGCAAACAGTATCAGCAATAAACATTGTGCATCTTGAACAGTAGCATAGATTCAGAGGTCGATACTAGGCTATCTGTCCTAGGGCATGTGCAAGCCTAGCCAGAGTGTGTTTGGCATTTGCAACCCTGTCAGATTACTACACTGTGTGTGTGTGAATAGTAGGTCACACAAGATAGCCCATGTACGTTTATGCTAGTGTGCCTCTGTCTAGCAGGGACACAGAAGATATCCCAGGGGTAAATATATAATCACCCATACAGTCGTCAAGATGTCTCCAGTAGGTGGTCAGTGGGTGGCTCTGCCTATGTGAAACTGGGATTACATTCTGTAGTGAGTGGAGCCTCTGGGATAAGAATCTGTCTCTCTACAATGTCCTATTAATATCTGTGCTGAGGTATACGTCCCTGCAGTGTGTATCTCCAAGGGAGTTGGATATGCTGAGGTGGAGCAACAGGCACACATCATATCTGAGTAGGTGGTAAGCGACTGAGTAGAGCTGGAGTTACTGGATCTGAACTATGCAGGGCATCTGTGTGAGTCCCTAGATCTGCTTGGTGAGGACTGTCTGTGGCCAGTACAGTTGCTGCAGGTGTCAGGTAAAGTACACCCCAAATGTGGCATTGTAACCAAGCATGTACGTGATGAGTATAGGGGCACAATGACCTCACTCAATCTAGATGTGAAACAATATGGGATAAGGTGGCACACATAGAAGGTGTGTCCAACCACTTTGGCAATGTGAATGTTAAAGGCGACAGTAGGAACAAGTGATGTCCCCAAACCCCTAACAACTCCTACCGTATGTAATGGAGTACTACCTATGTGGTAATGTGTGGGCATGTTGTTACTCCCAAAGGGGATGACTATGCAACTAATGCCATTTAGCTGTAGGCCATGGCTCAGGCACCAGTCATCCATCTCTGTGAGACCCTGATTGAGTATGCATGTGGCAGCTGGAGAGTTGATCATGGCACCCAGTTTGCAGTCAAGTGCAAACATGTTCAGCCATATTCCCCCTGTGATAGCCTGTACGTAAGACAAATACATACTGAACAAGAGAGATTCCAGGACCAAGCTGTATGGGATGCCATGTGTAACTGATGTATAGTCAAGACATGGCACCTGCAATTCTGACCATGTGGGTGCTATCCCTGATCTAGGTATCAATCCATTGTGTGAGATATGTGTCCAAATTGATGCTGGTGAGCCTATGCATAATGGCCCAGTGGGTTATTGTGTTGAATGGTTTTGCAAGGTTCAGGTAGGCAGTGTGAAAAGCCGCCCCTATGTCAATGGACCTGTTAGCCATTTAAAGAATACTTACAGGTTCAAGAGGCAAGATCTACCACAACTATGCTGAAATGAGTAGGACACAGTGTCTGTAGGTTCCCAATGTCTATGTGTAGGAGTCCTATAACAATATGCTCCATAGCTTTACAGAACAGGCTACATAGGATTATAGGGCAATATTGTCTGTGGTCCATTGTGGCACCAACTCTGTGGAGCGGGACCACTGTTGCAGTATGCCATTCCTTGGGTACATATCCTGTGGTAACTCTGATATTGAACAGTGATGTAATGTGAGGGTAGCGTTTGTCATGATGCTCGTGTATGATGCAGGCTGAGACACCATCTGGCCACATTGATACTGTGATGTATGCTGTGGGGAGGGCAGCACTCACCTGTTACTGCGTGATGTCAGCGAGGTTATACTCTGTTGGGATGGATAGTTGCTCCTTAGGGGGGATGGGTGGGAGACATCTGCACTGAACCTGTTTGCCAGGATGTAGGCAATGCCAGTGGGTTCAGGGTAGGTTTAATCAGTATTCAGTAACTCACAGCATATCAGTGAGTGTCCACCCAGGTTCCTGACATAACTGAAGAAGGCCTTGTGATAGTCCTACGTGTCAGGTGCAATTGTCTGGTAGAAGCGGTCCTTAGAAAAGTCCATGAGTGATTGTAGCTGTCTGCTAGTACAGATCACAGATGCCTTCTCAGTCTGGGATTGTGCTCTATCATGTAGTAGTGTCCTCCTGATGTTGTACAGCTTATTAATGGCTGGGGTCTACCAGACAGGTCCCCTGCCATTGCAGTAGTGGGTCTTGTTGTTATTTGGGATAGCACAATCCATGCAGTCCATTAGGTGTGCATAGAATGTGTATGTAAAGGATGCAGCAGTGTGAGCCGTATATGCCACTGTGTCAGGATCTCTGAAGGATACCACCTTGCTTTGGTGAAGTGAGATGTTGGCTCATGAGAAGTTCACCAAGATTACCCAGGATGGGTGTGTGGAGGGTATATGTATGTCCTGTGAGATACATGTATGTTCTGACCTTACCAATGAGGGGTATATCGCTGGTGTGGAACATAGAGTCCCCATGTTGGTGATGAGCAGGTCCAATATGTATTCCCCCTTGTGGCTGTGCTGACTGGTTGTGCCAAAGCATATGAGTCCACAAATTGTAGTGACTGTTGGGTGAGGTTGTCGGGGCTTGAGTAGTATCCCCAGTCAATATGTGTGTATATGAAGTCATACAATATAACGGTGTCTGTGGAGACTTTCATATTCTCCATAGTTCCCACAAAAGCCGAGTGTGGTTCCTGAGTTTGGGAGTGTGTTCTGTAGCAGGCAACAAACTGAAAGGCATTATTGCACAATGGAAGTTGTATATGTATGGTCTGTGATGCTTTGTGCAGTGCTACTAACCTGGAGGTGTGTGTATCTGTGATGTATATGGATACTCCCCCTAGTTGTGTTGTCTGTTCCAAGTCTTGTTGTCAGACAGCATGGTATGAAACATAACCTGGTAGTGCTGGTGTGCATAAGCGAGCCTGAACCAGGTGTCTGTCAGTGCACAGATATTGCGCTACTCCATACTGAGGAGAGTCCTGAGTGGCCACAATATGAGGTTAACACAACTGTTGTTGAGCAGCATTACCCTTAGTTTCATTTAACCTGTAATGTCTATGGAGGTGGGTTTGTCTTCTGAGCCCTGCTTAAAAAAGGCACTCTGGTGGTAGCAAGAGCCTTAGCCAGCATACCAAAGTCCAGGGGTGACAGGTGCAAGCTGTCCATAGTGAAGCTACGTGGCATGTTGAGGATGTCACCATACGCTGACAGACACTGTATCCCCTATGAATGAAACAAATTTGTTAGCCAACTGTTAAATGTGATATGTGTGTCCGTATATTGTGACATCATAATTGGTGGGTGCAAGATGCTAGACAAGGTCAGGGTCATACTGGCCTGGGCTACATGATCAAAGTGTACCTCCATGTATCATGTCATGTGATCCAGGGTGTAACATCTGGGGTTACACACACCAGCATGGACAATGATGATGCCAGTCTTGTACTTGCTTTGGAGTGACCTGGCTGCCTGTGTTATGCGGCAGATCCTGGCACCCAACAGACAGCCCAAAGTGACTATTCCCTCATCAGGGCTGTTGAGTGGTACATCAGTGTGTCTGAACATAAGTGTTGCCTACTACAAGTGTATTAGGTGTGTTGTTTAGCCCGAAGGGCAGTGACTGTGTGGCACACTGACATTGTGAACTTAGTGATATGTGAGTATTGTAGTGGGGTAGCAGGTGTGTGTGTGTCTGCTTTGGAGGTCTCTGCTGCTTAGGTAGAGTACATTTACAGCATACTAGTATGGCAATGTGTGCTAATGTGGTTTGAGTACTGTTGCTAGAGGATATGTGAGACTGATATGTGGTGTGTGTGGTTACCTTCATCACCTGATAGACTGTGCCAGTCATGGGTCGAGAGAATTCAGCTCCCTGTATATCTATATAGGTGCATCTCACACATATATCTGAGTTTGTCAGGAGGAGGAGGAGAGGGTTGTCTGTGTACATGAGGCAGATGTGACATTGTGTCAATATCACAATATCCACCAGCTGGACTGAAGAGTACACACAAAACTGACCCCTGGACATGCCAGGATATTATCATGACATACTCTGTAGCCTGATCACAAAGGATCAGTAGGGTGTTAGGTATGTAAAAGAGTATAACAGGGATTAGTGCTCATGTTCGTTAGTGTTTTGTAAAGAGGAGCTGAGAAGGAGTCCAGACTGAATCATGACACCTCCTTCAGCTATGTCATAAATAGCAGTGTACACACATATATGTCCTGAGTCAGGGCCAACTGTACCTGAGTGTCAATGCCGACATCATAACAGACAGGCCCATATGTACATACCCATCCCCCACTGACAATAGTCCACATCATCATACCAGGAGATATCACATGTAGAATGGATGAGCAGCTACCCCCACTGCCAAAAGCATGGCAGCAGGTGGAATACATTGATTCCCAATATGTGTCATGCACAAACTACAGAACAAACAGATCATGCACCTGAACAGTCAGCTGAGCCACACCCCCTACACAGGATGTGGAACCGTTGAATGTGTCAGAGCTACATATGGCACTCCCCACAAGTGTTGGTGCACAGCACACCATGGGAAGTCATGTCCAGTATGCCTATGAGGTCTGATCTGCAAGGTCATGGAGTCCATCATGGTTGCAGTCATAAACAGAGCTATTGGAAGCTGACACACACACACAACCCTACCAGCTGTGGTATGTTCATGTGCGGATCATGGTTCTCAAACATGCTAGACTGTTTGCAAGGCAGCCACCCAGGACATACATCAATGAACACATCTACACATGTGTTACATAGACTTTGAATAGCCCTTTATCAACATCCCAGACACATGTAGTATCCACAAAACTAAGAAGCTGTGCATAAATATGCGTTGACATATGACGGAATGTCAATGTGTCCACAGATAGATCACACAAGGTAAGGATACTGAGGTCATGTTAAAGCTGTTGATACCTGCTGACCCACATGGACCATTCCTGGAATGGCATAAAACAAAGTGTACACACATCACCATGTCCAGTCTGATGATGTCACCATCCTATAAATACAGCAGGAGAAGGGAAACCAGCAAATAAAGCAAATAGTGTGCCATGTTAGTGCGTCTTTCTCTAGTATCATAACATAGTTAGGTAGGGGTTTGAATCCTGCAAACAGTGAGTGTGTGTGTATGTGTGCAATTGTCTTTGAAAGGGGTGCCCTTTTTGGAGACTGTGAAAACACAATGAAAGTGGTACATTCCTCTTTGGAAAGTCTGATGATGTCACCATCCTACAAATACAGCAGGAGGAGGGAAACCAGCCAGCAAAGGAAATAGCACGCCATGTTAATGTGTCATTTTCTAGTATCATAAAATAGTTAGGTAGGGGTTTGACTCCTGCAAACAGTGAGTGTGTGTGTCTGTGTGCAATTGTCTTTGAAAGGGGTTCCCTTTTTGGAGACTGTGAAAACACACTGAAAGAGGTACATTCCTCTTTGGAAAGTCTGATGATGTCATCATCCTACAAATACAGCAGGAGAAGAGAAACCAGCCAGTAAAGCAAATAGTATGCCATGTTAATGTGTCTCTCCTTAGTATCATAACATAGTTATGTAGGGGTTTGAATCCTACAAATGCTTACTGTGTGTGTGTCAATGTTGGTTAACACGGTGTGGGTTTTGCTTTTACTATGGTATGACATAGTATGATGACAACAGTAAGTGCATTGCAGACATCAGGTATCTGTGTGGCAAATATATATGTGTACATGTCCCCTCAATCAGTACATAGGTGTGAAGCCTGCATAATACATGAATAAATTTGTTTCCATTGACAGGTTGTGCCGCTGCTACTCAGATCGTAGGTCACATATGTATGTATGTGACATGGCCGTCCACTGTCGTATTCTGTGGCCAAGGTCATCTGTGGCACAAACACCCATGACAGTTACTTAAGACTAGTGTGAGTGAGGGTATATGCCTGGGGTATATGTCAGACATGGTCATACACAACAAAGTCTGCCAAGAATGGACAGTCTTTATAGGTGTACGACTGCCTTGTGGATATGCATTCAGGCCTCTAATGTCTGTGATACACCTTGGGACTCCACAATACCTAGGGATATGTGGATACTAAGGGACACATGACATAACATGGGTCTGTATGTACACAATGGTATCCGACATACATGTTGAGGGCTACCATTGTTGTGGTACTGATGGGATAGTATGTATAGTACATGAGGATGACTATACCATAGTCGACTTAGTGCTATACAGCATGTATCACACAACAGGTGTCTGTCTGTATGATACCCTTGTGTAGGATATGCGTCCCATCCAGGGATTGCATTGTAGGCCAATGCATGCATTCCCAGATTTGGATGGACACATCCCTAGTGTGTCTGCATGTACCTAAGGGGGCTATATGACACACAGGTGTGGTCATAGTAATGGGTGGCGGTCATCACCACTGGTTAGTGTTATAGTGTAGCACCGGAAGGATCCAATTGATACTGGGTTCCCTACTACTGTGTGTCATTTGTCAGGACATCATCCAATGATTGCTTATAGTCATGCTGTTGAGGTTGTGTATACTACCAGACTGCAAATCATTGACTGATATTAACGGTATCACCCGCAGCATAGTGTCAACCCATGTCATACACACGTCTACCCATGTTAGTAAATAACTATAGTAGAATGCATACTGGAAATTGAAAGATGCAATGGGATGCTAATAATGTGTATGTCAGGGTATGCCACACGTCCCATGTGTCCACTATGCACGTACATCCAGACAGTGCACACCCACCATGTTCACAGATGTACACTTGTTAATCTGTACTGCACACATCACACACGCACTGTCCACTCGCTAACACATGCTGGCAACACATTACACATCATCCAAGTGGCACATGGGTGGATAATACATACTCAGACCTAACAGTGGTGTAAACAATGCTACATTGACAATCAGAGCTTTGATGCATAATGTCTGCTCAGATATACCTACAAGGATGTAGTTAGACTTCCTTGTTGACAACTCGCTATTATTGCTACACTGCTATAGTGTCACCCTGTGCATCAGCACCATGTTAGCCTGTCCCTCCATTGATAATGCAGATGACAGGAGGCGGCACAGATATCATCATATGCACAAGGAGTTTTGTTGTTTGTCAGAGCCTGACATTGACCCATCCAATCGACATGTCTGTGTGTGTGTGTGTGTGTGTGTGTGTGTGTGTGTGTGTGTGTGTGTGTGTGTGTGTGTGTGTGTGTGTGTGGGACAACAGTACAGCATGGGCCAATGTTGATGTAATGTGTGTGTGTATGTGTGAGCCCTAGTTGTTTGCTTAATGTGTGTGTGTCTGCATGCACACAGCTCCACCATGTGGCTGCCATATATGGTGGTTTGTGGAACAGCCACAGACTGTACCTGCTTGGCTGTACAGATCACTGTCTCCGGCCAAGGACACAGTACCTGTGCCTGGCAGGGGTGCTATGGACGGTATCGGGTACCAACCCTGACTGGGTACTGCCATCAGAGGTATGATGACTGGACCCCTGTCCCTGCTGTGACTGGTCTACTGGGACGGACAATGGACAGGCCAGCCCCAGCATTGCTGGGGCTGGTACTGCCACTACGGTAGCGGCTGTGAGCTGTAGGTTGTTTGCGACCACTGGCAGCTGTTGCTGTTGCTAGCATGTGTCCGTGTTGACGTCGCAACCGTCCCGCATGGTCCTGGCTTGAGGAAGACATGTTGTGGAGGGCAAATATTGTCTCCCTCCAACATCTATCAATGACCTCAGTGCATGTCCAGATGGCACCGGCAAAGTCACGGATGCTGTCATTGATATCAGTGTTATGTGCCCTCTGCGCCCTAAGTCCCTGCCTGGTGTACCATTCCATACGTGCCTGAGCCTGCATTACAGCCTGGAACATAGTGTTCATCGTAAGATCTGTGAGTGCACGCCTGCCAGGGGCAATACGTCCAGTGGTGCTCCCCAGAGAACCCCTGGACCTCCGCCTATGTGGTACCATTCCGGGTCTATGGCTATGGCTGCTGTGTGAGGATGCACATGCCATGGGTACCACACTCTCCTGGTCAATGCCAACTGTATGCTGTCCCTCCCCTATGGCCATTGGTGGTGAGGGATGTAATGGCAGTATGAGAGTGTGCATAGATGGGGTTGAACGCTGTGTACTGTCAATTGGTGGACCAATGACAGACCCTGTCAAATCTCCCTGTGCCAAAATACATGTGTCATCATCACCACTATCCGTGGCAGTGGCTTCAGGTCGCCTGCTGCTTTCGCAAAGCCCTACCTCAGCACCTATGAGAGGAAGACAGGAAACACATGTTACGGTCTGCACATGCACATTTGCACACAACACATGCACACATGAACACATGCACACATGAACACATGCACACATGCACACATAAACACATGCACACATGAACACATGAACACATGCACACATGAACACATGCACACATGCACACAGGCACACATGCACACAGGTACACAGGAACACATGCACAGAGGAACACAGGAACACATGCACACTCCTCACTACAGCAGATACACACACAACAGAAATCCAAATCATACTCAATACTGGTTGAAGGTGAGTGAAAGTATCACAAGGCAAACAGTCATGCACATGTGTCAGCATGCAGAATAAGTGTTGATCAAGTCCATGCAGTGTGAGTGTAGAGAGCCATAGTTAATGACAATGTACATGGCTGTGGTGCATGTGTGTACATGTTCAGTGATTGCCTACACCGTGGAACAGAATGTGTAGAAGGATGCAACATTTCTGTGCAAGTTGAAAATACCAGAATAAGGCCTTTACTAGTGCAAAACAAAAGTGCTTTCACAAATGAGCTTCCTCAGGTGTACATAAGCACTGTTAAAACACACCTTTTAACCTAGAAATAAGTCACATGATACATAATGACATCACAATCAAGCTATAAGCCTGAAATATCATAAAGAGCATATTCTAAATAATTATATCATATTTTTATTCATATAAAAAATATGTATAAAAACATAAAAAATGCAAATATGAATAAATAAAACATATAAAAAATATATACATGAAAAATATATGTGTAAAATCATCTCTTATCTTTTAAGGGGCCTCATCTTTAGTCTTGGTCTCAAAGGAATACATTCATTGAGACCATGTCCCTCAGTACTTCTCAATCTAGTGATCCATATTGCTTCCAGACTCTCAGTTCTGTTGCATATATCACCCTGTCTTAAGCTCTCATAAAGTAACCCTATCACTCTAAAACTAAAAACATGTGAATCACTTGTACTGGATACATGCTTAGCAAGTGCATTAGTTTTACTACCCTTCCTAATATTATATAAATGCTCCCTAATACGATCCCTAAGATGTCTATCTGTCTTGCCAACATAAAATTTGGCACAGACCCTGCAGCTAGCAAGATAAACCACATGTTTGCTATCGCATGTAGCAGATACGCTAAAAATATAATCCTTGCCTTGGTCAGGGTAATAAAATATCGTATTGCGGTCTAAATAACCACACCAATTACAGGACCCACACTGATGAGTACCACTATGGGTGGAATCTAACATAACCTCTTTCGGATAACACAGTCTCCTCTTGATAGATTTGTCATTCCTAAAACTAAACCTAGGGGTATAGTTGAGCATCCTGGCTATCTCATCATCTGTCACTAAGACTTGTCAGTGTTTCTTAATAATATCAATATATCTATTCACATCTGCAGTATATTTCAGAGAAATTCTCAGATTGGTCTGGGTGGAAACCCTATTAACCTCATCTGAGGGTTGTCTCTTCTTAGAAAAAAATGGTCTAGCCTGTTGACCTCGCTTATATATAGCTCTTGGTACTTGTTCTGTTAAAGTCCTCTCATCATAACCTCTATCTTTCAGATAGCTAACTACCCTACCCACTTCATAATTAAAGTCTTCATCCCTAACATTGAGCCTAGAAGCCCTTATCACCTGATTGGTTACAATGTTCTTAAATATATGAAGTGGATGTGCACTTTTGTGATGTAAAAGATGGTTAACATAACAATCCTTCCTATACTGTTAAGTATATACTTTCCCTCCCGAGTCTCTCATCAAAGCTACATCTAAAAAATCCAAGTTGTCATATGACATCCTATGTGTGAAACGCAAATAATCTGTAGTTTCATTGACATGCACTATAAATTTAAAAAGGCATTCACTACTCCCATCCCACAAAATAAAAATATCATCTACAAATCTACGGTAGAACAAAACATATTCCCTAAAGGGACCTTTAAAAATGTATTGCTCTTCCCAAACTGCCATTACTGCATTGGCATAGCTATTGGCACAAGAAGTGCATTGCATTGTCTGAAGATCGTGAGAGACAGATCCGATTTTCGTACTGGGAACATTTTCACTTGGCCGAGGGAAGAGCGTGGTCATGAGGGACAGACTTTGCGAAACACAGCGACGATGACGGAAGTAGTGCTGAATGCATCTGAGAGGGCAGAAGTGTCGACGGCGTCAATAGAACAGTTGGCAGAGGCGAATATTTTACAAGGTACAACAGTTTCAGAAGTATGTCCAAAGGACCTAGGGGCCAAGAAAAAGATTATCACCACCACAGCGCAAGTACATCGAGGGAGATCAGACTCTATTGATGCTATTACAGAGTCAAATGATTTTTTACAGCGCTACAATATAGAGTTCCCTTTACCGATGAAAGAGAAGTTGAACAGGCTGAAAAGGGATCAGTCGAGAGGCAGAAGCCAAGTACAGGGCAAGCAGAAATGGGACAATACCTCGACAAACCAGATAAGTATAAAAGAGCATTTTCCAATGCCAAGAGGGACTAGTTTTGAATTTATCTAGTGTTATTTTGAATGAGCATCATCTAGCAGTTTTAGGTAAGGGTCTTTCATTTATACCTACCAGTCGCTCTTGTTATGCTGACGTGATTCTGGACATTAAGACTTTTACCAGGAACCTGACTTTGAAATTAATGTATGCAAATAGTAATACTAATAGAGCTTATGATATTTTTGTGAAACCAAGTTCTTTCATTCCAAATAATAATCTATTGATAAGTGCCTTTGAGAAACTTTGTATACAGGATATTTATGATGCATGTGTTAGGTCTGATTTAGATTCTGTGAAGAACAAACATTCTAATTTATCCAGGCATGAAGTTATAGCCTTGAGAGATTTAGAGAATGATAATTGTCTTATTTTTAGACCAGCAGATAAAGGGGGCCTCATCATAGTCCTTGATAGGAACTGGTATGAGGCTAAGATGTTGGATAGTTTGTGTGATATATCTTTTTATGAGGAGTTAAGTACAATGCAGTCCCTAAATCTTATAGGAAATGTGTCTGATGATATTAGAAGTCTTTTTGAACAGCAGCTAATTGATAATAAATTGTTTGATTATTTTATGATTATGAAACCAGTTATACCAATATTATAGGGCTTACCCAAGATACATAAGTCAATCCATGATCCACCTATGAGACCTATTGTCTCTGGTAGAGGCTGGTGTACTGAATCAATCTCTATATTTGTAGAGAAACATTTAAGACCAGCTTTGAATAATATACAGCATATACTTAGAGACACTGAACATTTTCTTAGGGATTTGTATGAGTTTTTCTCTATACATACTGATTGTGAAGCTGTTTTTGTCACTTTGGATGTAGTATCCTTATTTACTGTGATACCCAACGATTCTGGAATCACAGCTACAAAACAGTTTTTGGAATGTTATACACAATATAATACTGAAGTTATTATTTTGTTAGTTTATCTATTGAAGTTGGTGTTAGAACATAACATATTTCTTTTTGGCAACCAGATATTCAGACAATGCAATGGCATAGCTATGGGCACTTCTTGTGCCAGTAGCTATGCCAATGCAGTAATGGCAGTTTGGGAAGAGCAATACATTTTTACAGGTCCCTTTAGGGAATATGTTTTGTTCTACGTAGATTTGTAGATGATATTTTTATTTTGTGGGATGGGAGTAGTGAATGCCTTTTTAAATTTATAGTGAATGTCAATGAAACTGCAGATTATTTGCGTTTCACACATAGGATGTCATATGACAACTTGGATTTTTTAGATGTAGCTGTGATGAGAGACTCGGGAGGGAAAGTATATACTAAACAGTATAGGAAGGATTGTTATGTTAACCATCTTTTACATCGCAAAAGTGCACATCTACCTCATATATTTAAGAACATTGTAACCAATCAGGTGATGAGGGCTTCTAGGCTCAGTGTTAGGGATGAAGACTTTAATTATGAAGTGGGTAGGGTAGTTAGCTATCTGAAAGATAGAGGTTATGATGAGAGAACTTTAACAGAACAAGTACCAAGAGCTATATATAAGTGAGGTCAACAGGCTAGACCATTTTTTTCTAAGAAGAGACAACCCTCAGATGAGGTCAATAGGGTTTCCACCCAGACCAATCTGAGAATTTCTCTGAAATATACTACAGATGTGAATAGATATATTGATATTATTAAGAAACACTGGCAAGTCTTAGTGACAGATGATGAGATAGCCAGGATGATTGACTATACCCCTAGGATTAGTTTTAGGAATGACAAATCTATCAAGAGGAGACTATGTTATCCGAAAGAGGTTATGTTAGATTCCACCCATAGTGGTACTCATCAGTGTGGGTCCCGTAATTGGTGTGGTTATTTAGACAGCAATACGATATTTTATTACCCTGACCAAGGCAAGGATTATATTTTTAGGGTATCTGCTACATGCGATAGCAAACATGTAGTTTATCTTGCTAGCTGCAGGGTCTGTGCCAAATTTTATGTTGGCAAGACAGATAGACATCTTAGGGATCGTATTAGGGAGCATTTATATAATATTAGGAAGGGTAGTAAAACTAATGCACTTGCTAAGCATGTATCCAGTACAAATGATTCACATGTTTTTAGTTTTAGAGTGATAGGGTTACTTTATGAGAGCTTAAGACAGGGTGATATATGCAACAGAACTGAGAGTTTGGAAGCAATATGGATCACTAGATTAAGAAGTACTGCGGGACATGGTCTCAATGAATGTATTCCTTTGAGACCAAGACTAAGGATGAGGCCCCTTAAAAGATAAGAGATGATTTTACACATATATTTTTCATGTATATATTATTTATATGTTTTATTTGTTCATATTTGCATTTTTTATATGTTTTTATACATATTTTTATATGAATAAAAGTATGATATAGTTATTTAGAATATGCTCTTTATGATACTTCAGGCTTATAGCTTGATTGTGATTTCATTATGTATCATGTGACTTATTTCTAGGTTAAAAGGTGTGTTTCAACAGTGCTTATGTACACCTGAGGAAGCTCATTTGTGAAAGCGCTTGTGTTTTGCACTAGTAAAGGCCTTATTCTGGAATTTTCAGCCTCTAGCGTCTCTTTTTTTGCATTATCTAGTCACATTTAGTTCTTTGGAGATGTTTCGTGTGGATTCTTTCTGGCAGTTGTTTTTGTCTTTATATTTCTGTGCAAGTATTATAAGCTCTGCAATGTCCTGTGCACCATCACACACAGGTATACATACCATGGCTGCATGTGTTATCTGTGTGTCACATGGATTTCCATGTCTGATTGCAGTGTCTGTGTCTGTAGCAGATAATTGTGGACACAGGTGTAGCACATGCATGCTATGTACACACACGGAATGAGTGGTGCATGTATACGTGATGGGATACCAATCCTGGACATGGCCATTGTAACAGTATGGGGTGTAGTACCATTAGCCATCATCATCATGCATCATGTGGTCACTCAAGGCCACTAAAGTGTGCTAGACCACCGCCTAGCACGCTGTACCTAAACCGCAGTGCCATGGCTAAGTTCACAATTACACAGCCATGTTGCACAAGGGTGTGTGAGGTGTCCAATAGGGAGCATTGCCTAACATGACTGTGTTATGTGTTGTGGAGTGTTGCACAGCCCCATGCTAGGCCCTACCCCTCAGGTATGGTATGTGTGGTGTGTGGGTGACATGTGGTATACTGAAGTGTGACCTGTCAGTGGGTGTCCGGTTACACTATGTATAGCATGTTGAGTTGTACTGCATATGACAAACATGTTATGTTGTGTACATGTGTGTCAGCTATGCCTATCCAATGTGCAGTACAGTGTTGCCACATTTGTGTCTGATGCTCTGTGCATTGCATATGATTGAGGCAGCTACTGACATTACTGAGATGTTTCACGTCTCACAGCAAACATGCACAGCATGCATTATGCGTAGGTGTGTTATGTGTACATGGCCTGCATCTCACCTATGACATGCACAGTTCACTACCAAGTTTAAAGTTTTAACATACTCACCAGCATGTAACGTCTGCCCTGCTGTCACACCACAGGGACCTGCAAGAATATGACACAGTTTGTCAGTGGCCACAACTGTGGCATTGCTACTGTGAGTGTGCTAAACTACAGTAGAACAACAGGCATATGTGCACAGATACTATTCAAATTATCAGTATTGCACACAATAGGCAGCACAACTGGTAAACACAGTGCACATCTCAAACATGCATAATCTAACAATACAGGTAACAGTAGTCTACAGCTAGGGCATGTTACCTGCATGCTCCATGTCACTATGCTGGGTGGCTCCAGCCTCCATGATGACACATGTGTGATGTTGTTGTTGCTGTAGGCCAAGAGCCATCACACTTAGCAGCAGTTCCTCCACTCTGGTGAGGGGGGATGTATGGCCACCCCACCAGCTGTGGCAAGCTGTTGTCTGTGGATATCAGAAGCACGCCACCGGACATGTCTAATTAAATCACTGCAGTGATGGCGTACCTGCTCATATGTCCGGTTATGCATGCCTATGTCATTTACCCGACGAACAAGTTCTTGACACTGTGCAGTACACTCCTGCTGGTGCTGGCTGGCCCTTGAAAACAGCAGGGTATAGTGCTGAACCAGGCTGTGGTGGATTTCCTGTTCCTCTGCAGCTGTGTAGCAGGGGTTCCTGTGATGAGCCATAAGCCTGGAAGACAAGTAAATGATATGTGTGAGCAAGTTATGTGGCACACTTAACATTATACAGTACAGATATCAGCTAACTGCCATATATAGCATCTGTTCGTCTGTCAGAGGATACACACATTCAATACCACATATCAGTGCTCAGCCCACAACTGGCTGACAGTGCCTGCCACACTCCATATGACACACCAGTATACACCAGTACCCGGCTCACTCTTTGGGATCCAATGCACAGCCTTGCCAGGGGGGTACATATCACGCTAATGCATGTAGAAATATGTCATCGATTGCAATGAATGTGAAGTACAGTTACAATATAACCAGTAACCCACCCTAGTCGTTGATGCCATACCCCTACCTAACATATGTACACAGTTGTTAATATAGCTGGCATACTGCTGTAACAGAGTATACATGTTGCTAGGTACACACTCAAATCCTGCATCACACATGTGATTGCGGACATGGTACAGGCATCATTACACACACATCAGACATTCATACAACACACAAATGTATGCTAACACAGATGAGCATTTGCTATGTACCTTACAGTACCGTGTGCCCCTACTTACAGATACCTATGCCTGAGGAATGTAATCTGTGCAGACTGCAGGAAACACACAAGACAGTGTTACCAGGGAATGTGAACATACACCATACTGTGCTGTTTAGGCCTACAGCTTCAGGTGGTACAACAGTTCAAATGTCGGCTGGATTCACCAGGAGTACCACTTACTGAGCATGCATGTATTGCTTCACCCTATGATGGGACACCACAGTCATACACAAGGAACTACGTCACAACATATACCATCCTACTATGTCTGCATCCCGATAACTGACACATCTTTCTCTGGCCTCACACTTAGGACACAAACGACCATGACAGAAACAACCTCACACCTAGCTATCACACCGTCACAGACCTTGCACACATTTACTGTCACACTCATTCCACCTCACACAGCAGATATTGCACTGTGTACATGTCTGTGTGCATTGTGTCATAAGTAGGAAATACGCTATTGTCCCTGGGGCCTACAGCAGCCTAGCCATATGCTACCCTGGCCTGTGACACATATGTAATTAGATTTCACTTCCTCCTGTCAACCGGATACACAGAGGTGATTTCCAGGGCGTGTTACCTATCCCCCAGACAATCATCAGGGGTATGTCTGACATCTGCTACTGAGGAGCCTTGTTTGTTCATGCTGGGTGGTTTACTCCAGAGTATGGCATATTTGCCAATAGGAGCCTATCCCTCTAGCATATGCTGTTTAGTGAGGTTGCGGGGACTAGGGACCTAGGCCATGTAGCCCGGTGGGATTGTGAGGTGTTGACATGGTGGTTATCTGACTGCTATGGGTGTGGCATACCTCTGTATGTTTGGCAGAGGTAACCTCTGGGTGGCCGGTATACAACGCACTGTAGCTGTGTTTATGTGAGTCAGTCTGCATAGGGTATGTGTTTCAGGGCAGTATTAACCTTTGTGAGGTATGTCTGTGGCCTTTCCACTTGCTGTAGTTGTCATGTGAGGTACATACCACATGGGGCATTGTGATGAGTACAGGGGAACACTGACCTATATTTCCGTACATGACACATCGTTTGTGATTACACGTACCACGTAGACAGATTACAAGACTAGTGTGGCACTGTGAATATCAAAGGGAAGGCTACTGTCCACCTGTGTCCCATGTTCCCTTCGACACCTTCAGCATTAGGCAACACCTATCTGGTAGTTAGTGGGTAAAGTGTTTTGGAATGGGGTATGGCACTGCAGTATCAACACTGGTGTTTAGTCCATGCCTTGGTCACCAGGCACCTGTTGCAATACGTCTGACCCTGTGTCTCCCTCTCTCAGTACATATATATATATATATATATATATATATATATATGAATATCTATATACATATATATTTATATATCACTATATATATATATATATATATATATATATATATATATATATATATATACATATCTATATATATCTATATGCATATATGTATATATATATATATATATATATATATATATATATATATATATATATATATATATATATATTTATACATATCTATATATATATATCCATAGATATCCATATATATCTGTATATATCTATATATCTCTATATATATCTATATATGTATATATGTATATATCTATATATATCTATATATGTATATAACAATTCAAAACAAATTGCTGCTAGCCTTGTATATGCTCGTTTCCGTTGAATGTAAAACGAATAAATATTAAATAAAAAGCGGAGCGAAGCAAAAAGCAAGTACTTCCACATATAATAATCCAAGAGTCTTTATTATAAAATGTGACACAGATAAGCGCTTTCGCAAATAGCTTCATCAGATCTCTCATAATACCCAAGATAACATTCTTCTTATATACACAAATCAATTCAAGTAGACAATTAAGCTTAATTTAGAAGCTCTCATTTAAAGGTATATATCTCAAAATAAATCTATCTAAGCTCTAAATCCAATATACTAATGCAAATAATAATATAAAATCAAATAAAAATATGAATCTATAAAATAATATATAAAAAATATAATAAATAGATTTATAAAAAACATATATATAAATAAATATAAGAACAGGTGGATTTAATATAGAGGGTTTCATAATACCAATCGGTATATAATCACTTAACATTTCTACGTTGTCTAAGTTTAGGTTTTATTGAGGCCCTTTCATTCAGGCCTCGTCCTCTATCTGACTTCAGTAGGATAATCCACTCTGTTTCCTTACTCTCTGTATACGTTACAATATCACCTCCCCTAATATTAGGGGTTATGACCTGTAATACTCTAAACAGAAATGTATGTTCTTTATTATACAGTGTTATATGCTTAGCTAATGCGTTATGATTAGAGCCCTTTCTGATGTGATAAAGGTGCTCTCTCATTCTATCTCTAAATGGACGATTCGTATTCCCGACATAAAATGATGAACATAATTGACAAACAGCCAAGTATATAACATGAGGAGTCATACAATTCACCTCAGCATCAATATTAAAACTCCTCATTAAATCAGGATGCATAAATTCTGTACTACTATCAATAAAGGAGCAAAAAGTACAATTACCACAAGGTTTAGTGCATCCAATATTTCTATCATACTTATCAAGTTTCGGGTAACATAGTATTCTTTTTAAATTATGTTTATTCCTCAGAAGAAAACTTGGTATCTTTCCTACTATTTGTTTAATCTCATCATCTACCTGAAAGATATCCCAATATTTATTAAGAATAGATTTGATGTCATAGTGGTCTGTTGAAAAAAAGGTAGAAAATTTCACTTATTTCTGTCTATTAGTATTTTGTATAATATGTTCTATATTTCTAGGCCCAAAATAAGGCATGGCTTTTGTAGATTGTAGATTATTTGCTACGTCTAACTGGGGATTAATCTCTGCAATATCATAGCCTCTATCTAATAGTCTTTGTCTCAAATCATCCAATTCAGAGTTAAAGCCATTTTCTGTATAGTTCAGCCTTGAAGCTCTAATAGCTTGTCCCCTCATAATGTTCTTAAAGACATAGGGTGGATGCATACTAGATCTAGATAGTAGTGAATTACGATGACAAGATTTACGATAGACTCCAATATTTATAAGATTACCTTGTAATCTCTCAACATATATGTCCAGAAATTCAATTCTGTTTGCTGATGATTTCATCGTAAACTTAAGGCATGGAATTAAACTATT
Organism: Protopterus annectens; assembly: GCF_019279795.1. NCBI lineage: Eukaryota > Metazoa > Chordata > Ceratodontiformes > Protopteridae > Protopterus > Protopterus annectens. The sequence continues at coordinate 1,369,226,059 of NC_056733.1, forward strand.
CATGAGCAAATACATAGATTCAAGTTGACTAGTCGTTCCTTCCCATAGAACAAAGGCATCATCAATGAAACGTCTATAAAATGTAACATGCTCCTTGAAATGTTGTTGCTCAAATAGTACTTCTTCTTCCCAGTGTGCTAAGAACATGTTGGCGTAACTATTGGCACAGGAGGTGCCCATAGCTACACCATTTTTCTGTCTATATGCCATGTCCTTAAACATAAAGATATTATTCTCTAAGATTAACTCTAAGAAATGATCAATTAGATCTATATGAACTGTGGTATAGTCACTATGATCATCTAAATATTGTGAAATAAATGTAAGTCCAAGACCATTTGGAATCACTGTAAATAATGATTGTATATCAAATGTAACAAAGAGACAATCTCTTGTGAGATGTTTATGTTTGATACATTCATAGAACTCAATTAAAAATTGCTTAGTATCTCTTAATACTATATTATTCTTATTGAGAACTTCCCTGAGATGTTTCTCAACAAATATAGATAGATGTTCCGTTACCCATCCACGACCTGAGACTATTGGTCTCATGGGTGTATTCGTATGAGCTTTATGTATCTTGGGTTTCCCTTGAATAACTGAAATGATAGGTGTTATGATGTTCAAATAGTCATATAATTCTTTCTCTATCAACTTACTTCTATAAATGTCCAATAGTGTGTCTCTAACGTACCTTATAATATCATTAACAATATCATACGAGATAGGTTCATAGAATTTATCCTGCAATAACAGAATCATCCTTCTTTCATAATCAGCCATATTCATAACTACAATACTACCACCCTTATCAGCTGGTCTGATTATGATGGTATTATTTTCTTGTAGTTTCTTTAAACGTTTTCTTTCTTTATAAGTAAGATTGTCCATTCTCTTATATCTGTTCTTCACTTGCCTATTTCCATAGTATAAGTGTAGTTCATCTTCAGTTAGTTTACAATAAGCTTCTATTAAAGGATGATGGACAGATATGTACTCACTTAAATTTTTAAACTTAAAAGAATTAGTACACATTATATTGTCAGGAGGCATTTTATACATTAGTCTCAACATGACATTTCTACAGAATAACTTTAAATCTACAATTGTATCAGTCAACTTACTATGGCTTCTAGGAATAAAATTCAAGCCCTTATTTAACAACTGAATATCTTCACTACTTAGTTCAAGGCAAGATAAATTATGGACTAACGTTTGTTGGTCCAAATTTTCTTCAGGGTGTGATGAGTTAAAGTATCCCTTGAGAACTTCCTCTTCTGCCTTCCTCGACTCACCGAACATGACCTCTGTGGGCCTTTGTCTATACGTATCGGTAAAGGAAAAGAAAGCTCAGTATTTACACTATTTCTTAGACTGCCTGGTGTTTTCATTATCTTTGGTCTTACTACAACTTCAGAGTCCACTCCAGGCAATGTTGGTTTATCTTTAACTACATGTACATTCGGGTATAAATTATTACTTGAGTCTACACTAGGGTGAACAATATGTATAACGTCAGTAGAATCATTACAATTAATATTATCAGTTGTTATATCATGTATCGATTCCTCATTTCTCAAAACCCTATGTTGTGTTCGTCCAACGGAATCAAACTGTTCATTCAAATTGGAGGTCTTATTATCCATATAGTTAATGTCATTATTATCACAAACACCATCATTTAAATTTGAGCAACCTTTAACAACATATATTAAATCCACCTATTCTTATATTTATTTATATATATGTTTTTTATAAATCTATTGATTATATTTTTTATATATTTTTGTATAGATTCATATTTTTATTTGATTTTATATTATTATTTGCATTAGTATATTGGATTTAGAGCTTAGATAGATTTATTTTGAGATATATATCTTTAAATGAGAGCTTCTAAATTAAGCTTAATTGTCTACTTGAATTCATTTGTGTATATAAGAAGAATGTTATCTTGGGTATTATGAGAGATCTGATGAAGCTATTTGCGAAAGCGCTTATCTGTGTCACATTTTATAATAAAGACTCTTGGATTATTATATGTGGAAGAACTTGCTTTTTGCTTCGCTCCGCTTTTTATTTAATATATATGTATATCTCTCTCTCTCTATATATATATATGTATATATATATATATATATATATATATATATATATATATATATATATATATATATATATATATATATATATATATATATATATATATATATATATGTACATATATATATATATATATATATATATATATATATATATATATGTACATATATATACATATACATATATATATATATATATATATATATATAGATGTGTGTGTATATATATATACATATATATATATGTATAAATATATTTATGTATGTTTATATATATTTATATATATATATGTATATATATATATATATATATATATATATATATATATATATACATACTTGTAAACAGCCACTGCTGTACATATACATGCACATATATGTAGATATACTGCCCACCTTTCATGGTGAGAATATCAATTATGGAACAGTTGTGAGACATACAATTATGTAATAATATTGCACAGTGTTGTGCAGAATGCATTTCGCTGTCCTCAGGCTGTATAGCCATAGCAGACATCACTGGCTGTAACTCAGTACCACAGCATTTAACCACCACATGACATATACCTGCACTGCTTGCTGTTTTCAATGCCACACACTACAACCTACATAGATATGTGCACATAGCAACCTTCAAATACATATACATGTCCAGCCTTCACTAACAGTTGCAGTATGTCCCTTGCCCTATGCACATCTGCATATACATATAGATACAGACTGCTACCACACAAGGCGTGTTCCAGAATGTAGAGTACCCTTCAGACACATCATTCGGATGCCAGCAAATACATCTGTGTTACATGCCTTACCTTTGTATTTCTCACCTCAGTCTGTTGTACCTGTTGATGTTTTTTTTTTTTTTTATTTGTTTAGGTTGGTGTCTTCCACTGCCTCTGTTTGTTTTATTTGTTGTTTTGGTTGGCCGGTGTCTCCAACCACCTCTGTTTTTTTTTTTTTTTGTTTGGGTTGGTCTCTCCAACTGTTTGTCTGTCTGTCTGTCTATCTGTCTGTCTCTCTCGCTCGCTCTCTCTCCAGTTGCTGCAATGATATTATTGCATGTGTGGACAGCAAGTACAGGCTGCTTTTGTAGGTATCTGCACATGTGCATGTGATGGCCTCTACACCAATTGGTGCCCACCATTTAGTAATTGCATGCAGCCTGCTGTGTGGTAATTGCAGTTCTCACTGTGATTTCAGGACTCTGCTATAAAATGATAGGTTAGGTAGGCATAGGCCTTTCAGTTTTGCAAGGTGGGGACCATGCCTGTTTGCTGTGGGCACTGTTGTGTCAGTCAGAAGGTTGGTATATGTCTCATATTTGAAGCTGGCTTGTAGACAGTGAAATGCATGTTGTACTGAAACCTGACTGTTGCTTCTTCAAGTACACTCTTCTCAGTGTGTAAGTTTACTCACACCTCCTAATGCTAACACTGGATACGTGGGAGTATGTACTTTCTTTTGGAATTAGGGAAGCAACTGGCATACAACAGTAGTTATTGCAATGTATTCCTATGGCTTTCCTATTTTCCCTTTACATTCAGTCCTTGTAATGCATGCTATATTTCTTTATTGCAATGTATTCCTATGGCTTTCCTATTTTCCCTTTACATTCAGTCCTTGTAATGCATGTCATATTTCTTTATTGCAATGTATTCCTATGGCTTTCCTATTTTCCCTTTACATGCACTCCTTGTAATGCATGTTATATTTCTTTCAGTACCACTTTATAGCGTATCTGCTGTGGCGTAGTGGTACATCATGCAGGCTGGTGAGTCCAAGGTGTGGGGTTTGAGACTGACAAGGGTATTTTATTTTGCTGCTGACCAATACAAGGGCCTTGTCATACAGAGTGACAAAGGCACTTTTACGCAGTTGTAAGTGAGTTGGAGTGGGTTTGCGTGACGCTTAGCGATGCTAAGCAACGCTTAGCTTAGCTTATTGTATTTTAGCAATACTAAGCTAAGCTTAGCGTAGCTTATTTTATGTTAGCAATAGTAAGCTAAGCTTGGCAGAGCTTATCATATCTTAGCAATGCTAAGCTAGGCGCACACATGTGCACACTGGTGCAAACCCACTGACTACTCTTTACAAGTGCTCACTCCTGCTAGCCCCCGCTCTCATGTCTTTGACAGAAAAGTAAATGGGGAGATAGGACTGTGGTGATAAAGGATGCTCAAAGAGGGGAAGACAGTAGGGGAACTAGCTTGGGATGTACACGATGGGTGTGGAGAAGGTCCATAGCTGCCCATTTCTTTACCAGCAACAGCTGTACATATGCAATACATTAGGTGGGATATTTGAAATCTTCCACCCCTGAGAGAGTGGTGAGGACATCTAAGTATGTTGTACTACCAATTATGAATATCAGGCATATGCACTGTTTGTGAGCAGCTATACTGTCATTCGTACATTACTCACATCTGAACATTTTGTGGTTTGTGTTGGCATTAGCACAGTTTGCTCAGGACGACTGGACATATTTCTGTACTTTGTATGCCTACCTACACCCTTGGTTGTGCCTGACTACACGGGCATATAGTACCTTTGGGAAGGGGTGCAGATATCGTGTGATGTTTATCTTGCTGAACATGCAGAGTTGCTGTGTACTTGTAAGTCTATGAAGGCTTGTAGTCTGTCTGAGTAGCTCCCACCTGTGGACATATCCAGATGGTAGACAGAGGTGAGCCTAGTATTCTTTGACTGTGCACCACAGCAGTCTTTTCAGCACCTGATCAATGGCATTATCACAGGTGGTTGCTAGCAGTACATGACTACATCTTTTGCTATTTCTGTGTTGTACTTCTACATAAGGGCATACTTCTGGGATTCATTCTACAGCTTTTTGCAGAGTGTGTAACAGCAGACAAGCTGATATGCCTGTGTATTTCTGACTCTTCCAGGCCTCAGATACTCTCACGTATATATTTGAACAGCCTCAGGGAAAGGTACATATAACTGGGATACACCTGTGATATAGTTCTGACATTTTTCAGTTCAGACTTTGGGTGATTCAGACCATTTCTATTACTACACCTTTTCTGACGTGTAAGCGGTGTCTACTCTCACTTATTGACATTTGTTATTAAGTGAGATTCAACACCTTTCTGCCTACTGTTAGTACATTTCACAGGGAGTTAGAGGGGCACAGCTAACTTTTTTTTACTAATCAGGGTCATCACTGTAGAGCAGTCACTGTTGAGAGGTCTAGCCTGTGACCTATGCTAATATGTCAGTGTGTATCCTGCTCTGATTCTGTGTGGGATTTGTAAGCTGCTACTGTAACCTTATTCCCTACTAGTATGGCTGATTCTCTTTTCACAGTCATGTCATGCAATTCAACAACACCTGCTGGTTAAGGCCCACAGAACAAGATTTGTGTTATGCCATTCCTATTTTCCCTTTACATTCACTCATGGTAATGCATGATAAATTGTTTTCAGCACTAAGTTATTGTGTATCTGTTGTGGTTTAGTGGTACTTCATGCAGACTGGTGAGTCCAAGATCCCGGGTTGAAGACTGACAAGGGAATTTTTATTTTGCTGCTGAGCAATACAAGGGCCTTGTCATACAGAGTGACTAAGGCACTTTTAAGCAGTTGTAAGCAGGTTGGTGCAGGTTTGTGCGATGCTTAGCAATGCTTAGCTAAGCGCACACAACCTCACACTCGCGCACCCCCGCTAACTACTGCTTAAAAGTGCTTACTCCCATTAACCCCCGCGCAAATTTCTTTTAAAGAAAAGAAAATGGGGAGAAAGGAAAGTGGTGAAAAAAGGGGGCACAGAGAGGGACAGACAGTAGGAAAACAAGCTCGGGATGTGCAGGAAGGTAGCAGGGAAGGCCCATAGCTGCCCATTTCTTTAACAGCAGCAGCTGTGCATATGTTGAAAATTTGGAGTGAGTTTTGAGACCTTCCACCCCTGAGAGAAGGATGAGGATGACATAGTTTGTTGCACTGCCAATTAGAATTATCAGTGTACATGTCCTATGGACATGTGTGCAAAATGGGAAGCTATGTATGGGGCATAATTTTTTTTCGGGTACAGATTGCCCTTTTTTTGTTTTTTTGTTTTTTTTTCAGGTGAGAGTGGTAAGTGAGGTAGGGGAAATAGGTATATTTGGGGAGGTAGGTTGGGGAGGTAAACAGACAAGACAAACAAGACGCATACAGGGGTGGAATTTAACACATGGGGTGGGTGAACACAATTGATGGGGAAGGTTGTTTGGAAATCGCAAGCCCATGAGCCCACAGATGGTAACAGTGGAACTGAGATCCCCACCCATGGGCAGTCACCACTGCACCTTCACAGCCCCAGGGCTGGCTGTGCTGGGGGCTGAGTAGGACGGGCAGGCTCACCCGTGAGATGCACCACTCTCACCTCAAGCTGGCATAGGGGATCAGCGACTGAATGCTGGATCTCCCTATGCACCACAGTCTGGACTCTTTGAAGGGTGACAGGTGGCCCTTCTCCACCCACGCTTGCATGGGGGGGTGAGCCCCATCCCCTGCAGCGCTTCCACCCGAAGGTGGCACAAGACCAACGGAGGAGGGGAGTCCGGGTTGGGCATCAGCGCCACTGGTGCCAGGTGCACTCGCCAACTGAGGAGGGACAGGTGGGTCTGTGGGACCGGCCTTCCCATACGTTCTGTGAGTCGGTGTGTTTCATTACAACATAAACAACAGCATTCCAGATTAGTTGTAACAGCATGCAGTAATATTCCCATTAACCCAACACACCACAGTTCCAACAGTTGAACAGCAAACATAACACATGCATATATTGAGCAACAGTGGTTATTCCAACCGCATGCAGGGATGATTGGTAGCAACAGGCCACCATGAACGTGGTGTTTGAACAGGGCACATGCATCAACATAAGTGCAAATATTTATGGAACAATAGGATATATATCCCGACAAATATTTAAGATTACACATACCCATTGAGGTGCAGAATTGCATGGTTTATGCACAAACAGTAGGGTGTAGAAAAAACCTCCATTAACATCTTATAAACACTTTTACTCTACACTACATTCCTAGTGACTGTAGGTGTATATTCCCTACATATATTATTACACTTGCCACCATGCATTAGGTTGTGTAATGGGTTTGGCTAGTTCAATCTATACTTGACCTATATCTCATGTCCAGGATACAGATGTTACTGCTACATATTTCATGGTTGCATTTATATTTCTTTATCTACATATCTGGATGTTTTCACATGACATTTTCACTTCTAATTGTACAGAACCCTGCATTTATTGAAGCACACTTACATTTCTGGGGAACATATTCGCATGCTACTCGTGTGCCAGATTTACTTATGCATGCCAGCCAGTAACTGACTGTTGAGGACTGTATATTTACTTCACAGCTACTAACACTTCCATCACCCACTTTAGATGGGACTGCAGAACTCTGGGTTGCCAGCACTTTCTAACACATTACTATTTGTATAATGCAGGGGTACAACAACATTTCATACTAAGTAAAACAGACACACTCTGGGTTTTAGACCTTTATTAATGACATTACACACTTTTCCACAGGCTCACTCCTTTATTTGTTTTTACAGCATATATGGCAGACATGTTCACGACATATTATTCCTTTATTAATAGGTTAGCACACTCTTTTTTCAGGCTCACTCACATATTATTTTATATGACAGTGCCTGCAGAGATATTATTCCAGACATTTGTTACCTTTCTAAATGGGTTATTACACTCTTTTTCTGCCTCTCTAAAGTTTTTATCTGACAGTACATGCAGAGGACATATTCAGTCCATTTTATGGCTGTATTATTGGACTACAACACTTTCTTTCATGCTCTCTCCCATATTTTATATAACAATACATGCAGAATAATCACTAACCTGCCTGGCGGCACAGCCTTAGCAGCCTATCTTCATAGGCTTGCTGATTCGTAACACAGTCACCTGCAGCTTTAAAGTAAATGAAGGGATATTGAGACATTCCTATCCATTATACATACTCCATTTTAAATCCTTACATACTGCATTCCATGGCTACATACTCAGTTGTGGGGCATCCCGCATCCCACGGGCCTCCTGTATCCACTGGTTCAGGCGGTCCTCCTTTCATCTCTTCAGGTCTGCATGGTGGTGACAGACCTGCTCACCAGTCTGGGGAATGCCTCTGGCACTGGTGAGGTCACGAGCTAACCAGTGCCAAGCCTCTGCCTTGTACTCCGTCCCTTGGAACACTAACACCAGACATTCTGACCACAGATGTGAGCTACAATCAGTTATGGCATGTATTCCCGCCTGTGGGGCTTAAATATGCCGCATTTCCCACACTTTTTTGTGATTGGCCATTTTGTAAAATTCTCAGCTGACTGCAGACCTGCTTAGTAATGGTCAAATTACCATTCCTAAGTTTATGTATGTTAATAGTGGCTGTGTACCCTATGTTGTCATGTCTGAGTGGTTCTGTACTTTGATTATGATGCAAAGGGTCCTGGGTTCAAACCTTATCATTCTTTTATTTTAATACTGTCTAGACAGGCTAGGGGGTGTGGCTGCGTTTAAGCAACTTAGCTCTACGTTGTCCCCTGTGCCCTACGGTGCCCTGGTTGGCACGGCGCGCACGTCCGCACAAACACATTGCACTGGGTAAAGTGTTTTTTAAATTTTGGGCAACTCTATTGCGCTGGGTAAAGCACTATTATACTATGGGCAACCTCTGTTTAGCTGGATAAAGCACTATTAAACTATGGGCACCTCTGTTTAGATGGGTATAGCGCTATTAAACTATGGGCACCTGTGCTTAGCTGTGTAAAATATTGCTTAACGGCAAGCAATTATATATCTGGGTCTTTTAAAAATATATATTTTGTTCGCTGATACATTGGCCATGTCACTGCTTTTAATAAAAGTTTAATCATATTTGTCTGATATTATTTCAAATACTGATTTAAAACATAAATAAGAAGGGGAGTGGTGGGACTCGAACCGTGAATGCCTTCTTTTTGTGCATACGCTCTACCATTACGCTATTGCTATTTGGATTAATTTGCATAAGTAGTTCTTATATGCTCTTCAATGTCACAATTGCTAACTGTGGTTAAGCAATGGGCACACCCGCGCAAACAAGCGCAAATACGGGCAGCTATATCGTGGATTTAAAAAAAAAAATATTTTTTCCATTTTATAACTCTGATGGGGGTTTACAGTGTCAGGGAGTGTGGTGTTGGGTGCAAGTACATTTGAGCGGACTCGCTCTTGTCTGTTGACATTATGCTTTTTAAAACCTTGCAGGGGCGTGGACTTTTAGACTGCTCGGCAGTTGGACATGCCCCCTGCTTGCCTACTCAGTCCATGTAAGAGTTATGGATGAGTAAGGGTGCCCTCATGAATATTCATGGCACGCTGACATCATACCGTTCAACTGCAGCCTCCGAGTAAGACATGTTAAGTCTTACACGGAGGTTTCGTGAATCCGGCCCATTGCATTCTGCTGCATACTTTACTCACATCTCCCAACAATAAATTTAGTTTCTGCCTTTGTATTTATAATATCATCTATCACTTCTCTTAGTATTCAGAATAAATATTGACTTCCTTTCCATTTTTTCATAAAATCATTCCCTCAAGCAACTTATCCACACCTCTTCTTATTATTCTCATAAATATTTTAAAATCTATATTATTCAGTACTATTGGCCTCCAATTTTTAATACCCCCTCCGTTTTCTTTTTTTCCAAATAAATACATATACATATCTCTTTTCCTAACCACTGATTCAATAATTCCACAAAATATACTTTTTGCCATTCTTTCATATTATAATACCTATAGTACTCAATTCCATCCATTCCTGTTGCTCTTTCCATGTTCAATTCTTTTAAAATTTCATTAAAGTCTTCCACATTTATATTTTTTTCTGTACAATCTCATTTTCTTCTTTACTTAATTTTTAAATTCCCATATCTGCATCTCTTATATCCTCATCTTTTTAAATGTGCTTGTAGATACTCCTTTATTACTTCATTTTTCTTGTGCATTCACCCTTTCATCTTCATTATTTTTCAACTCCCTTATTACCCCTCTCATTTTCTCTCATAACCTTGTTCAAATATGGAGCTACTTTTTCTTTCTTCCCTTGTAAGAAATATCTTTGTTTATATAACATGTTTTAATCTTCTCCTGATTCATTTCATATATCCCTTTCTCCTGTTCAAAAAAGCTTGCATTATCTTTAATACTTCTCTACATACTTCCTGACTTAACAGGCTATATTTCTGCTTTCCTTTCCTTCTCCAAACAGCCTGACATCCTACTTTTTCTCCAATCGGTCCAATCTTCATAGAAAATTCTTATTTTACATGCTCTTTCCGTAACTGATCAACTTTCCTGCTATCCCCGTATCCCCATATGAACAAAAATACAATGGACATAAGTTATTTTTCATAGTTAGAAGGAATCATGTAAATACTTGCAAAGTGGGCTAACTTGGTTAAAAAATAGAGTTTATTAAATAAACTTTTTATATGACAATTTATATGACTTCCAGAATGCACATATATCTCTCTTAATTCCTGAGAAAAATATCTCCTACTGTTTTTTCTTATGCCCACTTGATCCAAATACTATTCAAATATTATTTCTAGTATATCTATAACCATAGTGTTAAACTGGATATCATCTATATTTCCCATAAATCCAAGACCTTTGGTTTTGTCCTTATTTATGCACAAACCATGTTTCTTTAAGAATTTAATTAGCATTCTGATTGCCTCTTCCATCCAATCTTTATTTTTAGTAATTAAAACTATATCATCTGCATGTGTATATATTATTAGCATCCTTATTTTCTCCATTATCTTATAACCTGCCATATTTAACACTCTATTCATTTCATTATCAATCACATTCATAACTAAAGCAAAAGAAAAAAAAAATATATATATATATATATATATATATATATCCTATTTTCAGGGGATCCTTGCCTTATCCCACACCCTATTTTGATATCCTCACTTAAACATCCATTTAGAATTATTCATACTTATTTGTCTCATATACTTACTTAATTACCTTTATTACCATTTCACTTATATTGTGAGCTTTTAATGTATCCCATAAACATTCTTATTGTATTTTATAAAATGCCTTACTCAACTCTCCTACCATGACTTTAGTTTTGACCTTTTTATTTATTATATAATCCATAGGTTCATAGATTAGTACTAGGCTAACTGCCTTTTGTGGGCCATTTTAAGCCTAGCCAATTACCCCAAGTGAGAATCAAACCCTGCACTTGTGGTTTACAAGGCAAACACCTTAACCATTATACCAACCTCCCACCCTCCCATTACTTCTTTTACTATCCATAATAAATCCTGATTTCCTTTCCCTTTTTCTACCAAAAAAAATGTCTGATCAAGCAATTTATCTACTTTTCTGTTACTCTTTTAATTATTATTCTCATAACTATCTTATAATCTATATTAATTAATGCTATCAGTTTCCAATTCCTTATATCATTTTTTCTCCTTTTTCCATATAAATTTCATGATCCCTATAAATATTTCTTTATCTACCATACCTGTCTTTAGCCATTCATTTAACACCTCCACAAACTACACTTTTTTGCCAGTCTTCTATATTACTGTACATATGCTACTCAATACCATTCACCTAAGGCTTTATTCAAATGAATTTCTTTTAATAAGCCATTTAACTCTTCTACGTTTATATTTTGCTTCAGGTTCTCATTATCTTCCCTGCTTAGTTTTTTTTGTCTATCCATTTCTGTTTCAGTTTTGTCTCTTTCTTTACAAAAATGTGTTCTATATACTTTCTGCTCACATCAAGTATTCCGTCTTGTGTAGTCATATTTTTTCCTTCATTACTCGTTAAATGTGTTATTATTCTTTTATTTTTTTAATAATTTATTCAAGTAAGGTGCCACCTCTTCTTTTCTTCTATGCAAAAAAAAATTTATTTGTTTATAAAACAATCTACTAATCTTCTCCTGATTTATGTCATATATTTTGTTTTCTTTCTCATAAAACACTGTCTTATCCTTTAATATTTCTGTAAATACTTCTTGATTCAACTGTCTATATTTTGATTTTTCTATCCTTCTCTTCCCATCTTGACACTCCAAAGAACACTTTATATATTTTTCCATAAAACGTATACACCAACTTGGCCAATTTTCATAAAATATTCTAATACCTATATGCTCATTCCATAGTTTATTGATATCCTTTCTGTCTTCTTTATCTAAATCTTTTTTTTTTATTAAGCCTCTTAACACCTTTATCTATTCTTATGTATCCTTCTTTCTCATATACCTCTATCCGTATGGCTGCATGATCTGAAAACCTATCTTTTTTACCCCTTTTTGCAAAATTCTTAAACTGTCAAATAGTAAAAAAATAATCAATTTTGGTTTTAATGTCATTTCTTCTGCAAGTCCAATGATTGTTATTGCATATTTATAACTTTTCGCTTTTCATTATCTCATATGCAATTCTAACATCACTTTTTTCTTTCCTATTCTTAAATTACAATGAACCCCACACTAATATTATACCCATATTAACACCTACATAGTCTAGATTTTTTAAACATTATTTGTCTTTCTTTCTTTATAACATATGCATATATTGCAATAATTCTGCAAACATTTGTTTTCCACCTTAAATCTATTACTGTTATTCTTCCCAATTCTACTATTGTAAAATCTAAGGTTTTAATGTTTTCCTGGCATAATACATATATTCCTGAGCACGTATCTTTTCCCATCTTCCATATAATATTTTCACCCCAGAATACTTCAGTTTGTACTTTTTCTTCTTCTGTCAAAATTCTGGTATCTTCTAATATAATTATATGCATATCAAGTGAGGCACACCATTCTAATATACCTAATCTTCTTTTAATGTTCATTATGCTATTACCATAATAGTCAACAAGACAAAAGAGATAATTGTGGACTACAGGAAAAATCACAAGGAACATTCTCCCCTCACCATCAATGGGGAAACAGTTGAAAGAGTGAGAAGCATGAAGTTTCTGGGAGTGCACATCGATGAGGACTTGTCTTGGAACACAAATACAAATGTCATAGTCAAGAAAGTGCACCAGAGGCTGCACCTTTTAAGAAGGCTGAGGAGACCAAATCTCTCATCAGCAGTTCTCACTACCTTCTACAGAGGTATGTTAGAAAGCTTCCTGATGAAAAAACTTGTGGTATGGTATGTTAGCTGCTCTACCTCTGAGCGCAAATCCCTCCAGAGAGTGGTGAAGACAACCGAGAGGATCATTAAGACCACCTTAACACCTAGCCACGATGTGTACTTATCCAGCTGTCTCAGCAGGTCCAAAGGAATAATTAAAGACTGCACTTACCCTGCTTACTGACTGTTCCTGCATCTATCATCCAGAAAGCACTTGCAAAGCAGGACTATGAGATTCAGGAACAGGTTCTTCCCTAATGTCATCAGGCTGCTGAATTCTAATAACCACTACACTCCATGATGTACAACTGGGTCAGTAGAAACTGTCTCAGTTTGTGCAAGAACCTGGTTGCCAGTCTCACCTAATACTTAGTGCAAAATTCACTGTGACTGTAACTCATAGGCCATTTAGGGCAGTAGCAATGCGGTAAAATATCTCTTCTTTCAGTGCAATACATGCAAATTTGTAAATTAATCATAGTGCAATACTTTAAGGTCCATAGTGCAATCCTCTAATGTTCACAGTGCAATACTTAAATGTCTGTTTCTGTGCAAGGATCAATGCAATGTCTTAACCAAGTACATGTGCAATACTAAAGTCTCATGCAAGCAAGTATTCAGTTCAAAAAGTGTTAAAATGTGTTTCTAATTATGTGCAATATTAGTCTGTCTACCTGCATGTCCGTGATGCAATAGCTGGGTATTACATGTGTAAATGTCTGTGAAAATAGTCTATATGTTGTCTGCACATTGAGTCTGGAGATACAGAATTTCATTCAGTTTTTGCACTTATGTGATTTCTGAAAGACAATAAAGTTTACTTTGACTTTGACTTGAACATGGAATGCTAAGATCTTCAACCTTCTTTTAAAATGAAATTATTATTATTATTATTATTATTATTCCCTCCCTCATCCTTTACTTTTTTGTTTTGTTTAAAAACTACACTTTTAAACTTTCTTTTCCTCTCTTTCACCCTTTTTCCTTTATAACTTTTCTTTTTCCTCACTACCTGCTGATTTACATATTCCTCTTCACTTGTATTAAGCACCTCTTCTTCCCCTTTCTTTTCATCCACTATATCTTTATTTCTTTTCTGTATACTAACCTGTCCTTCTTGTTCCTTTTCTATATTTCTATACTTAACTAACCTGTCCTTCTTGTTCCTTTTCTATATTTCTATACTTAACTAACCTGTCCTTCTTGTTCCTTTACTATATTTCTATACTTAACTAACGTGTCCTTGTTCCTTTTCTATATTTCTATACTTAACTAAGCTGTCCTTCTTGTTCCTTTTCTATATTTCTATACTTAACTAACCTGTCCTTCTTGTTCCTTTTCTATATTTCTATACTTAACTAACCTGTCCTTCTTGTTCCTTTACTATATTTCTATACTTAACTAACTTGTCCTTCTTGTTCCTTTACTATATTTCTATACTTAACTAACGTGTCCTTGTTCCTTTTCTATATTTCTATACTTAACTAAGCTGTCCTTCTTGTTTCTTTTCTATATTTTTATACTTAACTAACCTGTCCTTCTTGTTTCTTTTCTATATTTCTATACTTAACTCACCTGTCCTTCTTGTTCCTTTACTATATTTCTATACTTAACTAACGTGTCCTTGTTCCTTTTCTATATTTCTATACTTAACTAAGCTGTCCTTCTTGTTTCTTTTCTATATTTTTATACTTAACTAACCTGTCCTTCTTGTTTCTTTTCTATATTTCTATACTTAACTCACCTGTCCTTCTTGTTTCTTTTCTATATTTCTATACTTAACTAACCTGTCCTTCTTGTTTCCTTTCTATATTTCTATCTATGTCATGTACAGGATCCTGTGTAGGTTCTTTTTCTAGAACTTCTACATATTCTTGACATACTACCCATGCATGTCCAGTTTTTCCACATTTTTTACATTTCATGTCACATTTTTTTTTTGCTTCGTGCCCTGTTTACCACAAATAAAACATTTTTGTTTATCACAAACACTAATCAAATGATTATTTTTTCCACAAAAAAAAGCATGCTTTTGGTTGCCCTCTGCATTTAACAAATCTTCTGTTGCCATCCACATTAATCACACTTGGAATGTGTACATTTTCATTTTCAAAATAACTCAATATTCCCAACCTACAGTCCATTAACCTTGATCATCATGTATTTTTATTATGTCTATAACTTTGTTGCATATAGTCTTTAAATAGTCCTTTAATTCCTCTTTTTCAATTTCCATTCAAAATTATATCAAAACTCTCTTTTTAGTTTCTCTATGAAATGCCTGCACCACATAAACATTCCAAGGATTACAGTTCTTTTTTAGTTCATACTGTTTTAAGAAATTCTCCATATACTGTCCCATTTCAAACAATATATCACAGTACGTTTCTTTATTAATAAGAATAAAAGCTCTTATCTCTTTGGGTGAAACACCCAATGCTGCAATTACAGTGTCCCTTACTTCATACCTGTCAAGTCCTTTCTCTTCCTTACTGCTTAACCTTATAACTTCTTTGACTTTTCTCCTTTTACTGTCTGCACATAGGATTTCATTCTTACTGTACCCTCAGTGACCACCTCTTCTTGTACCTTCTCCATAATTTTTCCCCATGAATCTGCTACTTCACTCTATCGGCCACTCTGATTGATCATTTTCTATAAGTAAATATTGTGCAACCCTCCCGACTGGAGGATTGTAACAACACAATTTTGTGTTGCTACCTCTTCATTGAAGAGGTTTTTCTAAAATAGCTCCCGAGTGTCATAAGCTGATAAATCATTGGCCCTTCTGCAATCCATCTCTTGAAAAGAGAATACAGCCTTATCCAATCTGAAAAATACATCACTCTGCTTCTTTCAAGATAACTCTTCCTCCTTGTTTCCATCCATCACCACACAAACCCCCGTACCATTGCCAGCTTAAACCTGTTAGTGCTTCCATTTCTTATTGCATTACACTCAACTCCCTTGTTCTCTGAGCTGCATTCACACTCAGAATGGAAACAGGAAGTGCATATGTAAAGCATATCCCTGTATTGAGAGTAGAGGAAGTTCCTTGATGCCTTGGCCAAAGTTAATCTAGTGTTATAAATACCACTTCAGGTGTCCATTGAAAAGATGTTACTATTATACTCTGACTAAACTGGTCAACACGGAATAAATAAAACAGAGTAAACTACACATAAGCCCTTCCCCACTCACTTATAATCAAGAAAACTCTCATGCACACACTTGCATACATGATCTAACACATAAAACTGCACTCAAGATAACTCTTTCTACTGTACAACAACCAGCAAGGAAGACAGACAGACAAACACAGACATACACACACAGACAGCTATCCAGATTCAAAATCTACTACTTAACTGATCCTAGTGAGACCAACCTGACAAACACATTCACACATATGCATACACACACACACATCCAGATTTGTGATCTCACATCTCAGATACACATGCAACATATTCAATCAGCCTCATTCATGCCCCTTCAGATGCACAAATGCACATACTCACATTGGGGAAGGGCTTATGTGTAGTTGGCCTTGCTGTACTTATCTACACCATGAATACTCCCATAAGAATGAATAGTTGATCACTGTCTTTTCCTAGTGTTCAGTTTTTTTCTTCTACAGTACTCAGTTCATCAGCTGTCTGAATTGCACATCTACAGATATCTCCAGGGCAGAGTACATAGCTAATTAGCATTAACCACTCCCTCAGAATGCAACATTAACATACAGTGGCCCCATTCTCTCTCTCTCTCTCTCTCTCTCTCTCTCTCTCTCTCTCTTTCTCTCTCTCTCTAGTAAGGTCTCTGACATTGGAAGACTTCATCAGTAGAACAGTCCAAGAATCAGAAAAAGTTACTGAGATGCAAAAACCTGTGAAGGTAAGACTTTTGCATCACAATACACCTTTCTGAATACAGAAAGGCAATAGAACTGAGTAGAGGCAATAATCTGAATGTAACAGCTGACCAAAATGCCATGATGAGTAGAGTCAAATGCTGTAGTCTTAACATTACAGGCATCACAGAGTACAGCTGCTGATTTACAATCATATGAGAACCATCCCCAACCCTGAAGTGTGAACCTTCAGCATTTTGATGAGAATAAACATCAGACTGATGGGGTTCATGAATCCAGTGACTCTATTATGTGATTCAACCTGCATGTAGACTACATTCCTGATGAGCTTAATCAATAAATGCAACATTTGAGATGGAGTTATAATTATCAAGATTACTGGGGTCTATTGATAGCTTCTTATGGACCACGTTAAACAAGTCAAAAACACCTGTTTTCAAAGTAGTATGGCTATCTGATGAATAAATGGACCAGCCACTTTCAGGCACTGCATATCCCCTCTGGAGCGGTAAGTATGCTGTCTACAAGATTTATGGTAAAAGACTGAGATCACACACACTCAGATTTATCATAATCGGGTCACTAATCACTACCCAAAACCTTGAACATTGAGCCTCAATAAGGACCAGGGAAATTCCCATGGAACCTGAAGGAAGAAGTGTAGCTGATAAAGCAGCAATTTATTGAGAAGAAAGTTAAGCAACTTTCGCACACTTTGTTTGTTTGTGTCTTTCGGCTTTTCCCGGTTAGGGGTCGCCACAGCAGAACTACGGTCCGCTAATGATTGGTAGTAGATTTTTTATGTGCCGAGTTTTCCAGCCCTGACGCACAACCTTCAACGAAGGTACACCCATTCACGCATGTCTCCACACAGAAGACGCTCTAGCTGAGAATCAAATGGCACAACGTCTTGTTGTGAGGTGACAACACTACCGCAGCACCACCACCGCAGTACTTATGACATGAAAATACCTTTTATATGCTTAAATAGCAAGGCTTAAACTGAATTCTTAAGACACAAAAATGCATGGCTGGATGGTTGGCCATTACTGAGGTCTCTCTGGACAAATAAGTTGCTTTCTTATGAGGATTTTAAATATGGTATGAGTTGAATTCCCAGAATGTAAACTAACAGCACAGAGGATTAAAGCTAAGAGGCACTACTGAGTTGCTGCCAGCCTCTGTTTGCCAGCTGTGCTGAGCAAGTTACTTACTTAGAAAAATCTCCAGGGTCACATCTGAAAAGGGGCACTTGTATTCATTGGGCTTATTCAGTTAACAAACTAAAATCAAAATTGCTGAACCGGATTTATTTTGTTACTACAAAGATCCTCACACCTTTAGAAATATTCCAGCCTTTGCCTTTCTTGTTGCAAAGGACTCAGATCAAAGCTGAACCATTAGTTGCCATAACTATAAAAAAAGGTACAAAGGATTCCCAATACACTGCTGATAATCATTTAGATGCAGAAAAATACATATTGACTGTATCAATGAAATAGCTCAAAAGCTGTAGAATACAGAGGTCTACATAATAACACCACATGCATGCCAAAAGTATTGCCCATTTCACAAGGCCATGATGACACTCCAACGATATGTATGACAAGACAGACCCACGGTGGACTACAGACAAAGCTCAGAATGGTTGTTGCTGGTCTCAGTTGGATCTAGCACAGAGGACTGAGGCTATGAGCAGCAGGGCCACTGGAAAACTGCACTCAGATTTTTTCTGCAACTTCTCCATCCTTTATCTTGCGCTCTGCAACATTTAAAAAAAATGCTGACACCGCATTTTGACTAAAAGTGCTGCAACTATTTGCTTAACTATGTAATTATAATAGTAAATCGCAACATGTTAGTAAAATATAGTAAGGAAAGCAAGGGTAAGTCATTCTTTCTAATGATTTATTCTGACTCAGGTTTTATCATTGTTTCAAGCCTAAACCTCCAAAACACAGTCTTACAGATGGCCTAAATTTAGGCCTTTCTGTGTGGTGCTTTGATTGCTCTATGTAATTGCAACAAAATAATGCTGGTAATATTCCATATAATAATATAAGGATGCACAGATTTTGACTTTTATTGTAAAAAAGAGACAGCAAGCAGCAGGGAAATCAAAAGAAAGTGACACTTATCACAGGGGTTTAGCCTATGTTTGTGGGGTAAACTGAGAAGTCATGTTAGTAAATAGTGTGACTTCTTAAGTCCTTTTTTTTTTTTACAGCCAAGCCAGGTCAGAAGCAAAGGACATGGCTAATGAGATCCTATTTAAAGTAGGGTGCACTTGCCTTCCTCGTTATATGGCTTCATCATCCTTGCATGTATATTTTGATGTGCGTGTGTGTGTGTGTGTGTGTGTGTGTGTGTGTGTGTGTGTGTGTGTGTGTGTGTGTGTGTGTGTGTGTGTGTGTGTCTGTGAGTGTGTATCTGCATTTAATCTCACCACTGACCAAAAATAAAAGTCAAAGCAAAAACACACATCTGTTGCACTGAATAAGTATTTAAAACATATGTAGGTTTCAAATGCTATCAATATTTATTAGATGAAAATCACAACCACTCAGTTACATTTTGTCCCTTCTCTTAAACTTGGTATACTTAATCTACTTTCTCAAAACCAAGGTAGAAGTTTGTACACTGCATACATAAAACATGTCCAGAAAAAAATGCATCTACTGACAGTGCTGTACAAGCATGCTAGTTTACTTAATACAGATTCACCAATCCCAAGTGTACATTTAATTACTAAGTTTACATGAAATGGAGCAAACCAAAATCTATAGAAAGATAAATTGAAACATGGGTTGGGTTTCCCTTTCACTTCCATGTAAAGACAAAAAAAAAAAAAAAAAATGTGCACACTGAATATTCAAAATCTACAAATGCAAGCCATATATCCAGTACCATCTACCTAAATTAACCTCTAAAATGAAATGGATTATTATAAAATGAAGACAAAGTTAAAGAGGGGAAAAACAACAATCAATCATTCAATAAATAGGGCAGCCATGGTGGTGCGCCTGTTAGCATTGCCACCTCACAGCAAAAGGTTCACCGGTTTGCTCCTCGATTGGGGTGCCTTCTGTGGGGAGTCTGCATGTCCTCCATGTGGTTGCGTGGGTTTCCTCCGGTTGCGGTGGTTTCCTCCCAAAGACATGCTGTAGGTGGATTGGACACTCTAAATTGGCCTTAGGAGTGCATGTATGTGTGCCTTCTGTGGAAGGTTGGGTGCCAGACTGGCAACTTGACACTGTAAAATTCCACTGCCAATCATGAGTGGACAGGTGATCCACTGTGGCAACTCCTAACCAGGAAAAGCTGAAAGAAGAAGAATCAATAAATAAATGCATTATTAAACAGAAACCTCATTTTGAAAAACAGAAAATAAGAAGTCAAATTTGAAAAGAGTTGATCTCAGTGAAACAAAACATGTGAAATAAATGAGATGACACAAAAATAAAAATGTTAAAATTGATCCTAGAGCTACTATAAAAGGTATTTGTAAGACAGTCCATTCAAATATGCATGCACAAACTACCTAACGTCGAAAAACTTAAACAATCAAAATAACTCAGTAAAGTCATTTAGAAACAATACCTAACTTTAAACACCCATATCTGCGGTGATGCAGCGGTAGTGTTGTTGCCTCATAGCAAGAGGTTCTCCCATTCGATTCTTGGCTGGAGTGCAGGAAATGCCTTCTGTGTGGAGTCTGCATGTCCTCCCCGTGGGTCGAGTGGCATTCAAAAGACATGCGTGAATGGGCGTGCCTTCATTGAAGGTTGGGTGTTGAGCTGGCAACTCGGCACCATGAAAATCTACTGCCAATCATTAGTGGACCGAAGTTCCGCTGTGGTGACCCCTAACCAGGAAAAGACAACAACAACAACAACCTAACTTTAAACACCCACATACACAGACATGTACACTCACACACACAAGTACACTCACACACACATACAAACATTGATAAACACACATGCACCCACACACATACACACACACACACACACACACACACACACACACACACACACACTTAAAAAACAAAGAAACAAAGTACATAGAATCTGATTTTGTGATGCATGAAATATACTGTAGGGTTCAAAAACTTGTTTTATGACTCTTGGCTTTGACAATTGTCAAAAAACTACTTCCCTAAGATATTTTACACATCACATACCAAACCCCAGTATAATATAATATAATATAATATAATATAATATAATATAATATAATATAATATAATATAATATAATATAATATAATATAATATAACATCTTAAATGTATTATAGAAATCACATGCATATTATTATTGCATTCTGTAAAGTAACATTTGTCACAAAACTGTTGAATGCTTATCATATATTTAAAATTAATATGTCTGACTAAAATTGCACAGGATTTATATGTGCACAAGCTGGTTATCATGATGGCAAACTTCTTATGCCTGTGAAACATCAGTTTTGATTCAAACCAAATCATGTCTAACAAGAAATAGAAAAAGAAAAAAACTGCCTATTGTATCATAAAAACTGAAAGAATTGCATCTCTTGCACTCAGCATGACATTGCTCATTGTTTTATTCACACTAACAGAATATTGTCTGCTTTTCTGCAATTGTGGTGAAGTTTGTTTCCTATTACTAAACCCTGATTCAAAATAGTTGTTTAAAATGCATCCACATATTACGTAATTATTCTCCCCGCTGAGTAATGTTGAGACACACTTCATTCTTCCTTAAATAGCTGTAGGTTGTAGACGCTCCTTGGAAAGCTATTAAACATATGTCACACATTTCAACAAGTCTGACACATCTGTTGTAATTGATCCCAGGCTGTCACTCACTAACAAGTGAATCTGATTGAAAAAAGATGATTAATAATTAAAATCCAATAACCCTGCAGATAAATTACCGAAAAAAACGGCTGGGAATGAGTTTATTTTCTCTGCCTTTGTGGATGGTCATTTTTGATTTCTTAAAATTGCATTGGGCAAGAAAGCTAAGAGTAATCACTCTAACAAAAAGTCTTTAAGTCATTTGATGTTACTCCCTAACTGAATGACCTTATGTTCTTCATAAACCTCAGGAAGAGGCGGCTGGACAATGTTCAGTCACAGTGATGTGTTTGTCCACTCTAATGACTGCCATCTCACTACTTTTTACTGAGAAGGAGCTGGACAATGCTCAGTCATAGGGATATGTTTGTCCACAATAGTGACTGCCACCTCACTTTTCTTTACTGAGCAGGAGTAAACATCTGCTATAATATTACTTAAATGTATGCTGAGCATTTATGTATTATGCATACTAGTGCACACTTCACTGCGCAGTCATCTGTTTCTTCTCTTACTGTTCTTATTCCCTTTTTGCATAGTTAGCTTACATTTTAGTATAAAGTTCATGACTATTAACATGTGGATTACAGTGAAACAAAGTTAACTTTTAAAATATAAAAAATAACTCAATATTAGCATTGCATTTTGTAAAGATGATAACACTGCCTTATTCCACAAGTTTATTTTGTTTCCCAACAGCAAAGGTCTTAGTTTTACATTGGAGAGAGTATCTTGAAATCTGGAGTTTTGATTGTTATTAGAAATGGAGTGGACTGGAAGGTAATGAGGGGTGGTTGATGTTAGCAAAATGCATTACTTCCACTGTGCACCGGTTCATGGGAATGTATTTTACCCCAATGTTGACTCCCCAAATCTTTCATCATCCTATTTTCTGGCCTTAGATCGTTTGTGTAGTGCAGACTCACTTTTGGTTGTTAATGGGGATTCGCTGCTTCTGGAAATTCAATCATGGATCATGCCTCTCCTAAAATTGTTCATTATACAGAAGACCCAGGATGCCATCTGGAATGTCGTGACCTCTTGGGACATATATGATGTATGGAAGTAAGTCAAGCCATTTGAACTAGTATTTCTTAACTACCACATAGCTCTTCTCTTGTAGCACAGAGATTACCCCATATTGGACTTTGACATTTTTTCTCTTGTTATCGCTGGGGTAATGCTCCCTTTTAAGACAAAGTATTGGTAAGTAGACCTTGTAATTCACAATGACAAAGGCTGTGTTGATATTTTAAATGTAGCTGTTCCTAAATTTTTGAAACACAACACATTTGATCAGTTTATCTTTATGTGGAACAATGCCTTTAAATTTGTGATCCACTCCTGCAACTAAAGTCATATCATGTATGAAATTCGATAGCAAAATTTTGGAATTTGAAATTCATGCATCTAATGCCTTTCTTTGCTTTTTTGCAAGTAATTACTGTTTAAAAGCAAAGAATGTATGGAAACTTGCAAGTGTTTCAAGCCACAGTTATTTACAGAGTTTCTAGAGAGAAATTCAATGTACATAGAGAGGATTTTCTTACCATACTTGGCACAGCAGAGTATGTATTGTAAAATTCTCATTAACCTATATAAAAAGATCAAGGCTGACAGAATGATTCTGTACCTCAGGAGTAATCATAATGCTTTAAAATTTTGTCTTCATATTAATGATGAGTTTCAAGATTTTTTTATCACTCACACTTTCTGTCCCAGGATATTTATATCCCCATAGAAATTTTTCACATTTCTAAAATGGGTTACTCTCCCCAAGCAGAGGAATTGGATGATAATTGCCTTCCTTTGCTACTCAGAAAAGAAGTTATGAAGGTGTTAATGTCTATGAAAAGCCTCTGAGAGTAAAAAAATAACTAAGAAAGTATATATAACACTAAAACATCAGGATAGCTCTCTCATTCCATCCCTCTCTAAGGATAAGTTGTGTGCATAGGTTCATAAGTTCATGGGTAAGCCCTAGGCTAGCTGACCTTGAAGGGCATTTTAAGCCTAGCTAGTTTCCTTTTTTGTGCTCAAAATAACCTATCCCATTTGGTTATAGGTTGGCCTTACCCACCCCATGGTCAATAATTGTTTGTTACCCATAATAAGAATAACTGGGATCATACCATAGATAATTTGAGAGGCAGACCCACACATGGGAATGCATTTAGGAGTGGCATCTCTCCATAAGTAGTACAGGGGGCAATCTGTAGTAAATGTTCTGTTTCCCATCCATAGATCAAAGTTGAGTTTAAAAGTGAACAGGGATGCACTTTGTTTTATGTGGCTGGCGAGTTTGTTCCACAACAGTGGTATCTTGTGTAAGATCTACATGTCCCTCCAAACTGTTCTGTTGATGTTGC
This sequence comes from Protopterus annectens, assembly GCF_019279795.1. Classification (NCBI taxonomy): domain Eukaryota; kingdom Metazoa; phylum Chordata; order Ceratodontiformes; family Protopteridae; genus Protopterus; species Protopterus annectens. Next base: position 1,369,250,473 of record NC_056733.1, read on the forward strand.
AGAAGAGGTTTAGATCCCTAGCAAGTATTTTTAATGCCATTTGACTTGCTGATGTGCAGCAAATCCATCAGTAATTGGTCAGAGGATGCCTTGTATACCAGAACAGGTCATCTCTTGGTATAGTGACAAGGCTTTGAGTTGATCCATGTAGGACATGTTGTTTATGCCTTGTATCCTTTTAGTGAGGTATCTCTGTGGGTGTTCCAGTTGTTGCATGCATCTGGACAAACTACATACCATATGGAACATTATATTCAATTACTTGCCTAATGAGTTCTGAGTAAAGGGGAACAATAACATCCCTAGATCTACACACAGTCCTTTTGTCTGTAAGCTGTGCAATGTAGAAGGAGTCATCTTATAACAGTAGATACATTTGGCAGTTTCATTCACTGCTGAGGAGCCAGGAACTTAAGGAGTTCTGTACTGTGAGAGTTCTTGCATACACTACTATAACAGTCCCATACATAACATTAATGATATTTATTCATTCATTTTCTGGTAGGCCACACTGCAGAATGTCTGGTCACCAGACAAGTGAAAAAAAATGCGCCTTGTGTGTCCAATGTAATTGCTGTCATTTCTGTCTCATCAATCTTTAAGACAGAGGCAATCATCTCTAAAGCAGCCTGTGGCTACGAGCTAGTACAGTGTGACACAAGTGCGGATTCCCTCACCTTCCATTTGAAAGAATAAATGCTAAATTATGGCAAACTCCCAATATCTTTCAGTCTGTTGAATTCACTCCAGTAATTTCAAATGCTTAGTTCAGTTCACAAAAATGGCGTGTGAAATACGAAGAAAGCCAGTGCCATGTTATGTGTACAAACATTCAAACCTACTGTTTCTTCACCTTATACAACAAAAATACCCTGCTATAAGCATGTTTCTGGCAGCAAAGTTCTGGCAAATTAATTCTGTTGCAAGCATGCATCACATACCAAGAAGAAAAAAAGAATGATATCGTTCAAGTATACTTGTAAAAGTGGGAAGAGAGAAACGTAGCTTAATTTACTATAGGGAGAGTTGAAAGAGTACAAGAAAGAAAGCAAAGATACTGAAAAGATGTGTGAACTAATATAAGGGTGGTCACTAAGCTGTTAAGAGATTTAAGACCATTAACTCCTAGATCTAGACCACCACAGGTTCATAACTGGAAGATCTTACTCTCTAAACTTTGTAATAATCTATTAACAACTTACTGTTTCCATAGAGGGGGAGACTGATAGTTCAAAATACATATAGGTTCATAGATATATACTAAGCTAATGATCACTAGGACCCTCTTACGACTAGCCATGCATCCCAAATGTGACCCACAAATTAGATTTATATACCATAGGAGCCAGACCAAGGGTGAATTTTTGATTACCTATTTGTTGTTCCAAGTAGCATTTAAATAGTGATTGGGAGGATCTCTGCTTCAGATGAATGTGGAGCCTATTCCACAGATTGGATAATTCTCTGAGAAAGATATATGTCTGTCCAACATGGCCTGTTTATGTCAGAAGCCAAATTTAGGGCGTTGAATCTAGTAGCTCTGATGATGTTTGTTTTGTGGATGTGCAAACAATTCATCAAAATACGGTCCCCTATATTCCTTTTGTAAAGAACCTTTGTGGATGTCCCATTTGCTGCATGTGTCTGGTAAGATACACATTAAAGGGGACATTATACTCTAGGATGGATCTGACGAGGGCTAAGTACAGTGGTATGATGACCTCTCTGGACCTAGATGCAATGCCCTTGATTATAAGTTAAGAAACATAGAAATATTTTCTTACTATCTTGGACAGATGTTGGTCAAAGGCTAGGATACTATTTTTGTGAGTTCCAGTACTTGACTAGTGAATTAACTTTTAACAGTCTTTTATTGATGATGTATTTACCAGGGGTGCTAGACTTCCCAAACAATGCTATAATGCATTTCCTGGTATTGAGTTTTAAGCCACTGCTTTCCACAGATTGTTTGTCTGTATTAGAACTTCCTGTTCAATTACTTATCTAAGTTTACAATTATCTGCAGACATAGTTAGCCAAAGGCCTTTGACATTGGCTTTGACATCCAAAAGCAGATCTCAAACAGTAGTGGGTCCAGCAAAGAGCTCTGTCGGACTCTACTGTTATCCTGCCTCTTTATGGAGGTGATCATACAGATTATAACTTCCTGGATCCCATCAGTGAGCCAGGTAGCTATCCAGCATGTTATAGTGTAATTTATACTTAGTTTCATACGTTTCTTGTCAATGCCCAAGTGGGGTATTGTATCAAATGCTTTAGCCAGATCTAGGTAGGTAGTATGCACTATTTCCCCCTCCTCCATTGTCTTAGTGACGTCTTCAAAGACGTCCACTAGATTCAGTAAGCAAAACCTTCCTTTGACACAGATTAACTGGGATGTTTCCAGTGTCTGGAGGTCTCCTATGTCCTTGTTGATAATTTACATGATTATTCTTACCATGGCTTTACAAATAAAACTAGTCAGACTAATGGGTCTGTAGTTTCCAGGATCTGTTGAAGGTCAACCCTTATGAAGGGGGAAAACCATCACAGTCCTCTGTATAAGAGGCACAAAGCTTGTTTTAAGACTGTAGTTAAATAATGACTCCATGGGTGCTGCTAAGTCATATTTTAGACTATTTAGAAGGCATCCTAGGATGTTAACAGGGCTCTTTGAGGCCATGTGTTGGCTTTATGAGTGCAACTACTACATGCTTGAGTGTATTATTGGGGAGAGGGTTGGGGGCATGGATGGGGTAAAGTTGGAACTGAATTTGTCCACTAACAGGTTTGTTATATTGCCAGACTCAATTTATGTGACACCATAGCCACTATTTCAGCACATTGTTGTGTGCTGCTCTGGAGGTTTATGATATAGCTGTGGAAGACCTTCAGGTTATTTTTCACCTGGGAGGCTGTCTTAAACTCAAAGTAATCTTTGCTTGACCTAGTTAACCCCCTAAATTGCCTTTTTACTTGTAAGATAGAGTTTCTAACTTTATGACAATTGTCCTTCATGATTTTTGCCACAATTTTTTCTTTTCATTTTGTTGTATATCCTGTTTAATTTGGGATACCAACAGGCAGTTTGCTTGTGGGGCTACTCTGGCCTTACTTCTGGTTGGTACAGCAGCCTCTATGCAGCCATTGATATGGTTATACAGAGTTTCTGAAAGCAATTCAGCATAGGCTGCTGTGTTCTCTGGGTTTGGAGGGACATTGAATTTTGACAAACCATCAGTTAATACAAATAATTAGTTCCTAACTGTTACTGGTTTTAATGAGCTTATGGAGCTGATTTTGATTTCAATGGAGACTTCAGAGGAGACAGATTTGTTTGGACCTTGATAGGTAGGGTGAGACATGGGGAGGTGCAGCATTCTCCCATTTTGTAAGCATGAGGTCCAGTATGTCAGAGCCTCTAGTGGGCATATTCACTATTTTCTCAAGAGTGTTTGTATTTATGAAGTTCAGGAATCTCTGTTCCTGTAGGTTTGAGGTTGTGTAGATGTTCTACTTTATAGAGGGTTAATTAAATTCTCCAATGAGTAGGGTGTTACATTGGATGACAAGTGTTTCCAGTAGGTCAACGTATGCATCGTAAGCTATGGAAGGTGACCTATAGCTGGCTAGGATATGGTACACGATTTTGTCCATGTCAGTGTCACATGGAAGAACTCCAACATATCATCCTGTTTGGCCATCCTAGCAATATGCTTGTTATTGATCTCTATTGAGATACCCCCTTCCTATAACTTTTGTCTGTGCAACTACTTGTCTAAATGTTTGGAAGGCATTGAGCATTGCACTGCAGAGGTACTTTTTGCTGCTTTAAACCATGCCTCAGTAAATGCACAAACGTCTATATTCTCAAGTGTAAGGAGAGCTTAGAGGGAGTATAGTTTCTTTATTTATTCTCCTGATATTGAGCAATAGATCTTGAGATTCAATTGAATTGATTTTGTTATGGTGGCTGGTTTGTCAATTTGGCATCACTTAAAATAGCCAGCATGGAGGTGGATAAAGTTTTGGACAGTATTCAAAAGCTGAAGATGGTAGAGATGCAGACTACACTTGGAAAAGCAATGTGATCTGTTAAGCATGTCTTCCCAAACTGATAAATATTATATCCCCTTAGAATAACACCAGAAAGGCAGCCAGTTGTTGAAAGCAATCATTTTTTGCTCATATTGTGGCATCATCCATGGCGATGGTAATATGCTGCTCAGTGCTAGGCTCATACCACCCTGAGGCATACAATCTGAAAGCTCCATAATGACTGTTTTCATATAGTTTTGGGAGGTATGTCACAGTTCATTTACACCTACATGGACTATGATGGAATCATACTGGTGCCTGTGGCATAATGACTTGAGTGTGTGTGTGTGTGTGTGTGTGTGTGTGTGTGTGTGTGTGTGTGTGTGTGTGTGTGTGTGTGTGTGTGTGATTTGGTATTTTCTGGCTCCAGATAAGCAACTAACATTTGCTTTCCTTGTTCTGCCTGGTCATAGGGACATCAGTATATCTTACAATGGAGTCCCCTATGACTGGACTCCTGGAAAGTGTGTTTGCTTGCCTTAGGGCTTAGTGTTTGTGGCTCCACCGACAATGACATTATCTGTGGTGTTAGGTGTTGTGTTTTTGAGTGTCTTTGGGTTTGCTGAGATATAGTTTTAACAATGGGTGGACTAGGCAATCTTTGTTGTTTAGGAAGATTGCTTTTAAGTGCTTAGCATACATTAATCTATGTGTGTGTTGTGTGCTATGTGAGGTGGTTGTTGTATGTGTGGTTTCATCATCCTGATAATAAAAATTCTTGCTAAAACCAAGAAAGGATCCTTTACAAATTGAAAACTACTATCATTAATAAATTGCAAATCAAAGTTGTACACAAAGGTATAAATATCAGGTTAATAGGTTTGTAGGTGTGTACTAGGTTCATGGCCCTGGAGCCTTTACAAGCCTAGCCCATAGGATTATCCTGTCATCGTGCCACCCAACCTTAGTTCCCAGTGCCTCTGTCGAGTAGAGCCACTGGAGAGGGGTGCAGCCTTTCCTTGATCACTTTTATGGACCTCATCAGGCTGACATTTTTAAGAACAGTCAATCTCAGACCACCAGTGTGTGTTCACTAGTTTGTGTGCTTCAGATTTCTGTCAGTCCTTTATCAATGATCCTTTTGATTTGGAAAAGGCCTATGATTCCATTGAATTGCTTTATATCTAGAAGTCTTAAGGAGCTTTGGGTTCCGTGAATCTACTGTAAAAGTTGTCAAGTTAAGCACAGCTGTCCTTGGGCTCATATTAGTAGAAACAATTTAAACTCCACTGCCTTTGCCTACAAAGCAAGGATGCCTATTGTCCCTTACTATTTTCTCCCTTTTACCCAAACCCTAGAATAACTATTACCTCTTAGCTCTAGACTGGAAATATGGCAACATCTAGATGAACAAATTAAACTAATATTGTTTTCAGATTATTGCATAACTTGAACAGCCATACAATGTAGGAAATGCACTTTCATCATTGTATGTTTCAATGCATTTACTTTACTGTCGGCTGTCAACTTTAATAGGAGCACTGCTACTCTTTTCCATTTGATAAGGCTGTTCTGGTACTGCATACAGCTAGAAAAACTAAGGGCAGGATTCACGAAGCCTCCGTGTAAGAGTTATAACTCTTACACGGAGGCTGCAGATAAACGGAGTGATGTCAGCATGCTCTGCATATTCATGAGAGCATGCTGAATCACACCGAAGGCTAACACGGTCCATGTAAGACAGTAGGGGGCGTGTCCGTAGGCCGAGCCCTGTAAGCGGACACGCCCCCAAAAGAGTAAAAGTGCCCAAAGTAAACACCCACGACAGAGTCCATGGAAATGTGAATAAACACAACACAACACATGCCCCCACAGACTATGAACAGAAAATATATAAATGAACATGTTATAAAATAATAAAAATTCTTGCTAAAACCAAGAAAGGATCCTTTACAAATTGAAAACTACTATCATTAATAAATTGCAAATCAAAGTTGTACACAAAGGTATAAATATCAGGTTAATAGGTTTGTAGGTGTGTACTAGGTTCATGGCCCTGGAGCCTTTACAAGCCTAGCCCATAGGATTATCCTGTCATCGTGCCACCCAACCTTAGTTCCCAGTGCCTCTGTCGAGTAGAGCCACTGGAGAGGTGCAGCCTTTCCTTGATCACTTTTATGGACCTCATCAGGCTGACATTTTTAAGAACAGTCAATCTCAGACCACCAGTGTGTGTTCACTAGTTTGTGTGCTTCAGATTTCTGTCAGTCCTTTATCAATGATCCTTTTGATTTTGGAAAAGGCCTATGATTCCATTGAATTGCTTTATATCTAGAAGTCTTAAGGAGCTTTGGGTTCCGTGAATCTACTGTAAAAGTTGTCAAGTTAAGCACAGCTGTCCTTGGGCTCATATTAGTAGAAACAATTTAAACTCCACTGCCTTTGCCTACAAAGCAAGGATGCCTATTGTCCCTTACTATTTTCTCCCTTTTACCCAAACCCTAGAATAACTATTACCTCTTAGCTCTAGACTGGAAATATGGCAACATCTAGATGAACAAATTAAACTAATATTGTTTTCAGATTATTGCATAACTTGAACAGCCATACAATGTAGGAAATGCACTTTCATCATTGTATGTTTCAATGCATTTACTTTACTGTCGGCTGTCAACTTTAATAGGAGCACTGCTACTCTTTTCCATTTGATAAGGCTGTTCTGGTACTGCATACAGCTAGAAAAACTAAGGGCAGGATTCACGAAGCCTCCGTGTAAGAGTTATAACTCTTACACGGAGGCTGCAAGCAATTGATGTCAGCATGCTCTGCATATTCATGAGAGCATGCTGAATCACCGAAAAGGCGAAGGCTTCAACCACGGTCCATGTAAGACAGTAGGGGCGTGTCCGTGAGGCCGAGCCTGTGCGGACACGCCCCCAAAAGAGTAAAAGTGCCCAAAGTAAACACCCACGACAGAGTCCATGGAAATGTGAATAAACACAACACAACACATGCCCCCACAGACTATGAACAGAAAATATATAAATGAACATGTTATAAATTTTTTCTAAGTCGTAAAGATGTTTGCCCGTGAGTGCACTCGTTTGCGCGGGCGTGCCCATAGCGCAGCTACAGTTAGCAGTCAGTGGGAAAGCATATAAGAACTAAATATGCAAAGTAAGCCAAGAAGCAATAGCGTAGCGGTAGAGATGTTGGCTGAAGAGCAGGCATTCATGGTTCGAGCCCCCACAACACCAATTTTTATTTTTAGCAAAATAAGCACGAAACAAGTCCCTGACAAACATGTACACATAAAATCACATTTTATGTAAAATGTAATGAAATAACCCATTTATATTGAAGAAATGTGAGGTAACAAAACAATAAAAAATGCCAGATGTGCCCATAGCTGAGCTACAGTTTAACAGAGTGAGTGCATCTGCCCGTAGGTGAGCAGTGGTTTAACTGGTGCAAAATGAGTGCCCATAGCTGAGCAGTGGTTTAACAGGTGCAAAATGAGTGCCCATAGGTGAGCAGTGGTTTAACACGCTGAAACTATGTGCCCCTAGCTGAGCTGAGCGTAATATGTGCGCTGATAGCCAAATGAGGCTTAAACCAAGTGCCCCATTATTTGCGCGGAGCTGCGCACCGTGCAAACAAGCTAACAGATGGGCAACGTTGAGCAAGCCGTATCAAAACTGCCTTTACACAGACACACCCCTCAGCTTGTCTAGACAGTCATAAAAAATAAAAAGTAGTGGCCACTTTCGAACCCAGGATACTATACACCATAGTCAAGGTACTGAACCACTAAGCCATGACAGCAGTACCCATAAATGCAATAATAGCAAATATATAGGAATGAATACAAACTGGAGCATGACAATGCAGGTTTACTGAAGTTGATACAATTCCAAAATGGCAATTACAGATATGTGCAGGAAAAACGGCCTATATAAGCCCCATAGGCGGGAATACACAGCATAAACGATTGTAGAACTGACTTGCAGCCAGAATGACAGGAGTAGGTGAGGATAGTTACTTTCGAGCACAGAGGTGGGGCATTGAGGAGTCCAGGTACATGGTCTGGCTCCTAGTCCACAATCATGAAGCCCAACTCATGCAGGGCCAGGTCCTGTGGGGAGCATATAGGGCTGAGGCGTGGGACCGGTTGGCTCATGATCTCACCAGTGCCACAGGAATTCCAAGGACTGGTGAGCAGGTCCGTCACCACCATGCGGACCTGAAGAGACGCAAGCAGGACCAAATGAATCTTTGGATCCAGGAGGCCCGGCAAATGCCCAACGCCCCACTACTGAGTAAGTTACATTTAATTATGTATGCAAGAAATTAAACTAGCTGATATTATGGAGATGTGTATTCCAATATTACTTCATTTATATTACAGCTGCAGGTGTCCGTTCTGTGAACCACACAGCCTATGGCGATAGGCTGGTGGGGTTGCACCACCAGGCAGGTCAGTAATCCACTCCCAGTAACTGTAAAGAAATATAAAAGTATGACAGTTAGCAAAAGAGTGCAGTGTAGTCACTAAGTAATAAAATGTGCAAGTAACAGTGTAAAAGTGTTTGCAAGTATTGCTTGATTACAAAAGTGTGTTGCAGTCTGTAATCCAAACAGAAAAATGAAAATGTCTGAAATAAATTCTGAAATAAAGATGCCCCACCTGTAAGAAAATAGTACACAACCTGCAGCAGGCTGAAAAGTACAGCTGCAGAAGATGATCAAATCACATGCGTGAAATATATCCCAGTTGAAATACTGAAACATGACAGAAGTGAGACTGCTGGAAAGGATTGTAATAACTACAGGTAAAACATGTCAATAAAGCCTAGAAGTAAGTACCATCCTGAATAGTAAAATGAAAACAAGTGAGAGAGTGTGAAAAAGTGTCATGAATCCAGCAATACAGTAGTAATAAACCCTGAATAAAGTATACTGCAGTCAGTACAGAATGAAATGCATGTGAGAAGCAAAACCAAACAGCGAAATCTGTTCAAAGTGTTGCTGCAGCTGGAATGTGTATCCCAAAATCTGGATATGTTGCTCTCAGTCTGCAATATGCAGATAGTATAATTGTCTGATATACTAAACATCCACACTTGTCTATAGCTATATAAAGCAAATGTAGCAGGATGATGTAGCTGAACAAAGCTAGATATGAATGTGTATGAAGAACAATAAAATGTATATTGATGTAGCAGTAACAGTCCTATCACCAAGTTGAAGTACTTATCATATAGGAAACTGTAGTTGGAACAGTAGTGTGTATATATGTACAGCTATTAGAAATGTACAGCATATGTATTGGTATTCAAAGGTGTTAATATTATTTTCTTCACCCCACCCTATAACCACATATAACCCATTCCACGTGAAAATGGTATGTGCAATCACAATTAACACCCCTGGACATTTGTCCTGTTGGGTCATATATATTTGCATGTCCGTTGATGCATCTGCCCTGTTCATACATCCAAACCTGATGGCCTGTTGCCATCAATCAACCCTTCATGTTGTTGGACTGTGTATTGCTGTTCAAATTATGCATGTGTTATGCTCGCTGTTCAATGGTGTGAATATCTGGGTGTTTGGTTAATGGGAATACTAATGCATGCTGTTACAACTAATTGTGAATGGTATTATATGTCACTAACCCAAACTGTCATGACATAATGCAAAACATAGGATGACAGGGAAGGCGGGTTCCAGCGGACCCACCTCTCCCACCTCAGCTGGCGAGTGCACCTGGCACTAGTGCCCAGTCTGGACCCTCCTCCGGTGGCCCTGTGCCACCTGCGGGTGGAAGCGCTGCAGGGGATGGGGCTCGTCCCCCCTCTGCAAGTGTGGCCGGAGGAGAACCACCACTCACCCTCCGTAGTGTCCGGACTGTGGGTGCATAGGGAGATCCAGGACTCTGTTCTTGGGCCCCTACGCCAGCTTGAGGCACAGGTGGCACAACTTACGGGCATGCCTGTTGCCCAGCCTACACAGCCCCCAGCACAGCCCCATCCTGGGCAGTGAAGGAACAGTAGCAACTGCCTATGGGTGGGGATATCAGTTCCACTGTTGACATCTGTGGGCTCATGGGCTCTGGATATCCAAACCTCCGTCCCCGTCAATTGTGTAACCCCCCCACACATGTCATACACCGCCCCTGTATGCGTCTTGTTTGTCTTGTCTGTTGACCTACCCAACCTACCTCCCCAGCTATACCGACTTCCTTCACCTGACATACCACTCTCACCTGAAAAAAAAAAAAAAAAAAAAAAAGGGCACTCTGTAACCACAAAAAAATTACGCCCCATACATAGCTGCCCATTCTGCACACATGTCCGCTGGACATGGAAACTATCAATTACAATTGGCTGTGCAACAAGTATTATTGTTGTCCTGACACCTCTCTCAGTGGTGGAAGGTTTCAAATGTCACACCAAATTACATATATATGTACAGCTGTTGCTGATGAAGAAATGGGTAGCTATGGGCCTTACCTACATCCCTCCTGCAAATCCCAAGCTTGTTTCCCTACTGTCTTACCCTCTTCTGACCCCTTTTCACCACTTTCCTGTCTCCCCATTTTCATTTCTTTCAAAGAAAATAGCTGGTGCGCCAGAGTAAGCACTGTTAAGTGGTTGTAGCCTTGTGCGAGCTGAACGCCAGTGCGCACGTGAGCTCAGCAAACCAGCGCTAACCCGGTTACAACTGCTTAAAAGTGCCTTAGTCACTCTGATTGACAGGTCCTGTAGTCAGTTCAAAAGCAAAATAAAATCCCACTGTCAGCCCCGAACCCAGGACCTTAGAAACAGTAGTCTGTATGACCTACCACTAAGCCATGACTCTTATACAAGAAGATTTTGCTAAAATAAATACAACATGTAATAGTAGGGATGAATGTAAAGGGAATATACAATGTGTAGTACACAAAGCATGTCATTTATAATTACTGTCAAAACTAGTGGATTCCCATAATAGTAGTGTGTAAACAGAAACAGCCATGCTAGTTGGTAGCTTGTAGGTAATAATGTCAGTTAATGTACATATATAAATGTATGTATATTTACATATATATATATATATATATATATATATATATATATATATATATATATAGCTGTAGGTGTCATTGTGCATACACACTTACTACAGGAAACAGGAGAGAGGAATGGAGAAATGTGAATCTACAACACAGCCTGAATCATGAGAGAGATACTAACCTTTACACTCACAGAACAGTGTCCACAGCATACCAGCATGGTCCCGCCCTACAATCTGAAAGGGCAGCGCCTATCTCACATACCCTTTATAGCACTGTCCTGAAATCACAGTGAGAACTGCAATCAGTACACAACTGGCTGCATGCAATTAGCAAATGCTGGCTTACAATTGGTGCAGAGGCCACCACATGGACCTATGAAGATACCTACAAAAGCATCCTGTACTAACACTCCACACATGCAATACGTTCATTGCACTGTCTGGAAGCAGACAGAGGGAGAGAGACAGACAGAGACAGAGAGAAAAAAAAAATACACACGCTACACACTGTGAGTCTAAGCTGTCAGCAGTGACAGTAGCAAGCCGTGCCAGCAGCAGCAGGAAGCAGAAGCAGTGGTAACGCAACCAGCTGCGACAAACACAGGTAATGTAAAGTAGCAGGTTAATAGTCTGCATACTGTGAACCCTCCAAATGTGTCATAGGTCTGTATCTATAGGTATGTCCATGTGATATGTTGTGTGTACGTAGTTCCACCAAAAGGGGATGACTATACATTACATGTCAGTCAGTGTTAGGCCATGATCCTGGCAGCAGTTGTCTGTGCGTTGCCCTCAGCAATGGCTGTAGTGACTGTTTTGAAAGGTCAGCCAGGTTCAAAAGGCAGGATCAGCCCATCACAAAGGCAAACTGGCTGGGAACAAGTGTCTGCAGGTACCCAATATCGCTGCATATGCGTCCCATACTGAATAATTCCATAGCTTAGCAGACCAGGCTGGTTATGCATATGATGTGGTAGTTCTCAGGGTCAGTAGAGGTGCCTCCTTAGTGGTGTGGGACCACTGTTGCTGTATGCCAGTGTCCAGGTACATATCCTGTAGTACGTCCATGATTAATTATCAGTCTTATATGCGGTTGTATGTCCTCTTGAAGTGCATGTAGCACACATCCAGGGATACCATCAGGTCACAGTGATGCTGTGTGTTCTGCTTTGCTGAGGGCGGCCCTCACCTGGACATGTGAGATGATAGGGAGGTTACATACAGCTGTGATAAGTATTTCAACTGGTGTGGGAGAAGGAGGGGGGATACGTGCACTGAACCTGTCTGCAAGAATGTTGCCAATATCTGTGTGTTTGGTGAATGTTAAGTAGGTGTGTATTAACGCAGAGCATATCTGAGGCATTTGGTCCATATGTGTAACATAACTGAAGAAGGCCTTGTGGTTATCCATAGTGTTTGTGGCCATTTCCCTCCCAGAGTAGGCCGTGGCCATTGTTATGAGAGACCGTAGCGTATTACCAGTGCTGACCACAGATGCCTTCCCTTAATGTGAATCTGCAGTAGCCTCCTGCGATTGTTATACAATCTGCCTCTGTCTGGGGTCCACCGGACAGGATGCCTAACCTTTGTGCATAGGGTCTGGATTAGAAATGTGTGTGCAAGTTCCATGCAATCTGTGGGATGTCCGTGGTAAGCATTTGCAAAAGGGTCAGCAGTGTGGGTTGTGGCTTCCACTGGCCCAGTGTGCTGCATGGATACCATCTCAGTCCTAACAAGTGAATAACTGTCTAATCACATACATATCAAAGTAGTCTACTGTGCTGGTGGTGGTGGTGGGATATGTATATCCAGGCCGAGTAACTTGTGTCCACATCACAGTAGTGGATGGCGTCCCACATACAGTACCTTGGGATGAACCCCCAGAGGGAGGTTGTGCATTGGACCTGTCGCAGTGTGCTGACAGATGGGGCATGCTACTATGTTGTGTGGAATGTGGCAGGTATTGTTGCACAGGTGTTGGCTGAGCACTGATATCTGGTCATGTACTTGTGTATCCACCACGAGACACACACATGCAACATATGGGAGTAGTAGTATATCACTACACATGAGTATCATGTATAGTATGTGTGCCATATATTGCTGACATAGTCTGCTGATATCCTGTTTGTGTTCTCTTCCAGGGAGATGGTGCGTCAGCGTAATCCCGCTTACTCTGCAGCGGAAGATGAGGAGATACACCAGAGCCTGGTGCGGGAGTATGACATACTGTTTTCCCGCACCAGTCAGAATCAGCAGGAGAGGGCTGCACTGTGGCAAGACCTTGTCCGTAGGGTAAATGACATTGGCACACATAATAGGACATATGAGCAGGTACGACATCACTGCAGTGATTTAATCAGAAATGTCCGTCAGCGTGCGTCGGATATCCACAGCAACAGGTTGCCACAGGAGGTGGGGTGGCCACACACCCCCCCCCTCACCAGACTGGATGGGCTATTCCTAAGTGTTGTGGCTCCAGCCCCGGAACAGCAACAGCAATACACCTGCATCATGATGGAGGCTGGATCCACACAGCAGCACGACATGGAGCATGCAGGTAATATGCCATATGTACACTTGACTGTTCTGTACACTGTTAGTTTATGCATGTGTAAGGTGTGTCCGTGGTATGTAGCTGTCAACATAGTATGTAATTGTGCATGTGTGATATTGGCAATATCAGCAGCTGACGTGTGAAAGGCAACTGGTGTACTACTGCACTGTATCATATGCAGTATCAATGGCACAGTTGTGCCCACTGACATTAATCTCATCATTTCTGCAGGTCCCTCTGGGGTTACAGCAAGGCAGGCCATCCATGCTGGTGAGTGTGTTTAACAATACCTATAATAGTCCTGATAGTGCTAGTAACACTAGTGTAACTCAGTAGTGCTCCGTGTGTATACTGAAGGGTGTGCATGTGTGCAGGTGTGCCTGTGCCCATGTGTGCATGTGTGCATGTGTGCATGTGTGCAGGTGTGCCTGTGTCCACGTGTGCATGTGTGCATGTGTCCATGTGTGCATGTGTCCACGTGTGCATGTGTGCATGTGTGCATGTGTCCACATGTGCATGTGTGCATGTGCATGTGTGCCTGTGTGCATGTGTGCATGTGTGCATGTGTGCCTGTGTGCATGTGTCCACGTGTGCATGTCTGCATGTGCGCCTGTGTCCATGTGTGCATGTGTGCCTATGTCCATGTGTGCATGTGTGCATGTGTCCATGTGTGCATGTGTGCAGGTGTGCCTGTGTCCACGTGTGCATGTGTGCATGTGTCCATGTGTGCATGTGTCCACGTGTGCATGTGTCCATGTGTGCATGTGTCCACGTGTGCATGTGTGCATGTGTCCACATGTGCATGTGTCCACATGTGCATGTGTGCATGTGTGCATGTGTGCATGTGTGCCTGTGTGCATGTGTCCACGTGTGCATGTCTGCATGTGCGCCTGTGTCCATGTGTGCATGTGTGCCTATGTCCATGTGTGCATGTGTGCATGTGTCCATGTGTGCATGTGTGCATGTGTGCATAAGTGCATCACTGGTAACATTGTGTGGACACTGTAAACTGTGTTTCCTGTCTTCCTCCCACAGGTTCTGGTGCTGCTCTAGTGTCCTGCAGCAGGAAACCTGAATCTGGTGCCACAGGTACTGGTAATGATGATATCTGTGTAATGGTACAGGAAGGTGTGTCAGGGTCCGCCATTGGTCAGCCAATTGACAGTACACAGCTGTCAACCCCATCAATGCGCACAGTCATCCTGCCAGTACATCCTTTGTCACCATTGTCCCTAGGTGATGGACAGGATACAGTGGACATTGACCAGGGTAATGTGATATCTGTGGCACATGCTTCCCCACACAGCAGCCATGGGCAGGGTCCTGCAATGGTACCACACAGACAGTTGCCATGGGTTCTTGTGGGAGCATCCGTGGGCGTACTGCCTCTGGCAGATGTGCCCAAAGAGGTCTGTCAACCTCAGCTATGTTTCGGGCTGTCATGCAGGCACAGTCGCGTATGGAAAGGTACACCAGACAGGGTCTGAGGGAGCTGAGAGCATGTTGCACAGCCATGACTGACAGTATGCGTGACATCGCGGATGCTATCCATAATTTCACCGATGTCATAGACAGATGTTGTGGGGACATATTACAGCAGTTCCACAACGAAATGTCCATGAGCCAGGGCAATGGTGGGTGGTTGCGGTGTCGACGTGGCCGTATGCCAGCAACAGCAGCAGCTGGCAGTCGGCGCAGACGACAACAGGCCCGCGCATGCCCCCATAGTGCCAGCAGCAGCCCCAGCAATGCTGGGTCTGTGCTGTCATCGGAACACCCCAGGAGACCTCGTGCACGTGGCTCTGGACAGTCCCAACAGGGACCTGTGTCCAGTCAACACACTCCCGCTTCTGATGACAGTACCCAGTCTGGCTTAGTACTGGATACGGTCCGTAGCACCCCTGCCAGGCACAGGTACCATGTGCTTGCCCACAGACACTGATCTGTATGACCTGCCAGGTGCAGTCTGTGGCTGTCCACAAACCCCTGTATATGGCAGCCATGAGGTGGAACTGTGTGCGTGCATACACATATGCGAAATGTTAACACCTAGGGCGACCACATACACGCACACACTGCACCAACAGTGCCCCACCCTGTACTGCTGCCCCTCACCAACACACATACACACACATGTCAATTGGTGGTATCAGTGGCAGACTCAGGCATACCTAATTCACACCCTGTGCATATGATGACACTGTGCCACCTCCTACAATCTCCAACATCATTGCGGGAACAGGTAAACACATTGCTGATGCACAGGGTGACCACATAGAAGTGTATTAGTAGTATCATGTTGGTAACAGTACAGTGTGCTGATATGACTGTGTGTATATCCCAGCATGCTTGATGCAGTAACCGTATGAATGTCCTGAGTTGTTATCTGCACCCATAGTACGTACCAAAGTGTAACAGCAGCACATTATTGCATGCCGGTGGTAAGGATGTCAACAGATAGCCACATACATGGGTAGCACAGGGGGGAAGCTAATGCAAGTAGTGATATGCAATGATGGACATGTACAGTAATGGTGTCAAGTTGCCCACAACGACTATGCAATGTGGATGTTTGCACATGTTGATATGTGTGCAGTACCAATGTAATCCAAATCACAATTAACTATGACATAATATCAGTTCTGCCATGGGCATCTGCGCTGTGCATTTCTGGGTACATGTAGATAGTGCCTACATATTTGCACTGTTACTTACTGTTAGTGTTACCCCTTCTTTGTTGTACAATGAACTACTTCCAGCCCTGCTTACTGTAGCTTTGATTGCATGCATGTTCGCTTGGGGTTCCCTGGAACACTGCTTCCACCTGCAATGCAGAGTTACAGTGCTTCTGTGGACTCCTAGTGACATCTGCATAGCGTACAATACGTATGTCAAGTTTACACATGACAGAACATCACTGTCCGTCCTGTTCGCATGTACGTTGCCTGTGACACATTGCACATGTCTTACCTGGCATTTACCCACGTGTGCAGTCATATATGCCAGTGCTATGAAACAGTAGCAGTATACCCACACATACACACCTTCAGTAAGTTGTTTCCCATTGGCCCTAAGTGTTGGTACTCACCATGGCAATCACACTACTAGGGTAGCATGTGCAAAGATAACCTGTGAATCACCTCTATGGTCCAGTTGTGGTTTATGTGAGTCATGTGGCAATGTCACAGCTGCCACATGTATGCAGTCAGCCATCACCCTTGGCCAGGAATGTACAACACATGTGTGGGATGCCACCACATAGCCAATCTGGGGACTGAGCTCTCTGAACCCAGTAATGCCATACCCTGTCAGGTGGCATGTCAAACTACAGTGACTACAATACAAGTCAGACATAGACACACACTGACAGCATGCTGAACACACTGGGGCATACGTGGGGACTCAGAATAGCATCCTGCCTGAGCATCACACACCTCCGCAGCTGGCACACAGGCATATGTTACGTCGGAACAGAGCACTTGCCACACATGGCACACACATCCCATGTGCCACACACTCACAGCCTGTAGGGCTACACAACACACCTGCTACAGATGTGTCAGGTACCTGTCTTGGGTGCTGCACTGGGGTCCCGCTCAACAGGCTGTATATGGTGAAGGTCACAGTGATATGCCTCAGGGCACTATGGTCCACCACAAAACACATGCATACAGGTCAGTCAGAGGCATGGACACATATGACTCAGTCATTGACCATGCCACTATGGATGACCTGAGACATACCTCCCTAGACTACATGATAGGGAACATAGAATGGATCTCTCAGCATGTGGCACGGGCCAGTATGAGCCTGATCTTGGTTGCCAACATACCCTCACCAGGTATTCTACCACTATATGTAGGAAGGGTGTTGTATGTCTACATTCTGCTCAGTCTCCAATGTCATTCATAGGGTATCCGCTGGCTGTCAATGTGTGCTTACATGCTAGGGAAGCCACAATGATGTGCAAGGGGCAGCTTGCACGTGACACCCATGGCCTGATGTATATTGGCGAAGCTCCTTGATACACACATACTGCCTTATGCTGCAGGACACGGATTACATAGCCACCTCCGTGGGTATCACACAGGTTAGGACACTAACAGTGCTGCTACACAACACCAGCAGTGTACACTGCAAGATGCATGCACTGGACACTGTCCTCAGCACGGTGAACTGCAATGTCTGTGCAGTACCAGAGTCCTGATTCATGGCTCACAGGTGCAACCCATCACTGCCAGGTTATGCCTCATACCATGTCTGTCGTCCCCTACACATGTAACACACATAGACAGGGGGGTGGTATCCCAAGGCACCACAGATACACACACCTCCAGGTTGTTGGCACAGCACAAAGCATCAGGGCCTATTCATGTGCAGCTAACAGTGTGTCGGACTGCCATCTGGTTCATAGCCTGGCACACACAACCCTCCCATACACAGTAAAACCACCTATCCTCCATAACAACACTGGCAATATGACAGTCTCAAGAACTGTCTTTATATGGCTGGACTGCATCCAGCCAAACATTGTGCGTGAGCATTACTGTAGCTACAACACACTAGTTGAAGGGTTCACAGCATGTGGTCACTGAATTGCAGTGGAATGACATGTTACCACTCCCACAACAGGTGGGAACATGCAGCACCTGTACATCGACTACATGTAGACTATATGGCCCAGACCAGATGTGTATCCCCTGCTGTAGGTATTTTACCATATACACCCACACTGTATAGACACATACCGCATGCGGCCCTTGCACAATAAGACACAGTCATATTGTTATGCATTGCAAATACCATTTATCTACTCGAGGCATGTGTCAGACATGGTAACTACTGCAGGTCACAGGTATTTATGTGTATGTGTCACACACATACATCATGTGTGCAATGCCATTGCTGGTTTAGGCAATGGCATGCATTGTTATGCACAAAGACCCACACAAGGTCGTAATGTGTGACACAACCACACGTGGCAGTTGTGGGTTACCAAAACATACCTATCTGTACTCTGACAATGGTAATAGACCCAGTAGCAGAGCGCACTATTGGCATTACTGGCCAACTAGCCCTGTTTGGCTGTGCTGATAGTGTGGTGACATCCCCTGTGTTTACTGGGGGAATATGCAGCATCTGGTGTATTGTAGTATTTGCCAAAGGATCTGTTTTTTCACACTTGCATTTGCACACACCCTACTACACCCACACACACACACTTGCCATTTGTAGAATTCATACCCCTACTAAACTAAGTCACTACACGTGAGAGAGACGCATTAGCAAAGCGCACTATTCGGATTACTAGATGGTCTCTCTTCTCTGGCTGTACTTATAGGGTGCTGACATCATCAGTGTTTTGAAAGGGTAATGTGCATCAGGTAGTGTGATCTCCCGATTGCCAAAACTAACATGTTTTTCTTACAGAATTGCACACACACAAATTCCCTACATCCAAACACACTTGCAGGTTTCAAACCCCTACCTAACTATGTTATGGTACTTGAGAGTGACGCTGTAGCAGATTGTGCTATTTGGATTACTGGTAGATATCTCTTCTCCAGCTGTATGTATAGGGTGCTGACATCATCACTGTTTGGAAAGGGTAATGTGCATCATGTAGTGTGATCTCCTGATTTCAAAAAAGCACCTGTTTTTCATTCAGAATTGCACATACACACACAGTGTCTCCACATCCAAACACACACACATGCCATTTACAGGTTTCAAACTCCTACCTAACTATATTAGGACACTCGGGAGAGACACATTAGCAGAGTGTGCTATTTGCATTACTGGAAGGTTTTGCTTCTCCTGCTCTGCTTATAGGGTGCTGACATCATCAGTGTTTAGAAAAGGGAATGTGCATCCTGTAGTGTGTTCTCCTAGTTGCCAAAAGGGATATTTCTTTCATACAGATTTGCACACACACTAACCCCCTCAACACACACTGAGCATTTGCAGGATTCAAACCCCTACTTAACTATGTTATGACACTTGAGATGGATACATTAGCAGAGCGTGCTATTCGCATTGCTGGGAGGTTTCTCTTCTCCTGCTGTACTTATAGGGTGCTGACATCATCAGTGTATAGAAAGGGAAATGTGCATCCTGTAGTGTTCTCCTAGTTGCCAAAAGGGATATTTCTTTCATACAGACTTGCACACACACTAACCCCCTCTACACATACTGAGCATTTGCAGGATTCAAACCCCTACCTAACTATGTTATGACACTTGAGACAGATGCATTAGCAGAGCGTGCTATTTGCATTACTAGGAGGTTTCCCTTCTCCTGCTGTACTTATAGAGTGCTGACATCATCAGTGTTTAGAAAGGGGAATGTGCATCCTGTAGTGTGTTCTCCTAGTTGCCAAGAGGGATATTTCTTTCATACAGACTTGCACACACACTAACTGCCTCCACACACACTGAGCATTTGCAGGATTCAAACCCCTATCTAACTATGTTATGACATTCGAGATGGACGCATTAGCAAAGCACGCTATTCGCTTTACTGGGAGGTTTCTCTTCTCCTGCTGTACTTAAAGGGTGCTGACATCATCAGTGTTTAGAAAGGGGAATGTGCATCCTGTACTGTGTTCTCCTAGTTGCCAAAAGGGATAATTTTTTCATACAGACTTGCACACACACTAACCCCCTCCACACACACTGAGCATTTGCAGGATTCAAACCCCTATCTAACTATGTTATGACACTCGAGATGGACGCATTAGCAAAACGCGCTATTCGCATTACAGAGAGGTTTCTCTTCTCCTGCTGTACTTATAGGGTGCTGACATCATCAGTGTTTAGAAAGGGGAATGTGTATCCTGTAGTGTGTTTTCCCAGTTGCCAAAAGGGACATTTCCCTCACACAAACCCCACTCACACACACACACAGCATTTGCAGGTTTCAAACCCCTTCCTAACTATATTATGAAACTTGAGGGAGACGCATTAGCAGAGAGCACTATCCGAGTTACTGTGCATCTCTTCTGCACCTGCAGTATTTATAGGGTGCTGACATCTTTATTTCTACAGAGGTATGCACATGTAGTACTACCTGTCAGCTGGGAGATAACATATATATGCATTTGCAGCCACCTACGTCAGGGTCAGATATGCACATCGCACTGGCAGATTATGTTCTATACCATGCTTTGTGACCACAGGACCTGTAACACACAACACAACCAGTCCAGAACACCACAGCCACATCCAGGACACACACTTAGCTTCCCTGGGAACAGTGCCGGGATATGCAGGTGTTCACATACACCATTCCAGTTGTTAACATCAGGTACAGGCATATTGTGTGTGAGAACTACTCAGGCCTCTACCACTTTACCCTACAGCCACTACAATTTGTGGGTCCATGTGCTATGGCAGAACCACACACCACAGCCACATGGGGGAATACATATTGCACCTGTCCATCTGCAACATGGGTACTCACTGTTCCACACCAGAGGAAGACCACCATTGTTGATATCTGACCATACCCACCTTTCCCTGGACATCCATATCCCATCTCCACCCCAGGCAAGGTTGTCACTGCACACAAACTGTATTTAGCACAAGCAGACTCTACACTTGTGAAGACTGGGGTGGACAACTTCAGAGGACCCATGCTGGGGGACTATACTGGCCACTCAGCATAATCCTTGACAATTGCATTCTATGAGCATGTGCACGGTTTGCATTGATAATGCTATCCCACATATACCCATGACTGCTCCACAACAAGACACCTGTCAGGTGTACACCAGCCATATATGAGCTGTACAACAGACAGAGTAAGCTAATACATTGCAGAGCTGTAGCCCACAGAGGGAGGACATCTGTGAACAGTTCCGGCACGGCACTTCATTCACACATAATCATCACAACACAGTGTTGACAGTGGAATTGTCCAGAGAATGCAGATAGGGCTCCCCTCAGTCTGTTATTGACGGCCACTTACTGTTAGAGATCCTAGCAACCCTCTTCCAGCACACTCTGACAACATGGCTGTGGCTTAGCACATTCAAACCCTGGGATCTCCACTGTGCCCCTGCTTGACAGAGGCACAGCTCACTAGCCTCACACGTTGCCTTATGTGACCTACTTTACAGTGGCACAGTAGCCTACTGTACTGGGGATGCAGATGCCAAGCACACTCTGGCTGAGCTGTCATTCCCTAGGGCAACAAGCCTAGTATTGACCTCTACACCCATATGTTCAATTGTCGGATGCACAATATTTGTTGTGCTGTTCTACTGTTTGCAGGTCTTTATTGCCATAGTATTCCCTGTTCCTATGACCAACTTGTGTATCTGTGGAAGATGTTTGCATATGACGGCGATCCACTATATCACTTATGTCTCTGTAGTCATTTACTGTGTGCACTGGGCAGATTGCTGTGTTGTGGTTGGTTCCTGGACTGACACATACAAAAAACAGATATGTGTGGCCAACTGCTAAACGGAGATATAGCCTAAGTGTGTGAGCATGCCCAGTTCAGCCTTTCCATGGCATGTTGTCTGACTTATGCCTCATTTATCAAAGTGTGCAAGCATGCCCAGTGTGAGCTTTCCATATGTTGCACTCTGAAGTCCACCACATATTTGGGTGTGTGTGAACTTCAACAATATCTCACGTTTATGGTTGTGTGTTGGGTGTCATGTTTTGTACTAACTGGCCAACTGCTTCATGTCTGCCACAACAGGGATTATACTGTGCCTGCAGGGATTGCATGGGATACTTTGCAGACAGTTGTCAACATACTTTCATTATGACCTAACACTGTAGTACCGTATAGTGTACTGGTTCAGTACTTTCACTGTGGTGGACAGTATCCAGGGCTTTAGTCCTATGACTGCTTGACATCTTCATAGTGAGCACAACAGACTGTGTAGGGGCCAGTTGTGCACATATGACCATGTTGCATTATGTTCGGATATGGACTACCTACACCAGGCTCATCCAACATTGGTAGTGTATTCCACAACATGGGTGGACATTGGCAAACACTAGCGATGTTCCCTAGGCCATTTCTGATGCTAGTCACAGGGTGTGTTTGTCCTTCGACACACATTGTAACTGGAGTTTGCCATGACATATGTCATGGTTAGTATACTGTGCCTCCGTCTACCTCTGACATAACAGTGATACCCAGGGTTAGCCTACCATCTCCCATCCACTCATCAGGATTACTCTTGAGGGGTGTCGATAGGTGACTCTCTGGCTGACCTGTACCGGGAGTTTACTGAAGAGTGGGGGTGCCTTCTTTGTTATGGATCATTCTGTACAGCTAGTCCTATGTATGTCAGTGCTGGGGTTTAAGTCTCTCATGCGCATAGCTCACTGCCATTCAGATTGTACAAGGTGCAGCATGTTCATTGATTCCAGGTTGGACATGGCTTCATACATCAGGTGCAGCTTGCCTGTAGCTGGGCAGTAGGGCAGTGTGTGGGGCTGCAGTTTGTTTACTCAGGAAACACATGGCATCTGTTCATGCTCTTTGCTACTCCTGGTGGGGTACTGTTGTGGACTTTACAGTTGATGGTGGTGTCTGCTGAGGTATATCCCACAGGGGCTATTGTAGTCAATTGTGACGCTGATGGAGGATGACTGCAGAGCCACAGTGACCTCCCCTTATCTACATCTGCCAACCTTCATGTTTGGGTGGGTATATCGTATGTTTCTGCGAACACTACAGCCACATGTTTGTCCAGTGCAGGATATCTATCACCTTTTGTCCCCAGGTCTCTCATTACATGTTAGGTACGTAATGGGTTAACACCTGTGTGGTAATTTGTGGGCACTTACTGTATATCCACGGTGGTTGTCTATACACAGTTCTGCAATTAGCTTGCTGACATGGCTATGGCTCCAGTTGTCTGTTTGTAGGTGGCCCTTTTGTGGGTTGCTTGTGTCAGCTGGGGGTCGGATATGGTGGGCTGTTTGTACTCCACTGCATACATGTTCAGTCACAGTCCTTCCATGTTGGCCTGTACCTATGGGACATATATACAGAACAGGGGGGGGGCCCAGGACCAGGCCTTGTGGGATGCCACTCATATCTGCTTTGTAGTCTGACATGGATGCAGCATGTCTGACCATGTCAGTTCTGTCCTTGGTCTGGTTTGCAACCCCTTTACTGACATAGGGGTATATATTTAAGCTGGTGAACATATCCATACTGAACTCGTAGGGTATTGTCTATAAGCATATGCACAGTCCAGCTATGCTGTGTGGACCACATTGCCCTCATCAATGACCTTAATGACTGCTTCAAATGGGTCAAACATGTTTAGGGGCAGGATCTGCAGTTACGACAGCCACACTGTGTAGGGTCCAGTATCAGTAGGTCCACAATAGCTTTCTGTCTGCGGTACATACTGATCTTTTCCATAGCTGTGCAGACCAAGCTTGTCAGGATCCTGGTGTGGTAGTTTGCAGTATCCATTCAGGCAACACCTTTGTTGTGAAGGACCACTGTTGTTGTACACTGCTCTTTGGGTACATATCCTGTGGTAAGGCTGACATTGGGCAGTAGTGTGATTTGGCATTCCATTATTCTTGGAGTCCATGTTGGCCTCAGCCCAGGACACCATCACATACCTTTGCTGCTGTGTGTTTTGCTTTGCAGATGATGGCTGCTACCTCAGCATCTGCAATGTCAGGGGACCAGCAGTCTGCTGGGATAGATATTTTGCATTCTGGGGGGGGGGGTGTTTGCACTGCACCTGTCAGGTTGTATGTTGGCAATATGTGTGTGTGTTTGGTATGTTGTTTGTAATATCTGTGTGATTCGGAGCATATCTGTGGATGCCCAGCATGGTTCCTACCATCAGTTAAGTAAGCCTTGTGATTATCCTTAGTGTCCTGTACAATTTGTATCTTCATAGGTTCATGGGTTCATACTAGGCTATCCACCCTAGGGCATTAGTAAGCCTAGCCAGAGTGTGTGTGTCTTTTGCCACCCCTTGCGATGTGACTATTATGGCCATTTATGACTTTCTTTACTGTGCCTCTGTCTGGTCGTGACACAGTGAAGACCCCCAGTAAACATGTACAATCATCCATCCACTTGGCAATATTCCTGTTGAGGGGTGTCAGTGAGGGGCTCTGCCTAACATGGATTGTGATCCTGTTTCTGGGTGTGGGGAGCCTCTGGGTTATGTATCTGTCCCTCCAGCACATTCTATTTCATTATGTGTTGAGGCTGACATCTGTCACTCTCACAGCTCCAATGGCTTTGATTTCCTGTGGTGGAGCATGTCCATTACTCCTGTGTTGGACATGGCCTTGTACAACAGACAAACAATGTCTCTGTGTAGGCGGTCTGTGACTGCATTCAGCTGGGGTGTCTACAGCCAGGCAGCATATGACATATATTTCACACCCTTTATCCTCTTGGTGGGGTAACTATGAGGTCTTCCGAACTGCTGCAGGTGTCACGTCCGGTACATCCCATATGAGTCATTGTACTAGATTATGGGTCTGATAAGGGAACAGTACAGTGGCACAGTGACCTCTGTTGATGAAGATGTGAATCCTTTCATGATACGGTGTCCAATATCGACAATCTTCCTAGCCACATTGGCATTGTGAGTGTCACATGACAGATTACTGTCGACTTGTGTCCCTAGGTCCCTGATTACTCCTTGCATACATAATGGTTTGCCACCTACGTGGTAATTTGTGTGTACCTTGTCTGGTATTTGGTGGGACATTCATACTGTCCAGTGTCTTCAGGATGTCTGGGTGGAGTTCTTGTGTGTGAGAGTGTGGTCTTTCGCATGCTACAGACTGTACAGCAGTTTTGACTACACTTAGGTGCACATGGGTTGTCTCCGCTGATTTGTGCATTGTCAGTTACCTGGCCGTATGGGTGTCTGTGCTGCATATGGACACTCCCCCTCCTTTGATGTTTTGGTCCAGGTGTTGGGGCCATAACACATGATATGTGGTATAACTTGGTAGTGCTGGTGTGCTATCACTAGGCTTGCAGCAGGCTTCTGTCACTGCACAGACATCGATGTTCTTCATAATGGGAAGTGCCCCAGGGGCATGCATATTGCAGTTTACACATCTGGCATTGGTCAGCATTACCCTTATGATTACCCTTATGTTTCTTACCACTTATGTTTTCTAGGGTGGTGGGTAGTTTTTTTGGCCTTGCCTACATACGTTTCTGTGGAGGTGGCAAAGGCCTTATCCAGTATCCAGACGCACAGGGGTAACAGGTGCAAGCCATCCCTGGAACAGCAGCATGGCTTGTCATGCTTGACATCTCAAGCAGACAGATATTAGACCCTCTTGGACTTACAGCTGTAACTGTGCCAGCTGTTAAACATGATCATTCTGTGTTTGTACTGTGGCATCATTCTTGGTGAGGGTTGGATGCTGCACATGGCCAGTGTCATACCGGCCTGGGGTACATACTCAGAGAGCTCATCCATGTCTCTTTTCATGTAGACCAGGGAGGTACATCTCAGGTCATTCACACCAGCATGGACATTGAGTGCATCATATTTCTGCTTGCTTTGGGGTGACCTGCATACTTGTGTTATGTGGCATTTTGTGGCAGCCTACAGGCAGCTTACTCTACCCGTTCCCTTGTTCAGTCTGGTAAGTGGGACAGCAGTGTGTCTGCCTATACAGACACCTATTACAACTGTATCAGGCATGTTGTTTCTCCTTCTGGCCTGTGACTGTTTGGCACACCAGCTTTGTGTACTATGCATTGCATGTGCTATGTTTGGAGGTTGTGGTTGCTTGTGATCTGCTTTGGAGGCTTCTGTTGGTGTGGTGTGTTTGTAATTAGGGCCTCTGGGAATGTTTTTCTGTGTTTATGTGTTTTGTTTACAGTTGTGGTAGGTCTATGTGGGACTGGGTTTGTGGTGTATGTGGTTACCTTCTCCTCCTGACTAGTTTTGACAGTACTGAGTTGGGGAGCTCAACCTCTGGTTTGGATACATGGTTGCATCTATCACATATATTTGTATTTATTGGGGGGAGTTGTGGTTGTCTGTGTACTTGGGGCAGGTGTCACATTGCCTCTGGATTCACAGATTCTACTTGTTGTGGCTGGACTTAGTGGATTGTATGTGTGGACATATGTTATTGCCATACTACTGGTCAGTGATTACTTCCCTTTTTATGTTTGCTCTATCATATGGTAGCTTCCTCATTCTCTTGCATGGTTTGGTAATGGCTGGAGTCCAGCATGCCAGATGTCTGCGTGTATGGCATTGTGTGTTGTTGTTATTTGTGATTGCATACTCCAAGCATTCCTGGCTGTGTTCATGGAATGCCTGTATAACATGTTCTGCGGTGTGTCCCATATTCTGCACTTGCACAGGGCCTTTCGTGGATTCCACATCGGTTTGGAGGGCTGCAACCTATGCTTTACACATGTTTTTCACTGTGGTATTCTGGCCAGGGACTGGGGTCGGGATGTGTATATCCAGTGTGATTACTCTATGGTCTGGTCTTACCGGTGAAGGATACACTTCTCATCTTGCCATCCAGTACACATGTTGCTGATTATCACATCCAGTATGCTTACCCCTCTTGTGGGAGTGGTATGTTGTTCCTGGGCATTTTGGTTTATGGATTCTGGGAACTTTTCTCTGACTGTGTTGGTGCTAGTATAATGCTCCCGGTGTATGTCTGGGTATTTTCACTCAAGCAATATAATGTTGTTTTGGGGGCTTGATATATTCATGTATTCCAACATGGGCCAGGTGCAGTTCCTGGTATTAGGACAGTAGTCTGTAGCAGGCTATATATTGGGATGCGGTTTTAGCCATTGGTATTTGACCATGGCTAATCCATACTGCTTCTTGTTGTGGTACCAACATGGGGGTGCGGTTATCCTTGACATTTATTGCTAGTCACCCTCCTTTTGTAGCTTGTTCCATGTTTTGCGGCTGTACAGCACAGTATGAGGTGTGACCTGGTAGTGTTAGGGTGCTGATGTGAGCCTTGACCCAGTTCTCTATTACAGGACTGATATCTACATTCTCCATACTGTGTGCATTTACACTGCACACATCTTGCTGTTTAGACTTCTGGCATTGGGTAGCATTACATCTAGGTTCCTATCCCTTGTGGTACCTATGAAGGTGGGTTTGTGTTTTGAGACTTACCTATTCAGGACATGCTGTGGGTACTGTCAGCCTTTGCCAGTATCCATGGGGCATGGAATGATAGGTGCATGCCACCCCTAGCAGGTGGTGCATCATGTCATGCTCCGCATGTCTTCTCAGCCTCAAACACATTGGCTCCCCTTTGACTAACTGCATTACTTCAGCCAGTTATTGCACTTGATCATCCCATCGTCATTTTGTGGCTTCATGCTTGGTGAGGGTGGATGTTAGTCAGGGTGCTCAGGTGTGCATATAGTACATGGTGTTACATTACTTAACACATGGCATTCATGCCTCAGGTGGTGCTGCAGGGCTGCCTCTGTCAGATGCACATATTACACTTCCCTGTACATGTTTGTGAGCAGGTCATGTCAGTTTAGGCATCCATGTTATTATTTGAGTGATTCAGAGGGGGTATCATTCCCAGGGTTCCTACTGAGCCAGTGTATGTGCTATGCGTTGCCTCTTTGCCAAGGCCAGGGCATACTGGGCACGCCTCCTTCTGCCTACTGGGGCAGGCTCAGGTTGTTCCTCCTCCGAGTCATGCTCTGCCTGTAATGGCCTTGGCAATGGTGGGGGGCTGTTTGGCCCAGCCCTATGCTGGTCCTGCTGCAGCTGTTTTCGCAAGATCATATTATATAGCATAGCACATACCATGACAATTTGGGTACGTGTAGGTGGTGTGTACTGCAAGGCTCCACCAGATATGTCCAGACACCAGAACCGTGACTTGAGCAGCCCAAACACACGCTCTATTACATTACGTGTTTGTGCGTGTGCCTCATTATGGCGTTCCTGTTCAGGTGTGTGTGCGTTTCTGATGGGTGTCATCAGCCACGGCTCCAGTGCATAACCTGCATTCCCCACTAGGTGTCCGTGTGGGATGTCCCCATTGGCAAATGTCTGGTACAGCTGCGTCAAATGCCAGATGTGGGAATCATGGTAACTCCCAGGGCAGCCAGCACACACATTCATTATTATGCCCTGGGCATCACACATGACCTGGCTGTTGATGGAGGGGAAGCCCTTGTGGTTAATGTAGGCCCGACCCCACTCACCGGCTGGTGCTTTGATGCGTATTCGCGTGCAGTCTATTGCACCCACTACCTCAGGGTATTTCACTATTTGCTGGAAGAGACGCATATTGCTGGCCAATACCTCACGGGCATTGGGGAAATATACATGATCACCGACATGTGCTGACATGGCATCCAGGAACTGGTGCAGTACCCTGGAGGCTGATGCTTGTGATATCCCCATCATATTGCCAGTTGGTCTCTGGAAGGTACCTGTTGCTAGTATTCTTAGGCCAACACATACCTTGGTTTCCACTGGGATGGGTTCCCCTCTGTTGGTTCTGTGTGTGAGGCATGGCCTGCACAGCTCAACTATTTGCTGCAGGAGCTCTCTGTCCACTCTATAGCGCTCTACTATCTCCAGCTCATGTAACCCATGGTAGGTGACCCTGGGCCTGTACACTCTTCTCCGTCTCCTCAGTGTGGGTTGTCTGGCACCATCTGCATTGTCACCACCCTCAGCAAGTCGCCTATGTCTCATTATGACAGCTATGGCAGCCCCTAACATTTCTGCTCTGAGTGAAGCTTTTTCAGTTTTCACTTCTATTAGCTTACTCCTGTCTTGCAGTGTCTCTTAAGAGAAACATCCTGCACTACTGTTTGCAGAGTTTTAAGTGCTGGGCTGGGCTACTATTCTGCCTGTGTAACTGCCTGCTTCTAATTGTTTTCACCTGCTAGCTTCAGCAGTAATCCTTGCTAGCTTCCTACTAATTCTGTTGCTTCCTTTTTCCTTTCTGTTTCCTCAGGGGGGGAGCACCGTGCATACCAGCAGAAACACGCTCACAGTGGCTTACACACGCGCACACATGCTTACACGGTTTACAATCATCTTATTCGGGTTAAAACGCGTGCACACCCACGCAAACAGTGTTACAAGTCTGCCAACAGGCTCCTACATGCTCAGTCTGCCCTACACGCGTGCACACCAGCACAAACAGTGTTAAACATCTACCAACACGCTCCCACATGCTCAGTCTGCCTTACACGCATGCACACTGCCCTACTCGTGCTTCATGGTGCGCACACATGCGCATGCACGCCCAGCAAGAAACTTTAGTGTAGGTAACAGTGTACACCTTCCATTTCTTGACTTTCCCACACTTATCTTGTGGCACTCCTCTTTCCCTGATCTGTGTCTGTCATCTGTCATGTTATACTGACCTCCAATGAACTGCATTTCTTTTTACCATTCCCCCCTGTGATGTCACCTATCTCCTACACTTTTCCCCCCCCTTATGTATCTCTTACACTACTCAGACTGTGCTCATTTGCTATGTGACTGTGAGATTCAGTATCCTAACCCTCATTTACATGAGATTGCCTACTAATGCTTAGTTACATTTCTTAAACTCAGCTTCCCCCCTTAGCAACCACTACACGGTGGCCATGTTGTTTTTGGTCTGCTGGTCCCTGCATTGTCATTCCATGTATTGCATAAAACCCACTTTTGTGGGTTTATAACCTTCCTTTTTATGTTTTATACAGCGCAGCCCGTTTGCGCGGGGCTGCGCTGGGTTTATACATCGACGATCGCCGAAAAAAAATATATATATTTTTATTATTTTTGCATCGGGTTACCTTGCCAATGGCCACATATTTGGCCATTGGCATGCTGCCTGAGACATATGCACCCTTTATTTGGAGCTGACATGGCTCCGTTGTGAAATTTGCAGAAACGTACTCAGTTGTCAACTGAGTACATTTCTGCAGCTAAAACGTCTCTTACAAGGGCTGGTTTCTGCTTAATGGATCGCTAATATACCTCATTTGCATACCTTTCGGCTGCAAGTGAGGTATTTAGCATGTCCACGCCCAGTCCGTGTAAGAGACGTTTTAGCTGGTCTCTTACACGGAGTTTAGGGCTGTTCCTGGATCGCGAGGCTTGCATGGAGTGTTACACGTCTCTTACACTCCGTGCAAGCCTTTGTGAATCCTGCCCTAAGTGAATGCAACTGGCACTGTACCTTAACTAAAGAGCTGGGCATAAATCTCCACTCAACTACGACTAAAATGATTTCATTCAATCTACATGAGATGTGATCGTACAGACTTCTCTCCCCTCAAACATTTCTTGGGTTGCTGAAATCCAAAATCTGATGTTGCACAATTTGTTGAATAAAAAAAGGTATGGGTTCATACATCTGTTATTCGACTCCTTCTCTAAAGTAGGAGTGGCACTATCAAATCTAAATGGTACATGCCTTTTTACTGTTATACTTTCCAGCTCTCCACTTCTGTGGTTAAAATTAGAAATTATTATCCCTGACAATACTTCCCACTTTGCAATCCACTGATAAGATAGCTTCTTGCTTATCAGTATAATAAACAGTCCTTGACACCATATTTAAATCTCTCCCTACACTGAGGCCCTGCTCTATAATCTCTCTGGATCAAACATTGCCACATGGAAACACTCTCCCCTTACCACTGATTCACATAATTATTTCTAGCTATAATAGGCTAATTGTTTGACCTTCTTCTCCCTGTTGGACCCCAGATATTTACTTCTGCATTCCCTTCCTATATCCAACTTGAGTCCAAACTTCTTAAATCCTCCATCTAGCAGTACATTCTGTTAACCTCATCCTGTTATCCTCTTTAAAAGAATTGTTGGTTTAAAATAGCCACCTGGTTTTAGAAGTTTTCCTTCGGTAGTGAAATCACATAGATTCAGGCTTGTACAACTAGCCAAGTATGCTTGTCAGTACTCCATATTATTACAGGCAAAGGTTAGGGGCATGCATTCTGTGCTAGTCCAACACCTCAAAACATATGTTTACATCAGTGATATTTCTATTACTGGTAACTTAGTTAATAACTTCTCACTAACATGCCAGGCTTCTCAAGTACCAAATAACAGTGTGTTCTTTGTTTACAATGGGCTACAGTTTAGATTAAGATGTTCCTCATATAATGCCATTTCAGCTAATAAGGTCCACAAAATGTGCAATGCTCACCCACCAGTCACATTTATTGAACCTAGCCTGTATTAATTCAGTAAAACTTGAAATGCCTCTCTGTCATTTTCTAATATATGCTACAGACTTCTGTGAAATAATTATGTCATTTTGTTGTCATGTCAGAATATTGACTATTCAACTAGCAGGTCTCAGTGGAGCACTCTTTGCAACAGATTAGACATCTTTTCACATCAAATCCCATTAAGTGGGCAATTTTCTCCTCTTATCTTTACTTTTTTAGGTGAATTCCTATGGAACTGTGCTTTCTGTCGAGTTCTGTTCATACTTGTTTTTCTATTTATTCTCCAAATAATTATGATGTGCCAGCCATATTGCTCTACTTTTCCAATTTCTACAGTTCCCTTAACAACTAAAAATAAGTTTCTAATGTCTCTTCCTATTTACTAATGTAGTTATTTATTTACTACTATATAGGTTTTTGCTTTATGTATATATGGATGTTTCTTTTTTGTATATAAACCATTTTCAGTCTGTTCAATAACTTACTGTAACAGATATGTGTTCTCTCTCCTAAAAGCATTTGTTTGTATTATATGAATAAGCATAATTGCTTTCCTATTCATGCATTGTTTTTTATTAATTGTTGACTAAACAATAAAGTTCTAAAAAAAGTATAATCAAATTTAAATTGTCGACCTCTGTAAGAAAGGAAGCCATTTTATTTTTACCAAATGTGTCCAATTATTGGACCAAGAATCTGTTCCTGTAAAAATAACAAATAAATTAAATCATAGCACAGCCATAATAAAATACAAATAGCTTACTGAAGTATTATGAGTTTATCTTGATATTATAGCAATAAGTCAAAACTGCAATTGTCTAAAGTTCATGAACCTAACCATATATACATTTCCTATTGTACAATAAATATGAATTTAAATCATCCTGCTACAAGTCTCTTTTGTTCTATGATCCATTCTGTTTAGAAGTTTTGGCAGCCTTCCACTATAATAGGAGCGACATCTTATTGCCATTGAATGAAGGGAAATGAACTGTCTCATCAGATTAACAACTGTCATGGGAAAAGAATAACAATTGTTATGGGAATAGATCATTCAAGCAGGAAATGGATGGATACAATAGCTATTTAATTCAAAGTACAAATCCTTGTGCTGTTTCTCATATATACAGTCTATTAATGTGATGTGAATATCCCAGAATTGATGTTTTCTGGTATTCACTGAAGACTGTCAAAATGATAAGAAACTGAGTATGGTATGTAAGGGACATTTGCTTATTATTTTTAATTTGCCTGTGCTGTCCCAGATGGACATTTGATTATTGCCCTTGTGTACATGCTAATCTCTGTACCCTTTGGCACATGCATTATGTCATTATGTTCAGCAACATGGCTTCTCTTGTGCACATGCTAATCTCTGTACCCTTTGGCACATGCATTATGTCATTATGTTCAGCAACATGGCTTCTCTTGTGCACATGCTAATCTCTGTACCCTTTGGCACATGCATTATGTCATTATGTTCAGCAACATGGCTTCTCTTGTGCACATGCTAATCTCTGTACCCTTTGGCACATGCATTATGTCATTATGTTCAGCAACATGGCTTCTCTTGTGCACATGCTAATCTCTGTACCCTTTGGTGCATGCATTATATATTTATGTTTAGTCGCAGTATACAATTATAAGCTAGAGAACTGAAATGTCAGTTTGAGCAATACTGAAATCAAATCACTGAATACTGGAATGAAGAAGGCTGACAATATTGAATGTGCAAACATGACCTCTTCATGCTAGTACTTGATCCTCGGTGCAGAGTGGCAGAGAGTTTCAGGATTTCAGGTGTTTGCAAGGTTGTTGGTATTCAGCATTCTGGCATTCTATGCTTTGCTTCCATTAATGCTTAAAGAGGTGTTCCACCTTTAAAACTTATAATAGTAAACACTTTGCCATATTACATTGCTACTGTATTCTCAATTTGATTAAATGGCACGTGATACATACATTTACTAAGTTCAGAAAGCCAGCCTCTAGGGATATATAGAAGTTGTTCACTGACTTACAAAGCATGCCCTGCCACATGTCAGTCTACACAGAAAAAGAAGAATGGCACACATTGTACTTTTGTTTACTGTCTCTGCATACCTGTGAATATAAAACATGATAGTCAGAGAATGCTCTATGCAATTTCATCTCATGTACATATGCAACTTGCTGTGATAACTGTAAGGATGGTACTTAGTCTTATGTTGCATGATCTGTCATGTTAATGTAAACATTTTTATATTTCATACCTGATTCAGAAATATACTGCATTGTCGCCTCATAGCAAGACGTTGTCCCGTTCGATTCTCAGCTAGAGCGTCTTCTGTGTGGAGGCATACGTGAATGGGGCGTGCCTTTGTTGAAGGTTGTGCATCAGGGCTGGTAACCCGGTACGTAAAAATCCACTACCAATCATTAGCGGACCGGAGTTCTGCTGTGGCGACCCCTAACCGGGAAAAGCCAAAAGATACAAACAAACACACTCTTTATTATGTAGGAGGAAGACTGACACATATTTAAATCCCAATAGTGGCCTTGCATACAGTATTAGTGCTTGCTGCAAATGAGACTTTTGCAAATATTAACAGGCAGTACTACATTTCTCTTTACATATAAAAATTATTTTGAATTTTGGTTGTGCCTGGATATGTTAAAGGAAAGGTTTTGATAATTATGTTGTCCTGCATACAAAAATACCATATCTGGTAGTCACAAATGGACTGTAATATTCAAAGACAAGGTGAATACAGTACTCTTCACATCACAGTAATGATGGAGCACTGCTTCTGGTCCTCAATACAAATAACAGCAAACTCACCACTGGCAAAAATCAGCAGGTGATGTGAATGTGGTCAATGACTACTGGATATCTCTCATCTAAGTGTTTTTCCCGTAATACCCAGTTTGACAGACACAACGCACAGAAGAAGGCAAATGATATTTACCTACAAGAGTATTGTGGCAGTGCAATCACACTGACAGCCCACATACTGAATGCTAATGAGGCCATACTCATGATACTGTTGCCTGAGTTATGCACTGGTAGCACTGAGCGCAGCTTGAATTCATTGTACTTAACTGGCAAGGCAATTTCTCTGTATGTAAGGTCATGTGATAGATTATTAACCACAATGCATGCAGATGTGTTGTCATTATTTTATACTAATAGATATAATATATTTTCAGCAGCTGTATGTTAGACAACTGGTACTCACTTTTTTGAATTCAGAGTTAGCTTGCACCTGCGATCCTGCTCAGTATCTCAAGAAGGTTTTGAATATGTTTCTACCAGGACTGACTATAGATAGCAATGTCATCCACGTTAACAAGAATATAACCTCTAGCACATACTTACCAGGATACAGTCAATCAGCCTCTGAAATTTTACTGAAATCTGTTTTCATCCTGAAGGGCATTTTAGTTAATGCATATCACCATAGGGAGAAACAAACTGGTTTCGCTAGTGGTGTGAATGTCAATGGTACTTACGCTTGATTTATAGGTTCATAGGTAAGTACTATGCAATCGATCTGCAGACCATTTCAAGTCTAACCAAAAAACCTATTTAAAATTTTCCTCAAGGTTAAGGAGGGCAAAACAAGACAGACTGGAAGGATACTTCTCTGCTTCACATATAGTAGAAGTTTGTTCCAGAGGCAAAGGATACATTGGGATATGACTCTATTATGCCATTGTGTTTTATTTATCTGTTGACAAAGGTTTAGTTCCTTCAGCTGAGTATTTGATATCCCATTAGTTATGCAAAGGAACAGGATATCAAAGAGGGTTGGATTTTTCATGTCAAGAAAGACTAAACATAAGTCACCATGGAGGACTCTATAAGAGACTGTGTACAGAGAAATGGCTGTCAGTTTCTCCGGATAACTAAGATTTTTGAGACCACTGATCATTTCAGTTATGAATATCATAGTCTCTCAAGTTGTATGATACGTTTAGATAAATAAATGCCAAAAGGTGCAACATATTCAATAATGGGTCTAAAAAGATATATGTAAAGGGAAATTAAGACTTCTTTGGATCTAGTGGAGATGCCTTTGGAAATTAGATGAGTCAGATAAAAGACTTTCCAAACTAATGTGGGTACTCAGTGATCAAATGATAAGGGATCATCAGCAGGAGTACCTAGATCCCTTACAACAGTGTCTAATTGGAGGGGTGCATCACCTATATGGTAAGCTAAACTATTTTGTTTATCAAAATAACTATGTTACATATTTTTACATTTAATTTGAGACCAGAGTCCATGCACCAATTCTTAACATGGTCTAAGCCATGCTGCATACAACTGTAAGTTAGCTGAAATTCAAATAACAACGCCCAATTTACAGAGATCTAAAACTTAGTTAACCATAGGCAAGAAGTGCTGGCCTGAATGTCTGAGAAATATATGCCAAATGAGATGGTGCCCAAAACTGAGCCCTGTGGTATACCACTGGTGACTGTTTTGCTTTCAGAAGTGGCATCTTCTACTCTAACTACATGGGTTCTGTCAGACAACTAGTAAGTTACCCACCACACAATATAAAGATTTATATTCAGATTTACAAGTCCATCAATAATGCATGCATGGGGAATAATGCCAAAGAACTTGGCCAGGTCTAGATATGATGTATTCATTTGTAACCATTTTCCACTGCTTCAGTTACTCTTTCAAAGAAACTGATGAGGTTAAAAAGGCAGAAACTTCCTTTCATAAAGTCAAACTGGTGAGACTCCAAGGTTGATAGATTTTCAATGTCAGGATTAATAAAGTCTGAGATAATGTGCTCCATATCTTTACATATATGGCCAGTGACACTAATGGGTGTATAGTTACCCAGGTCCATAGTTGGGCCACTGTTTTGTAACAGCATTACACTAGCTGTTTTCCAGACTTCAGGAATGTAACCATTGGTCAGGTTTAGATTAAAGAGTTTAAGTAGCGATTCAAAAAGGCCATATTCAGCACTGATAATCAGGCAACCTGGTATGCTGGCAGGGCCCATGGAAGAAGTATTCTTAGTTTTTATAAGAGCTGAGCAAACTTGCTCCATAGTAATTAATGGTGTTGGGTAAGATTGTGGAACTTGTGGATAGCTATGTCTGTGGGTGTAATACAATTTGAACTAAATTTGTTAGCTAGGATATTATTTACTTTGGGTGAGTTCTTAACTTCCTGACATAGTTAAAGAAAGATTTGCAGTTATTTTTCTGCCTGTTTGTTTGTTTTAGTGGCTATTTTAAGTTTATACTCAACTTTCAGTTTCTGAATAGCCCCTTAAGCTCTTTGTTAGTTTGCTTAAGTGTGGTCTTACATTAGGTAGAATGAGACAACTTCTAAGCATTAAGCAGTTTCTTTCTCTTATTATATAGTTTATTTATACAGCTATTCCACTACAGGGGTTTGTCAAATCATAGCAGTTAGGTATTTTGCCTGCCCAACAATTTTAAGCACTCATCTGCTCTAGGCAAGGAGTAAGATCCTGATTCTGCAAGACTATTTCAGTTAGTAAAATCTACAAAGAACCTAGTCATCAAATCTCTTTCGGCATTTGCATCACCAGTGAGGCCTTGTTTCTGCTGGAATCTTGGATTTCCCCCAAAATTACCATTCTATGCAGTTCCATTGACATGATTTGGTTAACCCCATCAGCCAAACTACAAGGATCCTGTCTTGTGACCATTAGGACTCTGTATCCATGTGATGCTCTGTTATCTGGAAGTATGCTGGCTTAAAAGTGAATGGGTTTCCACATTCCTATAATATGGGTCAAATTTTCTGAAAATGGACAATAGATAGGTTCCTTGAAACTACTGAGATGTAAATATGAGCTTCACTGTGAAGATCTTAAGATGATCCTCAATGGTCCCCTCCTTTAATATTCTGCATATACTGACGATTAGTATTCTCTCCATTATGGTGGAGCTCATTTACGCTATCAAGGTACAGTTTGTGTTTTTATCTTCTGCCTTGCAGTTCTGCTATATAGTTAAAATCACTTATCTTTTACACAGTAGTGAGAAGACGCTCTCACATTGCATGCAACATATTTTGTCAGATATGTATAAATGTCTTCACTTTCTATAACTGCATGTTCACAGACACTATTCTTCCAGTCATTACACTAAACATGAGGCTATTTTGCCTGTGCTATGTGTTAATGGACCAAGTAAATAACATCTCTAACCTGGCTCACTATTGAAATGTCACTAACAAAACATAGAAAAGAAGACTGAAATTTTAGAAGAATGAGTATCAACTTTTCTACTTTTTTGCTGAGGTGAAGTCCCCCTGAGACTTTCCTACGTGAGGGACAAGCCAACCCCAACACACAACCTAAATTTATATATATATATATATATATATATATATATATATATATATATATATATATATATATATATGTCTTTATGGATCTATTTATATGACTGACATTTCAAAAAGCCGAAGACCATATGGCCGAGATCATATGATTCACTTTTTAAATGTCGATCACGTAAAAAAAAAAAAAAGGAAAAAAACACAACAACCACTAACCTTAACATTGCTAGCAGGGGGGGCAAGCCCTCCTGCACCCCCCAGCCCCTAAAATTTAAATATACCAACTCTGAGATCACATTACAGTGTGGAAGATGGAAATCTTTCCATTCCGCACTGTACGGAGATGCCCATTACGACATTTCAAAAGTCGATCATATGGTCTCGGCCACATGGTATTCAGCTTTGTTGTGAAATGTCGACCATGTAAAGGGGACCCGTCTTTATATATATATATAGATATATATATATATATATATATATATATATATATATATATATATTATATATATATTTTTTTCTCTCTCTCTCTTTCTCGCTATATATATATATATATATATATATATATATATAGACACACACACACACACACACACACACACACACACACACACACACAGACACACACACACACACACACACACACACACACACACAGACACACACACACACACACACACACACACACACACACACACTCACGCTCACGCACACATGCACACAAACATCATGTTCAAGATGGCTATACCTCAGAGATAACTAAGAGAACATTCTGAGAAATGTAGATCTAAAACCTAGTATAGAATTTTTTAGTCTTTTAGTCTCTACAATTCAGGACATGGAAATCTGAGTCATGGTATTTCAAATGGTTATCCGTTAAGCATGATACAGGAATCACATGCATATTCACTTCCTAATTATTGCAGTTTAAATTTAGGGATTCTCCACACCATATGGCCACAGATTAACTCATACAGTGAGAGCCCTGTGGACTCTTGGGGAGCCTGTTTGTATGCAAAGTGGAAATGGGTCAGATACTTGCTGATTCCCATTGAAAATGGCCTGTAAATGTTTGTCCCCACAAAATTGTCTTAAGGGTAAATTTAGATCTCTCCATCAGAACATTTGTTTGGAATCATATGAGGCAATGTTTAGCTGATTTAGCCACAATAGTTCCATAAACAGATTTACAGGTCTGTCATGAAATTAACACTCCAATAGTCAGAATTTCTTTTAGAAAACTCATCTTACTTAAAATTTCTAACAGCAGTGATGCATTTTCTTCCTCAATAGAGGACAGAGCTACTACTTTGCATTACCTAGCGGTATAGTCGACACTTTCAGAAATATATTTCTTACCTATTGTGCTTATGATATTGGCAGGCATAATGGAATTTATGGATACCCACTAAAATTGTTGATCAGTGCAAGGGAAAAGCACCAAAGTGGTGTTTTTCTTTTTCTCTTGCCTTGCCTGTTTTTGACACTGCCTGCAAATCCTATTCTACAATGATAAATTTCCATATTTCCCTGAGTTGAGGCCACCAAAAAAAAAAAAAACTGCCTTTCTTGAGCAGTTCATGTCCACATGTACTGAAAATAAAATATAAGTGGCCTAATGGTAAGCCATTGGGAGTATATAGTGGTACAGTACTCTGACCACTGGTCCTCCTTTAGAGTTTGCTTTTTGTACGGTAACCTCTTTTCTAGTATACTAACTCCCCAAGCTGTTAAGAATCTGATATCTGCTTGAATACCTCTCTTCATTTGTGTAAGGTGAGAGCTAGCAACTATGCCTGTCCTTTTATGATCCTTAACAACTTCCTTTCTAAAAAAAATCCAGAACCTCCTGCCTACTGAGACTCAGTGTTACGGTTGGCCTCTCACAGCTCTTCCAGTGAAATAGCCACAACCCTAGTCTCTGTTGGAGGTGTAGGCTCTGGCTAGGTCACACCTTTGGTATTTTTTCCACATTATTATTCAATTCCAGACTGCAAGGAAAAGCATGTACACAAAATATTGAGTAATTGAAATAATTTAATTCTAAACATGATGGATGTCATAGGCACTACAGACTGTTTCAATGAACCCCTCCCCATTATAACAATTTGGTCAGTGGTATGCAGAAAGGTGCACTGCCCATGTCCTTAGCTGGTGAAAACTGCCTGAACAGGAAGCATATCATTTTATGATCTGTAGGCTTCAATGCTTATGTCAGATACAGCATGGTTTCAATTTCATCTACTATGTAAGACAAAGACCTTGTGGAAAATTGGGACAGCTGCTGTCTCAAGAGAACCCAACACTATAGTGGTGCCACCTCTGTGAGATCTTTTACTTGCTTTTTGTTCCCTAATTTGACTGTGCTCCTCCCTCTTGGGTAAAATCCAAAACATCTTCCCCCAAAGCGCTTGGCAAGTATAGGAAACCTGTGGCATCCCCTCTTGTCTGTGGGACAGGTATTAATATTTTACACTGCCCTTACTTGTTTCATTATATGTATGCATTGTGCTATGGAGACCTTTCTTGTGCAACTATGACCTGGTCATCAGATAAGGGTATCTCTTCAGCAGTGACACAGTGCCAGTCTGTCAACCAGACCAGGATGTCTTCAGACAAAGTGCTCAGCACTTGTCCCCTAATTATAAAGTCTCCCAACATGTCAAACATAGTAATCTGACACTCACTATCTATTAAAGTAGTTAATTAATGCTTTCTGTCATAATGTCACTGACAATGCCCTTTGCTTTTTTTTTACAAGTTGCCATATTAACCTCCAATTTTTACAAACACATAAACAACTGCATAATAAAATTGTACCTATATGCCCTTAATATAATAGGAAATTCAAGAAAACGTCATATTAATAAACATATTGACAGAAAGTATTCCATGTAACTCTGAAGTAAATCACCCATGAGCAGTGTAGTCTTGCATGTGTATCATAGTCAAATGCCTTCACTGTGTGTATCTTCACAGACATGTCGCTGGGTCTTTTTAGTCAGAGGGTGCTCACACCTGCTGTGGAGATGCACATCACGAAATGATTAATGCATGAGTGGGGATACTCAAAAGACTATGTATGGACTCTGTAAAGCTGAATACTATCCCTTTTGACGAGAGTGCCACTCAGTGTCAGAATAACTCTGTATGTTGTTTCAGCATGGGCACCTAATAACAATTCAGAGTACTTGGCACAAAAAAACTATATCAGGTTGCAAGACAAAGACAGAAAGATAAAGAAGATAGTCAGACACACTTCATAAGATGCCAGCAATAACCTGCTCACCAGTCCACAGGACATCAAAGGCAGATGGAAGGATTTTTAGCAGCTTCTGAATGAAAAAAATACACAGAAGCTGCACTGCCCCAGAAACAGCCTATGATGAGAGAAGAAGAGGAGCCCACCTTAGAAGAAGTAAGAACAGCACTAAGGAAGATGAAGTCAGGGAAAGCAGCAGGCTCAGATGAGGTCACAGCAGATATGATAAAGATGCTGGGTGACATAGGGAAGAAATGGCTCCTGAGGGTACTTATAGCAGTATGGAGAGAAAGAAGTATCCCAGATGACTGGAGAATAAGCATACTCATGCCAGTGTACAAGAACAAAGGGGACATTCACAACTGTGAGCAGTACAGAGGAATCAAACTCCTACCACATTGCATGAAAGTTCTGGAGAGGGTGATTGATAAATCGATACACAGAGTAGTAGAATGTAAGATGAGAGATGATCAGTTCGGATTCAGATCAGGATACAGCACAATTGACCTGATGTTTGCGTTGAGACAGATACTTGAGAAGAAGCAGAGATGAGGAGAGAGTCCAACTGGACATTCCTAGACTTGGAGAAAGCATATGATAAGGTCCAAAGAAAGCTGATATGGGCTATAATACAGTGGTTTGAAGTTCCAGAGACATTGGTAGAATTAGTGCAGGCTATGTACAAGGACCCAGTGATTCTTGTATGAACAGTGTTCGGTCTCACACAGGGGTTCCCAGTGGGAGTCGGTGTACACCAGGTTTCAGGTCTGAGCCCACTGCTGTTCATACTGGTGATGGACTACATTAGCAAACAGGTTGGAGGGGGCAGATCAATAAAGCTGTTGTATGCAGATGATGTGGCAGTACAGGCAGACTCTGAGCTAGAACTTCAGCAAAGGATATGAGAATGGAATGCAAATCTAAAGGCACATGCGATGAAACAAAGCACAGATAAGACAGTGGTAATGGCAGCAAATTCTGGAAATCAGAAGAAGCTGAGAACAGAGATAGAAGGGAACCTAGTGTAACAAGTAAACAGCTTCAGGTGTCTGGTAGGGGTGGTTAAGGAGAAGGGTAGTCTGAATGAAGAGGTCAAAGCTAGAATCAGAGGGGCTACAGCCAGGTGTAGTCCATGACAGAAGAATATCAAAGAAGCTGAAAAGTAAGATGTAAAAGACAGTGGTGTGACCAGCTATCTTGGGATTAGTGCTTTTGTTTTCTCCTGGTGAGAGAAGGAGTACAGTTACATTATTTCCTGGAGACTGCTGATCACCAAAAAGCTTAATAACTACTTTATAGGTGACATCTTGTAATCTGTGCTTATATTCTGATCCTGGTGAGAGTGGGAGCAGAGTGCATTGATTCCTGACTCTTTCTGGTTGGAGAGTGAGTGTCTGTGCTTCATGTACCTGATTAGTCTGGTTGCTATTTGAGACATCTACCAGAAAAAGGCTACAAGCTTGCAGACCCTTGCATCATCTGAGACAAGATTGTGGATCATCAAACAGGCCGTGGCCTGCTTCTCTTCTTGAGATTGGTGCTAACATTTTGCTTCTGGTGAGAGAAGAAGCAAAGGAGTATTGTATCCCAACAGAGTGAAGCTGTGCTGAGACCAGCATTAGTAGTAGCCAGGCAGTAGCCATTCATGCGACTCCCTTCTTTTCATCATTCTTGACAAGCTTATTCTTTATTTTTCAGTAAGTACTGCTTGATTTCCTCCTAACTTCAGAATATCTGCCTAAATACCTCATCCTTAAATTTTCAAGGTCTATGTATTAGTTTCCCTTCAAGTGTATCGCAGTACTCTGTACAGACCCAGACACCTTGAGTGACATTTTTCCTGTAAAAGGAATATATAAGGAAACAGCTCTAGTGCTTAGTAATAATGATCATCCCTCCCTCCCGGCATGTCTAAAGGTCAGTTCCCTGTGCTTTCTCCTATTTACCTGGTGAACTTGGGCATCATGAGGCAGTGTAGCAACTACCTCATGTACACAGACAACCCTCTCCTCTTACCTCCCAACATGCAGACTTGTGACAGATGCACTTATATATCCAAACTGGATGCCATACATTCTCAAGCCAAAACCAGAGTAGCTGGTCAAGAGGAGAAGGTCAACACCTGCACCACACCACATGCAACACATAGCCCTCCAGAACACCCACTATCACAGCTGTCACATAAAAACACAAACCACACACCCACCTTCTCGGAGGCTGTCAATAGAAATCTACCTGAATAACAGAGGCCTCCCAGGCAGAAATGCACTCAACCACCACAACAAAGCACAAACCACAAGACAAATAGCTCACCTACACAGTGTGTCCCTCAACCTAAGCCACTAAGGCAAAACAGCTTGCCCAATACACTAATAATAGGTGACTCGATAGTGAGGCACACTGATGTCCCACTCACTAGGTTGAATAAGAAGGTAACAGTCAGCTGTCTATCAGGTGCCAGAATCCGACACATAACACACGCTCTCAGGTCACTCCACAACAAGTACAAGTATGACTCTGTCACTGTCCAAGTGGGTGTGAATGATCTGAGACTCACCTCCCTGGACTGCATGAAAAGAGACAAGGAGGAACTCTCGGATTATATGGACCAGGCAGGTATGACCCTAGACCTGAGCAGCATCCTACCATCACCCAGAATGATACTGCAGTACAAGCAGAAAAGGATTGACTTCAACAATTGTCTAAGTTCTGGTGTCATTCTAAGGGGATCCCGTATCTGTCTGCTTGGGATGACATGATTGATAGACCTCAATGCTTTGTCACAGATGGCCTGCACCTGTCAGCCCTGGTTATCTGGATACTGGCTAAGGCTCTTGCCACCCCATAGTGCCTTTTTAGGCAATGTTCCAAAGACCATATTACCACTGTAACAGCTATAAATAAATGTAATCTGTGGGTCATGCTGCTCAACACTAGAAGTCTAAATCTCAAGATGCACTTGCTCAAAGCACTCCTCAAAATGGAGAACATCAACATTTGTGCTGTAATGGAGACCTGGTTTAAAGCAGCAGAAAGCACTCCTGCACTACCAGGCTATAACTCATTCCACACCTTTTAGCCC
The DNA here is from genome assembly GCF_019279795.1 of Protopterus annectens. Classification (NCBI taxonomy): domain Eukaryota; kingdom Metazoa; phylum Chordata; order Ceratodontiformes; family Protopteridae; genus Protopterus; species Protopterus annectens. The sequence goes on from NC_056733.1 coordinate 1,369,294,997, forward strand.
CAGAATATGGGCTGAAGCACCAAAGGTGGTGGTGTCTCTGTATTCATAAAGGATATGTAGAACTCCAGATTAGTAGCTCAGCATAACGCAGCTGAGAAACTTCAGGTGCAACTAACATTTGATAAGATAGCAATTCAGGTCATAGCCTGCTATAGGTCCCCAAACATGTCCCAAGACTCACACTCCACACTTCTAAGCACTCTGGAAACTATTAGGGTCCAACCCAACACTCTCATACTAGTTGGCATCAACTACCCCTCCATCAACTGGGAAAACTACTCATGCACCAATACACTGGCCCAACGCTTCCTGGAATTCATCAATTCCAATGCCCTGGACCAGCTCATTCTTACCCCCACTAGAGGAAGCAACATCCTTGGCATGGTTATTACTAACATGGGCAACCATTGCTCTACAACAATAGTCAATACCTCCCTGGTTATATCTGACCACAAAGTCATCACCATGCAAATCCACATCTCACCCACACCACCCGCAAAGGTAACCACCAAGAAAAATGTCTCCAAAGCTGACTTTTGGCTCCTAAAAACAGAGGTCCCATGTCAATGGAAAATAGATGCATGACTGCCGAATCATATGCCAATGCACTGTGTGAACACATACATAAATGCATGGAACTAGCCATACCCAACAGAACCAAGACTTTCTCCTCCAAAAAAAAGGAAGACAATCTAGTGGTCCCCTGCCATTAATAAACACTAGAACAGAAGGAAGAAACTGCTGCAGAAAAAGGTGAAGTCCCAAGATTGTAAAAAACTCTCTTATTAGCCTTAACAAAAAGTTGAGATCCCTCATCAAAACCTCTAAAGCCAGTTATGAAGGCAGAATTGCAGCAGACACTTAAAACAACCACAAAGCCTTCTATATTTACATCAAGAATCTCCATGGCAATACCCAGGTTTGCTCTGAGTTACTGCACAATGGTACCTCCTATACTGAGCTAACAGATATTGCTAACATACTGGCCAACAGATTCAGAGCCAATTTCAGCCCTCTTTTGCCCCCTAAAGGACCAATCACAATACCAGAGGAATGCCAGGCACCCAGCATTACTGCAGCACAGGTTAAAGCTGCATTGTCCAAGGCCAAGAAAACAGCTTCCATGGGACACAACAATATCCCTGGCTGTGTTCTACATGAACTACAAAGTGAACTGGCACCACATCTGTGTGCCCTGTTCAATCACAGCCTCACCTCAGGCTTTATCCTTACCAAACAGTGCACTGCTACAGTCATCCATCTCCATAAAGGGGGAGCGAATACAGACCCTGTGAATTATTGCCCTATTAGCCTGATGAGTCTGATATGTAAGGATATGCAGCACATCATCATGGATCTAATTAACAAAGATATAGGGAATCTTCAAACTCTAGATCCCACACAATTTGTTTTGTGAAAGGTAGATCATGCCTGCTCAAACCGGTTGACTTCTTTGAGTCAGTCACCAGAGCTGTGGATGAGAGCAAGGCAGTTCATACAGCCTACCTCGATCTGGCCAAGGCCTTTGATACCATTCCCCATTCAGGAATTATGTAGAAAGTTACCAAACTAGGCATCAACCCCATATCACAAGGAGGGTTGCAAACTGGCTCACAGATAGAACACACAGTGTAAAAGTATATGACTCCAAGTCAGACTGCTGACCAGTCACGAGTGGAGTCCAACAGGGATTGGTCCTGGGTCCTCTCCTGTTTGGCATCTACTTCTCAGAAGTCCAGGCCAACACAGAGGGACTCTGGCTGACCAAGTTCACAGATGACTGCAAGCTGGGACCCATTATTAACTCCCCAAGTGATGTAGACATCCTACAGAAAGGCCTTGCTGAGACCAATGACTGGTGTCAAAACTATGGCCTTATGCTTAATGCCAAAAAAAGCATCATCATCCCCTTTCAGAAAAACTCAGTTCCCACTAATTATCACATCGATGGGAGCCCACTGAACACTGAAGATGTAAGAGATCTGGGGACACAGGTTGACAGCAACCTCTCCCTCGACCACCACATTGCCACTATGGTCAGAAAGTCCTTCTATGTGGCACATCTCTTTACCAAGGGTTTTGCATCCAGGAAGAAGGAGATCATCATCTCTCTCTACTCTTCCCTCATTAGGCCAATCATCAAGTATAATACTTCATTTTGGCATGTACCTGACTAGACACATGCAACAGCTGGAAAGGCCACAAAAGTACCTCATGAAGATGATCCTGGGCCTTAAACACATGTCCTACATGGACAGACTCAAAAAACCCAGCTATTTTCTGTCTCATATCATCTACTAAGAGGCGATCTCTGATTGACTTACAAAGCATGTCCGACCCAGCACTTTTAGAAATGCTACATCTAAAGAAAGCCAAGTACCTCCACACCACATGGTTCAGAGACCTCTACCTCATTACCACAATCAACAGAACATGCTGGAGGTACAGGTTCATAACCCAGAGACTGCCCTTGCTCTGGAATAGACTTCCCATACATGTCAAGCAGAGCACCTCACTGGCCCTGTTCAAGAGAAATCTTAATGAGTGGATGAGAAATAGAAAGTTTAGCCCAGGGATCACTGCAGTGGCTCTACTTGATATAGGCACTGGGAACTAATGTCAAGTGGCAAGATGCCAGGCCACTTCTGTGGGCTAGACTTGTAAAGGCTCCAGGGCCATTAGCCTAATACACACCTATGAACCTCTGTAATAGGTTATAGTGTCTAAATAATTTTTGAATCTTTAGTTCCAACCCCTGGAATTCAATAATAGTTTACTATTGTATTTTGTTTTCTATTCCACTCAATTGCAAGAATGCGTAACATACCATTTTTATCATCATAGCTATATTTTACTTTAGGCATTACTGATGAGTTCTTCCATACAATGAGATTACCTCTTCTTTTAGCTCAAAAACTAGAACTGCTAAAATCAAATAATGCTTTAATGATAGTTTATTTGCATCCTTATTAAGTAAATGTGTTTCTTGTGGAAATACTATTTGACCTTCATGTAACTGCAAGTATTTGATCAGACTGCCCCCTCTTTACTGGATTATTTAATCCATTAATGTCAATAGATATACATTTGAAATCATACATTTATATAAGAAAAAGGAAACATATATTATAAAAACACATTTATGCACAGAACTTATCATATTATTTATAAATAAAAATATGAAATCTTCAGCTATGGACAAAACTTGTTAAACAAATAAAGAATTACCTAATAATATAACCACAAAACATTCTACCATTTAATAACCTATTCCTTGTTTGTTGAAAAAATCAAACTACCTCTCAACCTCCCCTTTAAACTAACTATGCTTAACCCTTGCTTCTGTTTCAAGTTAATATGCCTCATATTTTTAGTATGTATTATCTTAAAAAGCCCATCATTGAGTTATTATGAATGTCAAAAGTTAAAAAGCTGCTTAGATTATTTCTTTATAAGTCAGCTGGACTGATTATCTATTATCATGTTTCCCTGTAACCTCTCATTATTTCTTTGATCTACTATAGAGAGGAAGTCAGTTATTTCCATAGTTATTAATTTATAGGTCACATGAGTTCATATTTTTCTATTTTATTTTCTATGTGTAAAGTTGTTGACATAACAATGTTCAAACAATTTACATATGTACTTATCCTGATCTCTTTCAATTTCTGTTTGTACAGTATATTATATCTTACACTATTACTATATTCCTAAGTTTTATATTTTAGTTATAATTCTAGTATAGAGTGCTATTTTATTTTTATTTTATTTAGTTATTTATTTATTTATTTTATTTTAGATTTGTTTACCGGGATAGTCTGACTGGATACATGTCCATTTTCAGTGGAGGCCTGGGGAGAAAAGCTCCACAAAGACAATCTTACATCGATTACACAGAAGTTATCAAACAATTATAAAAACAAAGTGATTATATACAATGGGTTAGTAGTGTTCCCTAGTAGGGCCTCACGATTGTTATGGACAGACAATTAAAAGTAAGAGAAATCAGATTGGAAGCAGAGCTTGGTGATGTAGTTACAAGTTATGATAATTGCAGAATATGCTTTTAGTTTATAACTTAGTCAGGGTTAGTACATGGGCATAGCGAATTCACTTTGAGATACTGTTTGAGTTTTTTTTTTAAGAGACTTTTGGAGGATTGTAGGGTTATATAGTTTGACAATGAATTCCAGGTTTTGCCAATGAAGTTGGCAAACAGGGATTCACCAGCAGAGTTATGAACTTTGTGGGTTTGGACCAGTAGTTTATTGACTGACTGTAGGTATCTTAGATTGCTATATGGCTTAATAATATTTTTAAGTGAGGGAGTATCCTCAGGGTGGTACAAAATTTTGTGCGCTATTAAGAGTTTAATTAAGCTGGGCAGTTCTAGCCTCTCTAGTTGTTTAAGGTTCTGGAAGTGGTGAGTTCTATAGGTGGAGCCAGTGGTGAATCTGGCAATATGATTGTAGCTATGGTACAGCTTACCTAGATCAGATTTGTTGAGGTTTGAGAGTACAGACGAGGCATATAAGAGAGTAGAGAGTAGGTGTGATCGGGCGATTGCAGTCCTAGCCAGTGGGGTTAAAAATGTCTTGTTTCTATACAGTGATCCAAGCTTCTTATTGATGGTCTGTATGGTTTTGTTGACATGTAGGTCAAATTTGAGATTATTGTCTATGATAACCCCTAGCAGTTTGGTGTGATTATCTGGGGAAGTAGTGATACCATTGTTAGATGTGACAGAGAATGAAAGTGTGATGGATCTACTAGTGGGAGAGAAGAGTAGAAGTTTAGTTTTATTGGGGTTCAGAAGTAGGCATTGATTGGTGAGCCAGTTCTCGATAGTGTTAAATGTATCTTGGGTTAAGATTTGCAAGTCGGATGGGGAGGTGGCTGAGCAGATGAGAGTGGAATCATCTGCGTATTGGAAGCAGGTGGCTTTAGGGATAGCATTGTGGCAGTTTTTGATAAAAATAGAGAAGAGTAGTGGACCTAGTATGGACCCTTGAGGGACACCAAGTGTGAGAGGTAACTGGCTGGAGAGTTTGCCCTACCATAGTACTGCCTGCTGTCTACCAGTCAGGTAGGACTGGAACCACTGGATATCAGGCTTGTTGAGGGAAATAGATTTTAGTGAAAGAATGAGAAGTTCATAGCTGACCATGTCAAAGGCTTTTGATAGGTTAAGAAAGAGGGCAGAGGTTAGCCTATTGTCATTCCTGTTTTGGTTTATGGCAGTAGTAAAGGAAAGGAGGGCTGAGGTGGTGCTGTGGTATGGTCTGAAACCATGCTGGAGTCAGATAGTAAGTTATTCTGTGAAAGGTATTGCATTAGTTGCTCGTGTACACATTTTTCCATTATTTTGGCTAGTGGGGAAGGAATGGCAATGTGTCTATAGTTGGATATGTCTGAGGAGCTACCACCTTTATGGAGTGGGATGACGTGAGATATTTTCCAGAGGGAGGGGATAGCATTTTTGGATAAGGTTCTGTTGATGAGGATAGATATGGAATATGCAATGGCATCTGCAGCTATTTGCAGGTACTCTGCAGGAACGAGGTCAGCAGCGAGGGTAGTAGGTTTTAGATTTTTTGGAAGTGTTTTGATAAAACTAGTGGATATTGGTTGGAAGCCAAGTTCTAGGTGATTATTAGGATTTTAATAGAACAGTTATATTTTCCCTTATATATCTGATCATCTTTAATCTAGTTCTATTGTTAGAATCAGTCCTATGTCTTCTTTATATATCTAAGAGTATTTGTACAAACAACGACAAAAGTCTTCCCATTAATATTCAAACTTCCCAAAATAAATTGTCTTAAGATTTTAAATTTAGTTATCATTAAAAAGAAAAACAGTAACAAAGAAATACAATCCTAATTTTTTATCAGAAGTGTATTTTCATAAACTAGTATATAATCTATCTTTTTGCTAAACTGCAAGCATTCAAAACTATTGAATAATTGGGTACTTTTCCATTAAACCCCTACCACGCGTCTCGCTGTTCTTGTCGAGCCCAACGAAGACTGAAATGTTCATGACAGGCCCACAAAATTCTATGCTGATAATTTCTGCAAATATGTTTGTTATGTTACCTTCACAGAGGTGAACTGCATTGCAAAGTCTACAGAGCCGAAAACATTGTTGTAATGCACAACATTGTCTTTGTGCTTTTGTTTAAATGGCCTAAATATGTCGTGCCATCTAGCAAAGCTTCCCCATGTTAGAAGTTCCCTAGGAACTTGCAGATACACACATTTGCATATGGGTAGGGAAGCTTGGTGTGGGAGAGTGTGGAGTGGGGCATTTTGATTTTAAAAAGCTGTGTAGTATATATGATTCGTGGAATAGCGCTCAACTTGTCCCTAATTCTGCTTCATATGTTTCCTCTTCCCTTGTAAAATGATCATTTTTCTGGTAAATCCGTGAGGCTTACAGTCCACTAATAATGCCAAACATTACAGTTTCATACTTTTGTTGTTAAGAAATGCACGTTGAAGCAAAACAAGTTGTTTGATTAACACTATGCTTTTCAGGAATATGGCGAGACGTGTGGTAGGGGTTTAACGGAAAAGTGCCAATAACTGTTAGGGTTTTAAAATGCAATTTACTTATTATCTAACATGTACTCATTAATATATCTGCATATGATTCAAAACAGTATGATAATTGATCTAATACATATTGTTTTAAGCTGTATTATCACTTCTGGTTCAGAGGGTGAGTTTAAAGGTCAGCTTTCACTTTTATACAGGAAGAAGAAATCTGGACATCTTATAGAATTTTCAAAGCTCTCAAAGGCTCATAAAAGGGCTCATGACTCTAATTAGCTTGTTTTAAGATAGTATTCATGTTAGGGATATGAAAATTATTTATCTGTTATAACACACAAAAATGTTTGCTGTGTTTGGGAGTGAATTTAAGCCATGTCTATAGTATTCATTAATCCTTCAAACCTTTCCAAACCACTAAAGAACAATAAACCCTTAAAAAGCTGCTATATGTAAAGGAATGGCATTTTAATGGTTCTGCAAGCACTAATATACTCATAGAATTCATGAGTGTTTGCTTTTAACCCTTGCTTAAATTCAAAAGGCATTCTAAGCTAATTAAAAGATAAAAAAACACTAACTATTATATCCATACTATAGTAGCTGTTAGTCTAAGGTAAAACAGTGCCCTTAATATCAGATATGAAGATACATTTTTCAAGATTTGTATGTGTTGTTTCAGATAAAGCATAATGACATTCTTTAAACGAGACACAGCATTTACACTTCTATTAAAAGAATGACAGTTATGTGTGATCTAGGTTTAACATTTAAGAGTGTCAATGCTACCTTAATTATTTGGTATCATGTCAATAATAGCTTTTATATATGAATACAGCCGTGTTTTGTACTCTAGTATCATGTCTTTCCTGTGACCTTTTGCATGTCAAGTATTATGTTAGTAGTACACTACTGTATCATTTTAAGATCCTAAAACAAATATCAAACTACACAAGCTTCATCTCATTAATGACTTACTTTTAGTGATATAAATGGGATGACCCCTTAAACTTCATATAATGTTAATTATTAACATCACATATGTATTTGTATTCTCAAGTTTTAATATGAGTTATTTTAGATTAAGCTTTCTGTCATTCTTTACAAGGCATAATAATTAAACTTTCATTGAAAAAATGATAGTTATGTGAGAACATCTGTTAATTTGTAAGAATGTCTAAGAAGCACAGAATATTTGAGATCATTCCCATATACTCTTTTGTATATGTAAGCAGCCACACGTTTCATAAATTAGTATGTAGCTTAACATGCCCCTCTACGGTCAATTTGTGTTTCTAGTGTTATATTTAACAGTACATTGCTAAACCATGTAAAGATTTCAAAAAGTATGTCACTTAACATAAGCTTCATCACATTAACAATTAACTTTTATTGATATGAATGATTTAACCACTTAAACTTCAAATGAAAATAAAAGACTTCAATTTCACATGTAGATAAAAGAATGAAGATTTATCATATTAAAAAGAAAACGAGAAACCATTTAATACATGGAAAGAAAAAATAAATGGTTTGCCATCCCTTGTTGCATTTCTCTTCAGAGATGTTGATAGATTCCAATCTATTTCTTCTGTTTTTTCTAGGATTTTATTTTTCTGTATTAAGTTCATTGCATCTTCCAAGGTGTTAAAAATCGTCTTTCCTTCTGTAAGGTGAATGCTAATTTTGATGGAAACAAGATTTGTGCTTTAATATTGTTTTTCTTTAAGCTTTTAACAAGTGGCACATATGCTTTTCTTTTTGAAAGTTGAATAGTCATTGTCAAATCATATAATGTTTTCTTTAATTTAAACTGGATAATTAGTCCATGCTGCTTTTAAAACTAAATCCTTATGTTGATTTGAGAAAATCTAATGATCATGGCCTTGGTGAAGGTGGGTATTTTTCAAAAGATGTTTTGGAAAGTGATCTATGTGCCCTTTCAATACCAAAGGAAAAAGCTTCAGGAAGCTTCAAAGTCTTAGGCAGCCAGGTATTAAGGAATTGGATCATGCTGCCTCCCTCTTCTTTTTCAGGAATTCCATAAATCCTGATGTTGTTTCTTCTGGATCTGGTCTCAATGTCTTCTATTTTTACCTGGAATAACTTGTTTTATTTCAGGAGAAATTCAGTATTATTCTCATTTTCAAGCATTCTTTCATCAAACTCAGACATTGCCTCTTCTATACTCGAAGTTTGTGGTGATCGTCATTTAAGAGCGTCACTCATCACTTGTACTTGTTTTTTACATTCTTCTTTAATATTGTCCATTTTGCTTTCTAGCGTATCTATCTGCATGGATAGCTCATTGAAGTGACAGTATAGATTGTATGTCTCCTTTCATTGGTCTGTCACAGTACACTGATCTTAGAATGACTCATTCTGAGACAGTTAGGTCTTTCTAGTTTTTTTGACAAGAAAAAGAAATTAAAAAGTTTTGTACTTTTTTTTGTAGAAATTCTTTCAGAAGTTGTTTAACTAACTACCCAGCACATTTTGAAATATTCTCTTTGAGATTTTCAGTAAAAATCCTGTCAGAGATGTTGAAATGAAGCAGAGCCAAAATGCAGTGCTGTTAACTACTCACCATCTTGGCCATGCCCCTGAGTGGCTTAATTTCTCAATGATTTCCCAGAAAATCACACATTTTATGAGGAACAGACCAAAAATATGTTGCAAAAGTCTGGACATTTTGGGAAATATGGACTTCTGAGAAGTATGCTGTCTTACAATGTCACCTGCCTGATAATTTTGAATAATCTTATTAGCTCCATTATTTTCAATTATATACTAACCATACTTTTTAACAATTGTATCTAATATATACAAAGGATGTGAGTTCATAACCTGTTACCACTTAAATTATTTTCACAGATTTATTCTATCCTTTCTTTGCTTTGTGTATCTATTATAAACACTGCCCATCTTAACTACTGAGTCTCTTCACTTTTGTTTGTAAAATTCACTAAGAAAAACACTCTTCTCTTTCATCACACTTCTTTGTGTAACCCCCGTTATTGTACAGAACTTCCTTCTCCTGTTTATTAATTTATTTTATTTATTTATTTTACATTTGTTTACCAAGAAAGTCCAACTGGGCAGAGCCCATTTTCAGTGGAGGCCCAGGGAGAAATCTCCACAACTGAATGTCCAGAATTTAACTGTCTTTCTCCATTAAGCTTTTTATCTCTTTTAACCATTCATTTCATTTCCCATCTTCCTGATTCTCATTTGGTTTCTCAGTGTGTGTGTATCTCCTTATAAAGGTGTTCTGCTGTTTATCTGATTTCACCATCCACATTTACTACCTTACCTATAACAAACTTTTGCTTTCCTTTTAGTTCTTTTTGTATTTCTTTTCGTATTTGCCACAACCCCACACTAGATATTTTCTCTTTCTGTCAACTAATGTTGACTGAAATTCCTTCCTGCTTTGGCACTATTTGTTTCTTTATATATATATATATATATATATCTAGTGGAATTCAATAAAGCCTACATGGAGCAATTCTCCATGTAGGCATAGTGTTATGGCCTGAACATGGAACATGGCCGCCAAGTGATCCAGGAAACAGGGCTGAGGAGCGTGCATGAGTTTGCACAAATGGAGGTGTCCGCAGAATACAAATCACCTCATAAGCTGCTGAAAACCACGCAAATGTGGTTGATTTTTTTGATTCAACAAGCAGAAAGGCACCCATGTAGGTGTTGTGTCAGTGTAAGAAATGTAGGTTCATAGGTTCATAGGTTGGTACTAGGCTATCTGCCCGAAGGCATTTATAAGCCTAGCTAGAATGTGTTGGCTTTCGCTGCCCCCTTAGATTAGTTCCCTGTGCCTCTGTCCAGCAGAGCCACTGAAGTGATCCCTGAGGTAAACTTTCTGTTTCCCATCCACTCGTCAAGGTTTCTTTTGAAGAGTGTTAGTGAGGAGCTCTACCTAATGTAGATTGGGATCTTGTCCAAAGCATGGGAAGTCTCTGGGACAGGAATCTATCCTTCCAGCATGTCCTATTTATTGTTGTGGTGAGGTTTAGATCCCTAGAGCATGTGGCTCGAGGGGATAAGGTTTTCTTTAGGTGGAGCATGTCCATCAATTCTGGGTTGGACATGGCCTTGTATGTCAGGCAGAGATCACCTCTGAGTAGACGGTATGCAACCAAGTACAACTGGAGTTTCTTCAGTCGAGCTGCATAGGCATCTGTTTGAGGCCAGTGATCCTCTTGGTGAGGTACTTCTGTGGTCTTTCCAGCTGTTGCAGGTGTCTTGTAAGGTACATCCCAAATGGGGAGTTGTTCTTTATGATGGGTCTGATGAGTGATGAGTAGAGGGGCACAATGACCTCTTTTGATCTGGATGCGAACCCTTTTGTGATTAGGGGGGCCACGTAGAAGGATTTTCTAACCACTTTGGCAATGTGGTTATCAAAGGTGAGATTACTATCTACTTGGGTCCCCAGATCCCTTATTATGTCTTCCGTATTTAGGGGACTACCACCTATGTGGTATTTTGTGGGTATTTTGTTGTTTCCAAAAGGGATGACTATGCACTTTTTGGCATTTAGCTTGAGGCCATGATTTTGGCACCAGGTATCCATCTCAGTGAGACCCTTTTGGAGGATGTCTGTGTCAGCCGGAGAGTCAATTATAGCCCCTAGTTTCCAGTCATCTGTGAATTTGGTTAGCCATAGTCTTCCAGTGCTTGCCTGTACCTCTGAGAAGTATATGCCAAACAGGAGGGGTCCTAGGACTGAGCCTTGGGGAATGCCACTTGTAACCGGTTTAGAGTCGGACCTAGCTCCCGCAACTCTCACCATGTGGGTTCTGTCCGTGAGCCAGCTGGCAACCCATCTTGTGATGTAGGGATTTATGTTCAGGCTGGTGAGCTTGTCTATAATACCAGAATGGGGAATGGTGTTGAAGGCCTTATTGAGGTCTAGGTAGGCTGAGTGTACCACCTTTCCCTCGTCTATAGCCTTGGTAACTGTCTCAAAGAAGTCCACCAGGTTTATGAGGCATGATCTGCCCTTAATAAAGCCAAACTGGGTAGGGTCCAATGTTTGGAGGTTCCCAATGTCTCTGTTAATGAGTTCCGTGATGATGTTCTCCATAGCCTTGCAGGCCAAGCTAGTCAGGCTTATAGGGTGATAGTTCCTGGAGTCTGTTGTGGCTCCACCTTTATGGAGCCAAATAACCATTGCTGTGCACCACTCTATGGGTATGTAGCCTGTGGAGAGGCTGAGTTTGAACAGTGTGTTTAGGTGAGGGGTTAGTTCATCTTTGAGCTCGTATAGGACGTAGCCTGGGACACTGTCCGGTCCCATTGATGCTGTGTTTTTGGCTTAGGAGAGGGCTGTTTTAACCTGACTGTTTGTGATTTCAGGGACTCTACATTCTTCTGGTATGATTATGGGCCCTTTTGGGGGTGAGAGGGGAGTGAGTTTTGAGCTGAACCTGTCTGCCAGGATGTTGGCGATATCAGTCAGTTCAGTGCATTTTGTGCCATTCTGCACTAACTCTGAGCAGATCTGAGCATTGCCACTTAGATTCTTGACATAGCTAAAGAATGCCTTGTGGTTATCATTGAAGTCCTTAGCAATTTTTCTTTCAAAGCTCACCTTGGATGATTTTATGAGGGATTGTAGTTTCTTGCTGATACTGATCAGGGATGTCTTCCCCTCTTGGGATTTTACTCTTTTCTGTACTAGTTTCTTCCTTCTATTGTATAGCTTGTTTATGGCAAGAGTCCACCAGACTGGTTTCCTTTTCTTGGAGGAGTGATTCTTCATTTTGCTTGGGATGGCATGATCCATGCATTCTGGTAGCTGCCCATAGAATGCATTAGTAAAGGATTTTGCAGCTTGGACAGTATTATCCTTCAGCATGGGGGCTTTGAAACTTTCCACCTCAGTCTTAAGTAACGTGAAGTTTGCTTTTGAAAAGTTTTTCACGGTGGTTTTCTTGTCTGGGGGTGGGGGAAGAATATGGATACCCAAAGTGATTTGTTTATGGTCAGATCTAACCAGCGAGAGGTTGACCTCTGGTGTGGAACACCGGTCGCCCATGTTGGTAATGACCAGATCCAATATGTTGTCACCTCTGGTGGGAGTGTTGACTAGTTGAACCAGGGCATTTGACTTTATAAATTCTAGTAAAAGTTGGGCAAGGGAGTTAGTACTTGAGTAGTTCTCCCAGTTAATGTTTGGGTAATTGAAATCACTCAATATCAGGGTGTTTGGTAGGACCTTTATGTTTCCCAGTGTTTCCAGAAATGCAGAATGGGGATCCTGGAACATGGTGGTGATCTGTAGCAAGCTACAATTTGAATTGCAGTTTTGCCCATTGTTAGTTGCATGTGGATGACCTCTGAAGTATCATGCAGTGCCACTAAGCTGGAGGTGTGGCTATCCTTGATGAATATGGATACGCCCTCACCTTTTGTATTTCGGATTGGGTTCTGTGGCTGAAATGTATGGTGTGAGTTGTAGCCTGGTAGTGCTGGGGTGCTCTCTGTAACCTTAAACCAGGTTTCTGTTACTGCACATATATCGATTTTCTCCATACTGAGGAGTGCCTCGAGTGCATGCAATGCATTTTGAGGTTTAGAGTCCTGGCATTGAGTAGCATTACCCTCAGTTTTTTGTTACTTGTGCTATTTACGACAGTGGGTTTGTCTTTTGAGCCTTGTCTAAAAAAGGCACTATGGGGGTGGCAAGAGCCTTGGTCAGTATTCAAAAACCTAAGGGTGACAGGTGCAAGCCATCTCTAGTGAAGCAGAGTGGCTTGTCGAGCATGTCATCCCAGGCGGACCGACACTGGATCCCCTTTGAATGACACCAAAAACTTTGCCAATTGTTGAATTTGTATACAGTTAGAAACCATGTACCGGACTGTAAAATTTAAACAGGGTCTGTAAAAGCCCCCAAAAAGAGTGGATATTGCACAGTATGCTTGCACATGGCCAAAACTATGGCCAGTGATTCCAAAAAGCAATGCAATTCAATAAAAAAATAAATTTTTCTAATACATATAACACATTTAAGTGGCATGCAGCAATGTGCAAACATGCCGTTATGCAAAAAAAAAATAAATAAATAAAAAGTTTTACAAAATAAAATTAGACATTTGCAAAACTATTGCATTATTGTGCCCAGCAGGCAGAGTCATACAATTACAGGTTACAGTGGTTGCTAAGGAGACAGGCCCTGGTGTAGTGAAGTATCCAGGGTATACTCAATTAGGTGTATGTAAATGAGCCAAGGTTATTGAATAGCAAAAAGGGCCACCGCATCCACAGGTACAAACCATGGTAGGGCTAAAACCATGTTGGTATATGCAGAACAGGTAGCTGATATCAAAAGGGGGGTATCATGCCATGTTTAAGTGGATTGGAGTTTGGTGGTGCCTGTTTGCACTCAGCTAAGATCAGCTAAGCAAGGGGGTGTGTCTGAGGCTGCTAAGCAATGCTTAGCCCCGTGGCACATTCTTTAGCTGGTTAGAGAAAAGGTAAGTATGTCCGTGTACAGGGGAGGGTCCAAACTGCTGAGCAATGTTTACACTAGCTCTGCAAGTTTGCACGGCATGCCACAGTGCTTAGTGGAAGAAAAATAAATAAATAAATAAAAGGAAATAGCCTGGGAAACCCAATCAAGTGTAAATGACTGATAAGCTCTGTTCCACTGACACTGGCCCATTCAAACCCCTGGATGATCTACCTGGCAGGTGGAATGCATCATAGTCAGCCAATCACACAGGCTACATCTGCAGCACACTAGTATAAAGTATGCATACACCTTTCAATCTGATTTTTCCTACATACCCTGCACCATTGGAGTACACACTTGAGAATTTTAACTGACAAAATGATAGGGGCTTCTGGTGCTCTGCTAAGCCCAGACTGAGAAGGAGAAATGTGTTCAGGCCCAGGGTAACCTTTCAGAGTCTACATGAGCTGAATACAGTAGAGCACTACAGGGTGGACAGGGACAAACTACAGGAACTCACTGAGCTCTGCCACCCTCACTCAGAGCCAACAGAGGAAGAATTCATCCCAGTGGAAACAAAGGTATACTAGCTACAGGTACTTTCCAAAGACCTACTGGAGACATGATGGGGGTCTCACAGCCATCCACATCCAGGGTACTCCACCAATTCCTGGATGTCATGCTAACACATGCCAGTGATCACATTTATTTACCCTGCACCCCTGAGGACAGGACCAGCAATATGAATCTCTTCCACTGTGTAGTGCACTACCCAGAGGTACTGGGTGCCATAGACTGCACTCAAGTGCACATCAAAGCACCACCCAGTGAGGAGGGTAGAGTCTATATCAAATACAATGGGTATCATTCCATCAAGTGCCAGGTCATGTGCAATGCCCAGGGTATTATCATGAATGTGTGTGCTGACAGCCCTGGTAGTTATCATGACTCCCACATTTGGCACTCATCAGAGCTGTACCAGACATTTACAAGGGGGGACAGCCCAGACGGCCATCTACTGGTGGATGCTTCCTATGCACTGGAACCGTAGATGATGACACCCATCAGAAATGCACACATCAACTGAAGAATGCCATAATGAGGTACACACACAAACTAGGAGCATCATAGAGTATGTGTTTGGGCTGCTTAAGTCATGGTTCCACTGCCTCGACATACTGGTTGAGACCTGCTGTACTCTCCAGCCACATGTGCACACATGTTCATGTTATGTGCCATGCTACTTGATATGATCCTGTGGAAACAGTTGTGGCAGGAACATCACAGGGAAGGAACACACAGCCCCCCACTAGTGCCAAGGTACCCACGGGCACAAGGGGACATGGAGGAAGAACTCCCTGAGCCTCTCCCTTTTGGCAGACATAGGCGTGCCCCTTTCGCCCTGGCCTTGGCAAAGAGGGAATGCATAGCACATGCACTGGCAACCTAGGGATGCAGGGACTGACACCTCACTCCAACTCACATACAAAGTAAAAGGATGCCAGCCACACCACACAACCTATACCTTACCATACATAGGCTGTGTACTGCATGCATCTGACAGAGTCAGCCCTGAAACACTGTTCTACCAATTGCTGCAGACACAAGGTAAGTCACTCTTCTTTACAACAAATGAATGGGGTAGTAGTCAGTGCTAGCATATGTGTGGACCTGCTGCATGTATGCAAGGAAATGGAGTGGGCTACTAGGATAGCTGCAGACAACTGACAGCTATGTTGGACAACAGGAACCCTCTGCCCAATACTGTCAGCCCCATAATATGCAGTAGTTCCCAAGCCAGCAAAACCCATTGCACTATGTGAGGGAATTACCAACACTGGGGTCACAGTATTGATGCTTGAGTGTTAGTGTCAGAGTCTTCTATTCCCAACACAGCCATGTTCCTGTACAACTGCAGTAGAAAGTATGTTTGCAAGGTAATACCATCACACCACACAATCCCTGGGCTGTCCCAATCATCCTGGTGACATGTACCTGTTCCCCAATATGCAGGGTCAATGTGCGATGCATGTCTTTGGTTGATAATGTCAGGAAGTAAGCTGCACTGTCTGGTGGCTGTTGTGGTTTAGTGGGCTAAGTACATTACCGTGGTTGACAGGGTGAATGGTTCAAGACTGGCTGTGCCTACTCTTTTGCATGTGAGCTACACCTATGGTAGGAGTTCTGCAGACCGCCCATATTTGTTACTGCAAGAAAGCTGGGCAAAGCCTGAGACAATGGAGGGACAGGGGGCCACAGATATGAACAGTACACAACTCTGAGTAACATAGATGGTGGCTATTAGAACAGCAGGTTGGAACAAGTCAGTGTAGCACCAGGATATAAAGGCTGTCACATAACTGTGTCAGTACTTACAACAAGTCAGTGAGCACCATCCATACTCCACAAATGCACAGTTTCACAGAATGTCCATATTTATATCTCAAATATCTGTTCTGTTTGTTATAACATTGCAGTTATCTGGCAAACTATTGGCAAATCAATGAAAGTTGCTGTGAAAAAATAATGAAAGACACTTGAGATGCAAACTTCATACCCATCAAAAAATCCAAGCTAATACAAAACCATTCAACCAACTGTCTACGTTTGTAAGAGCAATATTAAAATCCTGTCCCCATGTTTGGGCCTGTGTCCTACTGTTATATATGGCCCTGTCCAGATATCTGGCTGTAAGAGTCTGAGAGGTATAGGGCAACATGTAGCTTTATAATAGTGCAACACAGACCATCTGAGGACCACAGCAAATGTATGGGGCACAATGCTGGACAACCTGCAAAACAGGTACAGTCAGAGGTGTGAGATCTGTAACCCTGTGTGTGGTGTTACATCATCAACTGCAGTCACAGCATACCTACAACTACACAGAGCAGCAACTGTGGACAAAGACAGGAACTGAAGCAGGGCAGGACAAAGGGCCACATATAAGGGGAAGGAGGTAACTACCAGCCAGACAAATGTAGAAACTGCAGAATAGAACAGTTTGTGCAGTAGCATGGGTTCCTGCAGTGTATGTAGTCTGTAACCCAAATGTCTGTCAGTGGTTCCCCACATCAATCTATAATGATCTGTCACTGACATACCAAAAAAAAATCACATTGCTATGTAAAATTTACCAGACATATTATGCAAAACTCTTTTCAGTCCAATACACTCTGTACACACCCTAGATATGAGTCAGATATTAAGGATAGCACATAGCCAGAGAATCCCTCAGGCATTATATTAGGGAGGTGCTGGACTGTTTAATTAGGTTCAGCAGCCAGTTGGCTGTAGACAAAATCCTGGACTGGAGTACAGGTAGGTCTGTCCTGGAGCCCCGTTGTAAGTACTGATGGTCATACAGAGCATGCTCCAACACTTAGCTAATTTCAGCCCATGTCTGAACCCACATCTGACTTTAGATCAGTGTTGTACATATATGCCTGTGCATACAGACAGCTATGTATACCTTAACTGTCTCTCCCTATCCCCATCAGGCATACTTTATCGTGGAGTGTGACTGTAATGTATTGGACACTTGTGTGTAACTGGAGCTTTTCTCTTCATATCTCCACTGAAAATGGGCTTCTGGACCAGCTGGACTAACATGGTTAAAAGAAAAAGGGCACGTATAAATTAATGATATCACATATAAAAGCTGAATGGCCTGTCGGTGTATTTAAACCATGCACCTACTGCACACAAGTTTGTGATTCTAACCATTCAACTACCATGGATATGATAATTGCAGCTATACATTTCTATATAGCTTTCAGTTACATTTAAGCACTGCTGAAAAATGCACCACGCAGATCTGCTCATCTACGCTTAAACATGACCTTTTTCATTTAAATTAAAAGCATCCAATTTCTATTTTTAGATGTCTGGCACGTATTCATTGCTAAGTGCCGCACCGAACCGCACAAACACAAACAAAAAGAAAAAAGAAAAAAGGGGGAAATTACATTTTAACTATTAGATTTCAGTGCCATCCAGAACTTTGACAGTGCAGGGGGTGTGTTACTCAGGAAACCATAACACACCCCCTACAAAAATAAAAAAAAAATTAGGAAAAATAAATACATTTAACTTTTATATTTCAGTGCCATCTGGCAATTTATTTATTTAACATTTATTTACTGGGAAAATCCAGCTTGGAATGAAGCCAATTTTCAGTGGAGGCCCGCGGAAAAGTGCTCTAGACAAATGTATTTGTAATGTGGAAGGAAACCGGAGTACCTAGAGAAAACCCATTCGAATGCATGGAGGACATGCAGACTCTGCACAGAAGGCACTCCAGCCAAGAATCAAACTGGAGAACTTCTTGCTGTGAGGCGACAACACTACTGCTGCACCACTGCACTGTCCAATTTGACAGTGCAGAGGGTGTGTTACTCATCTCTGGACAGTGTAACACACCCCCTACACTGATTCAGTAAATGTATTACATGGCTCTCCCTCAGTAGCGCACCTTCATTAATATGCAAGACGCGCTGCCGAGGGGGAGCTGTAGACATGATCATGATACACTCTGTGTAGGCCTTACACTATTCCTACAAGCAGTTTATTAAATCTGAGAAATAATTTTTGTCATCTCATCATCTCTAAACTTACCCTCCCCACAATCATGCTCTACTTTACAGGAGTTTTCCCTTTAAGCACTGTGTTCTCTTTAATCATGGTTTGAGTTTTCCTTTTTCTACCTCCCATTGTCATTGCCTTCCCATTTATCAATACCTTTATTAAATCTCACCAAGCCTTTCTTACCTCTCTTATATTTTTTTTTCCAGTGAGTCTTTTTATATTAACCTTAACACTGCTATCTGCTTTGTTTTCTGTTTCCATTATCTTAACTGATAGCTGCTCTCAGTAATACTGATTACCTCTCCAGTAAAACTGAATGGCACTTGTATGATCTGTCACTGTTCATTGCTGCCTATATCCCCTGCATCCATCTGTATATCACAGAATACGTCTAATGGATTAATTTGTGTTTTTATTATATCATTCCACCATTTAACTTTTTTTTAATCTTAGGATCAGAATTTAGTGATTCTACTAATACATCAAAGTATAGAGCAGATTAGAATGAGCTTCCATACTATCAGCATGGTAAGGTATCTACACATTTTTCTTAAGTAAGATAAAAATGGATCATAGTCTTTCTTGTCATTACTCCTTATTGAGTCTTATATGCAGAGCAGATCATTGTCAAATGAGGCCCTAGGCAGGATGCTGAACCGTTCTTGCTGAGTCATTCCAATATCCTATTACTTGGCTGTCTCTCCTCAGTTACTATAAACTACTGTCCAAATCTCGAAGCCTGCATACTATTTTCTTTTATACTTTTACAGTGATCATGGCAATCTGGACTTGATTTAAAACTTGTATTTCAAATTTTGCAGCAAAATCACTGACAGCCATTTGCTACACAAAACCAAAAAGCTAAACAACAAACTAAAAACCAAAAAAACCCACAAAAGCTAGTAATACAAGTACTTGGAAGAAGTGGAAGGCTAAATCAAGAATCAGACACTAAATGTTAAATATTGTAAGTACATTGTCCATATTTATTAAAACAAACTACTTCAGACGTCAAACAAAAAAGCTCCCACATTGAAAACAGACTTAGCATAAGCAACAGTAAAACGTTTGTTCTCTTGATATTCCCATTTATTTAAAGTGTGTCTAGCAAATCATTAAACTACAAAAGACATGATGGGATTTATAGTCAAACTGTATAAACTGAGTCATTAATTATCAGCTATGTGAAGGTGCAGGGATTCAAAGACAATGTATAACACATTTATTAACAGCCTGGGACATTGCACTGGACACAACTGTCCCTTTACATGGGCTGATCAGGAGCACTGTCTAGTGAAGTGACTTATTCAGAGCCGCACACAAGACCAACAAGGCTGAGGAAATCAAATCCTGCAATAACAAAAGTACCCCATTAACAGGGTATTGTCTCACTTATCTGCATGAAAACCCACCCAAACGCTGTGGTAGCCCAAAATACTGCATTCTACCATCTACTTGCCTGCAAATATTGTATTCAGAGTTAAAATATTAAAATTAAACCCAAAGACCATATAGGGATAAAGCTGTAACTACAACTCAGGTAACCAGTCTTGATTAGCAGCTTGGGCATTTGAAGTACTGGCAAGGAGAAATGGGTTTACCTGTATCAGAAAAATGGCATTCATCTAGTCACTCCCTGAAGGGAGGTGTGGTTTATACAGGCAAGTGGCCGTCAGACAGAGTAGATGAATACATGAGGGGGGGGGGGGTGAGAATACATCGTTAACTTAAAAAAAAATCCCCTG
The DNA here is from genome assembly GCF_019279795.1 of Protopterus annectens. Classification (NCBI taxonomy): domain Eukaryota; kingdom Metazoa; phylum Chordata; order Ceratodontiformes; family Protopteridae; genus Protopterus; species Protopterus annectens. The sequence continues at coordinate 1,369,315,360 of NC_056733.1, forward strand.
TCAGAAATGCTCATTAGCATGATTCCACAGGAGCTCTTAAAATCCAGGCTGTCTCCAAGCCTGAGAAGGAAAAAGTGCAGGGTTGGAAGAAGTTTGTTAAACTGGCAAGGATGAGGCCTGTGGAAAGCCTGGAAGGTATGTCAAGAAGGAGAAAAACATGACATAAAACTTGTAGACTTTATGTTTTCCAGTTTATAAGTGTCTAAATAGTAATATACTTTTGACAGTTAAGAAAAAACAAAGATAAAGTACTATGCCCAGAGAGTATGGCTCATAAGATGATCCTCCTATCTAAACTAAATTTATTCCTTTACACCATAACTACTGAAGGAAGAAGCCAAGTACACACACACACACACACACACACACACACACACACACACACACACACACACACACACACACACACACACACACACACACTCTGTCTCACATGCATGTGAGAGCTGACCATCAGTTTCAGTACTTAGTATAATTTTGTACACCACAGTTTTTTGATTGAAATAAAATGAACAAACAAATATATAGACAATGACCTAGATATGTATTTCAGCTCACTAACTTGAGAACCATACGGTCTAATCCAGTGCACCACCATGCCCTGCCAAAATCTTAGCTCAAAAATCAGAGACAAGGACAAAAAATCAGGAACAGATTTTAAATATATCTTATATGCTTACAAACCTTAGTGTTATATTGTTATAAAGTTGCTTAATTAGCAGGTTTTACATTACTAAGATGCTTTTAAGGATATGAAGCCTGAAAATCACATGCATATTATTTAGTGACTATAATCCATACTACTTTGAAAGAAAAACATCACTTTTACAAGAGCTGTGCATCTCAATCCCACACACATACACATATCTGACTAACAGTTATAACCAAAAAAAAAACTGAAGTCAGGAAGCAAAAGGTTTAAGCTGTTTTTTCTTTATTTCTTACTTCGTCTGGTACCTTGGCTAACAAGCCTTCAAGGAATAAAATAGTACAACTCTAGCAGCTTTTTTATATCCCATCAATTAAATGCGCTAATACATTTCAATTAATACATATCAAATTACTACAAGCTTTTCACCCGAGCTTAAAGGTGTACCCCCCACGAGTGTCAGAAAATAAGAAACTCTCCAATAATACATATAAAAATACTTCACAATTATATCTTACAAAATGCTTCACGATTATGTCTTACAAAATGCTCTAGGCAGTAAAACCATACATTATCAACAATTGATTAACAGACATTAATTAATAATAATAATTTCATTTTAATTCTGTTGAATAATTCTGTTTAAATTTATGAATTTATAAATTTGCATTTACATCAAATTGCTTACATGCAACTAGCTCCTTATTGTACTTTTCCCTATTAATCTTACTCCTACCATTTTCATATTTCTACACATTACTACCCCCATAAATTTTATACATACATTTCCCAAACATCCCAATTTATTTCCAAATGTAACCTGTGTGGGAATAAAATTCCCAAATTCACAATAATTTTGGTTTCCAACCTCAGCAGTCTACATCTAATTTCATCACCCCCCCCATATTTTGTCATCCAAAGGGTTGGGCCAGAACACTGAAGAAAAAGCTGTCAACACCTCCCCCATGGGCAGTACAAAAATGCTGGGCCACTGGGCTCTCCAATCTCCTATTCCTAACATCTCTCAAATGTTCTAATATTGTTAACTTCACTTTTCTCTTTGTTTGTCCTATGTACCACATCATGGGTGTGCATCCACACCCATTAATTTAGACAACCCCACAAGAGTCACATTTAAACTCATTTTTTATCCAAAATTTCTTTCTATTAATTACCCAAACATCCACATTTTGTATTTGTTTGTACACTTTGCACATTCCACAAGGAAATGCCCCCAGCCTCTTCCCCACCATATTTTGTGCTTTTTGATTCAATAATTCCCTTAAATTACTGAATTGGCCATACGAAAAAGTTACTTTTTTTAGCAACAAATTCCCCATCATTTCAAGCCTATAAAAAACTGGCCATAACTTATTAACCAACTCTCTTAATGTATCTGAAAAGTGTGAGAATTTGGTTACATAAAATATAGGCTCCACTTCTTCTGATTCTTTGTCTTTGTGAAATTTTTTATGAACCGTGGGACCTTTCAGATCACAGCTTTTACTCACTACCCCTCTGACTTTGTCCAGTGGCGGCTGGTGACTTCAAGTCAAATGGGGGCTGCAGGAGATACTTGCATGGGGTGGGGCCAAGTAGAAAGGGGTAGGGTTAACTTCACAGGGTGGAGCTATGTTACAGTTGGATCAACATTGATTGTGCTTACCATTTTACATAAAATAACTGCTCAATCACTACTGCATATGCTAGTCTACCATTGCTAAATAGTCTACCAAATACTAGACTAAATCAATTGCATTTCAGAGCTAATGAGGTGTTTAGTTTATACATCAGCACAAAAACCTAAACATTTCTAAACAGAAAAATAGTAGTTGGTCTTGACTGTATGAAACTATCATGAGCACACATGATGTAAACACACATTGCACTGTATCAGTCTGCATTTTGTACAAATACAAGTGAAAAGTAAGATTCATCAGAAGTCCCACTGTACTATCTTAATTTATTATTCACAGTTCCAGGTCACTCCAATGCCTAATGTGCCAGTGGTTCTGAGAAACATTGACACAGGCTTGTATAACTGTTGACCTAAAACTAAGGGCAAATAGAATAAAACCAAGTAAAAATAGAAATACAAAGAAGTAGAATAAAATGAAATATACAATTTTAACTATGTCTATCATATGTACTTTTAGATATTTGTTAAACATCAAACATAATTTTTATCATTTGATATTTATTCAGTGAATATTTATTCATTGAATAACACACTATGTTTTATCAAATAACTTTTAAGGGGTATAGATATATTTACACTACTTACTATTTACACTTACATTTATATTTATATTTATATTTATATTTATATAATTTTAGATACTTATATTCAGACTGACACACAGGAAGTTTGACGAATACACATTTCATACACTAACTATACAACACCTCACATATACTTGATTCAACAGGCAATCATTACGAAATATATATTTTTTTACCAACTTTTTTATCAACTTTTATAAAATATACATAATATACAAATAAACTTCCGTTGTTGTATATATTATATTATATTATATTTTGTCATTGCTTGTGTTTTACGTAAATATGCATATGTAAAACTACTGTTGTGTGATTTTAAATGCAGTTTGTTCAATCAAGTTGTTTAATTAAGTTGTTGAATTAAATTAAGTCAATTAATTAATTAAGGTATAAAAACTTGGTCAGCACAGAGGCACTTTATTCTGATGAAGTTTCCCGTGTTGGAGATGAAAGCGAATTTTAAATTATTTTGTATCGCTAAATAAACCTTATACGTACTATCCTTTTTGTATGTTTTTTGGACTACCTGTGGATTACCATCATGGGACAGCCTTCATTGGATCCTGTACTACAGGGGAAACTGTGATTTATAACTGTTGACCTTACCAAAATACACATTAATCTTGCAAAGCCAGACGTACAACAGTAAAGAGCAGGGCCAGTCAACTCAATTCATTCACAAACAGCCCAGCCCCCCCATCCCTATTACCAAAGTATCTGCTTTGACCCTGCCAAGATTAAATTAACATACTTACATTAATTTCACTTAGCTGACAGAAACATTAGTCACAACTTATGTGTGTCAGCTCACCTTACACAAATACATATTATATTATTATTTATTTTACTTTTGTTTACCCAGCTTAGTACAACTGTCTTTAGTCAAAATACACCTTTTCAGCATATATCTGAGGATAAAAGCTCTTAACATATTACAAACATTTCTAAACAGACATTCAGTATATACATGAACAGATATGAAATAACATACAATTAGAATGACTCATACATTTGATAATTAGATTACATTCATCTGAAACTGCAGGCAACCATTACAGTCTTGCAAAGCCAGAATTATAAAAGTAAACAGCAGGGCCAGTTGCTTTATTCACACATAGCCCCACCCCCTATTGCCCACTACACATATAGTATCTGAGTTGATCTTGCGAGGTTAAATTGCAAAAAAAGGCTAAAAGACAGCACTGTTATTAATATATGTATTTTTTCACATGAACAGTAACCAGAGTTCAGAGCTTGTGGTCAATCTTCCTTCACTCAAATGCACGTTACTCTTGCAAAGCAAGTCAGAAGTACAACAGTAAGGCCAGTCATTTCATTCACACATACTAGGCATAGCCCCCCAGCCTGATTGCCTACCCACAATATCTGCTTTGAGCCTACAACATCTAAAATAATGAAAAGAAGACAATGATTACATTACTCTATTTCTTTCACATCATACAGTCAAGAGCTTGCAAGTGATCTTACTTCAGTTCACTCATGCACTTTAGTCATGCAAGGCTAGAGTTTCAACAACAAAACATTCACACACCATCCCAATCTTTCTTGACTGACCCTACAAAAAGATTAGGCTAAAAAAAACACATTTCATCCACAAGTAATCCCCAAAATGTAGTGCGTACCTAGTATCTGTTTGACCCCATGCCTACAATATATTTACTAGAACAAATATATCTACAGTCAAGCAGCTTCCAAAGCACACCACCTCCTTAGTATGTAGTTAACCCTGCCAGGATATTATATTAAATAAATCTATCAACAGCCCCTAAAACAAACACACTGCCTCCTTAGCATCTCGTTACCCCTGCCAGGATATTATATTAAATAAATCCATCAACAGCCCCCAAAACAAACACACTGCCTCCTTAGTATCTAGTTACCCCTGCCAGGATATTATATTAAATAAATACATCGACAGCCCCCAAAACAAACACACTGCCTCTTTAGTATCTGGTTACCCCTGCCAGGATATTATATTAAATAAATCCATCAACAGCCCCTAAAACAAACACACAGCCTCCTTAGTATATAGTTACCCCTACCAGGATATTACATTAAATAAATACATTAACAGCCCCCCAAACAAACACACAGCCTCCTTAGTATCTAGTTACCCCTGCCAGGACATTACATTAAATAAATACATTAACAGCCCCCAAAACAAACACACTGCCTCCTTAGTATTTGGCTGACCCTGCCATAGTATTATATTAAAAAAAATCAGCAACAGTCTCCAGAACACACTGCCTCTTTAGTATCTGGTTAACTCTGCCTGGATATTATATTACAAAAAATATCAACAAATAGTCCCCAATATACAGTGCCTCCTTATCATCTGGTTCACCTTGCCAGGATTAAAAAAAACATCAACAGCCCCTAAAACACAGTGCCTCCTTAGTACCTGGTTAACCCAGCCAGGATATTTTATTTAAAGAGTATCCATCAACACCCCCCCCCCCCTCCCCAAATACACTGTCAACCTACTAGTATCTGGTTGACTACTGCCAGGAAAAAATGCATAAAGTCAAGTGTATCTGGTTGACCCTGCTATGAAAAAATACACAAATTTTATCTGACTGACTGATGATAATAATTATTACATTAGAGAGAGAGAGAGAGAGAGAGAGGAAGTCTCCAACTATAAAGGAGAGGAAAGATTCAAAGAACTCCACAGGAAAAAAATTAGATAAGAAACTTTTGTTTAATCAGATGAAATAGAATGAATGTTTTTTTTTTGGGTGAATGGGTTCTCAACAGAATCAGCCTTATCTCCCAGAGCACTTCCTGGTCCAAAAGGTGCATCTTTAAATATCATTCCTACCATACATGTAGAAATAAACTGACAGCAATGAGGTTAACCAATGAAACTGATCAAGATGCCTCAGCATTTTAGATTCTACTTATATATTTGGTAAGCAGATACACTTAACTGGAGAATTACTTTACTTCCAACACTAAGCACAGTTATTTCTTCACATTAACCAGTCCAGACTGTTTGACTTTCCTCCATTCCTCACCCCAATAAGGCACAACTTTACTGACACCACTACAGTAATCTACTCATTAGGCCTTTGAGGAAAGCCATCCTATTAAGTACTGCATGGCCCAATAAGCACATGAGATGTCTCAACCAATCATGAACAATAATGGATCCATTAAATTCCATATATTTGCAGTTCATTAGCAGGTCAGTAGCCCAAGCCGTAAAAGCCAGTGTTGTTGTACCTGAGCCTAAAAACTACACTAACCTGGGGCTCATGGAATAAAGGAGTATATATTACAAGCATCTCCTGCCACATATTTCTCACATCCCAAAGGTTCACTTGCCTTGTTTATTGGCTGTTGTTATGATCCTACATTCTGACTAGCGATGAAGGTAATGCTTCTTGCTGTTCCACACCTTTCTTGGGTTTACACTCTAGACAGGTGCTGCACTGTACAAGTACATCATATTAGACAACACCACAATAGAACCAGAGCATACTACCATGTTAAAATACTCTCTCTATACTACAGTACAGTTATAAAGTATTAACCAGGTTGAGTAGGTGTTATTGCCTAGCATACCTACCCACTCAACAATACCTTACTGCATAGATCATTTAATGATTTCCATGTAATTCATTTTTGCCACCTTCCAAGATATTAATTTCTGCCACCTTCCAAGATATCAATGCCATGTCAGAGTATAAGTTAAATTTAAGTAAAAAATAAACAAACAAAAAAAAAAAACAGGACTACCAAATATTTATTTATTTAACATTTGTTTAACATTTGTTTACCAGGAAAGTCTGAATTGGAACAAGCCGATTTTCAACAGAGGACTTAGAAAATAAATCAAGTTGCTTGCACACCACCATCTAGTTTCAAAATATTGAATTATTGGGAAAAGTACAATCTGTACAAGACAGGGTTACCAGAGCAGGATAATTTACTTCAAGCACAAGAATATTTTCTTAACATTAGCTAAAACAAAACCCCTTTGACTTACCTCAAAAAAATGAATGATGAGTGATTGACTGAGACTGTCCGTTTCCATCACGAACAACAAAGTAAAGTAGGCTTTTTTTAAATAGCTGCTAGCTAGGTCAGGAATCCAGAAATCTTTCCTCCCCATTGGAAACACCCAAAGAAAGCTGTTTGCAATCAGATTCAGTATTGGCAATGGTATTGACTCAGTCACGAATCAGTCCACATTCCACAACTGAAACTGTTTGATTCTCGCTCTTTTCCCAGCACATAAAGCCCGGGAAGAGAGCGACAACCAATCAGCAGCATTTAGCCCAAGCACGTCATGTACGTGCCTGCGGACGTCGCAGTCCAAACCCCTTCCAATTCTATGCGGTTTGGAACCGCATAGACTGCTGGGCATCACACTGATGCCTTAATTTCCTCACCGGGCTGCAACAAAAACAAAAAAAAAGTCTTTATTTAAAACCGCTGCAACCAGAGGTGGTTAAAGTGCGCATGCGCATACTTGCCGATGCCAAGGCAGGAAGGAACTTGCCGAGTCGCGGAGACACAGTAAACAAAAAAAAATAATAATACACTGTCACTACTACACAAAAAGGTACTTTTTCTTTTTTTTGCTGAGGGGGCTGCAGTCCGACAGTCCGATGCCACGAGCCGCCCCTGACTTTGTCCAAAGCTATCTGAATGTAAGTGTCTTTATAACTTCTCTTGCATAGTCTATTTTGTACCAAAGTGAATTCATTCTCTAAAACCATTTTGCCAGAAGTATTTTTCATAATTCACTTAAATTCCCCATAGGATAAAGATTTAATCAAATGTAAAGGATGTGCACTGCTAGCCTCCAAAACATTATCAGCAGCAGTCACTTTATGAAATGACTTGTATTGTAGCTTCCATTTACATCTACATAGAATTCCATGCCCAGAAATTGTATAACTCTATCATTGACTCTATATGTAAATTCTAAACCAAAAGAATTCTCATTTAATATGCTCATGAAGTTTTCAAATTCACACTGATCACCCCTACACACAAAAATCAAATCATCAATAAAACGCTTAAACATAAACACATTATTCTTAACAAAACTTGTTGGATAAATGAACATATTTTCAAAAAGGTCATGAACAATATAGCATAAGAGGGGGCAAATGCCGCCTCTATTGCCGTTCCCTCTAACTGCAAATAAAACAGTTCTTCAAAAACAAAATAATTATGTGTCAAAGCATTTTCCAAAAGCTGACATAAATACATTGTTTTAGGACCCTCACCCATTATTTTTGCTATTGCTTCTAAACCCTTTTCTATTTTGATGTTTATGTAAAGTGATTTTACATATACACAAGCAAAATAATAGTCAGAACTCCACTGAATTTTATCAATACATTCCAGGACATGGGCAGTATTCTTCACATATGATTGGATTCTGGGAAGAAACACTTTCAAATGAGAATCCAAAAGGATGCCTATATTCTGCAAGAGTGCCCCCACCCCCACAACTATTGGTCTTCCAGGAGGTTTAGTTAATAATTTATGTAATTTAGGAATTGCAAAAAATTTGGCATCTTTAGGATTCTTAACATATAATTTTTGAACATCTTTATGATTCAAGAATCCCAGCCTCTCTCCTCTCCAGTAGCTCAAGTAGGCTCTCATTAAATTTCTTTACTAGATTAACTTGCAATTTCCTATAAACTGCATCATCAGACAACAAGTCAAATATCATGCAATTGTAATAATTTCTTGCCATTATGACCCAGTTCCCCCCTTTTTTAGCTGAGGTAACAGAAGAAGTAAGAAGTAAAGAAAAAGCAGCTTAATCCTTTTGGTTCCTGACTTCAGTTATTTTTGTGGAGAATTCCTTGTTCCCTTTTGGGAATTGTTGGTTTATGTGAATATCAGTTATAACCACTCATATGACTGTACACCTCAAATATTTGCATGATAACAACTGAATGAAGAAATGCACAAATAATGGCCAGAGGGTGTTTCTCATCTCTGCGCTGTTGGAAGCATACAACTTGTTGCACCTTCCCTTTATCCTCTTTAATTTTTCTTTCAAGAATCAGAGACAAAGACCCAAAATAAGAAAACAATTTTAGATATTGCTTTAATACACTTAGAAAGATACTAACCTAGCTTTTCAATTAGCAAGCAATGCATTTTCTAAAGAGTATGAAATCTGAAACTCACATGTTCAGCAATATTTAATGACTGAAATCCATAACACTTTGCCAGAAAACCATAAATTTTACATGGAACAGATGACAAACATGAGACAAATTTAGTGAAATTGAGAATTATGACCTCAGCACATAAACACAGATGTGAACATCAATTACAGCCACTAGTATGGGTGGACAAGCTAGATATCTGCTTGAGATTAGGTGAATGACTACAGAAATAATTGCCCAGGAATGTATCTAAGCTTGCTGCTTACAGAACCATGCAGTACAACCCACTGCAACTCCCATCTGTTCTCTCAAATGTTTAGCTCAAGAATCAGAGACAAAGATCCAAAATCAGGAATATATTTCAAATATTTTTTCTTATATACTTAGACTGCTGCTAAAATAACACTATTTGCATTAGTAAACATGTTTTGTAGGATTCAAAGTCTAAATCTTACATGCCTGTCATTATTTACTAACTACAGTCAACAACAATTTCCAATCACACCATAGATGTTAAGACCAGACAACTTCTTTTCTCAAGAATTTTGAACAAGGTCAAAGATAATGAATGGATAAAAGGGGGCAATTTTTTTAAATATTATTTTGTCTAATTGTTAACTGTGTAAATTTACTGGATACATCCAGAGCAATTTCTGATTAGGTGACTTACTCAAAGTCACACAGTAGGCAAATGACGGTGGAAGAAATCAGGCCTGGTTCTTCTGACTGGAATCAGACTATTAACAGCTCAGAACTTTATTCATTATTGTCATCATCATCAATCACCATTTTCCCATTTTCTACATGGGGTTAGGGTGTCATGTCAACTGTTGCCATCTCTCTCTATTCAGTGCCACTTTCCTACCTTCTTCAGCACTCATGCCTGACTGTCAAAGGTCTTTTCCCACACAATTCATCACCTATTTGCTGGACACCTTTGTTTCATCTTGTTTTCTTCCTGTCTGTCCCAAATCTTCTTCACCAGACTGTGTTCCACTTGTCTGCACAGGTGCCTGAACCACCATAATCTGTTCTCTTTTACCTTTCCTGCAATTAGAGTAACTTTGGCTTCTGCTCTCATGTCCTCATCTCTTCATCTGTCCTACAGTGTGCATCTTATCACCCATCTCAGGCACTTCATCTCCTTCACTTCTAGCTTTCTTAACTGCTCCACCTTTAGTGCTCAGGTGTCTATACCACTGTTTTGCACATCCTACTTTTCATCTTCTTTGGCATTCTTCTATCATATACTGTACCTGACACTCTGTGCCAAGTGGCTGCAGCCCCTTTGATTCTAGCTTTGACTTCCTCATTCAGACTTCCCTTTTCCTCCACCACCTCTCCCAGGTATTTGGAGCTGTTAACCTGTTCCACTATTTTTCCTTTTATCTCAGTTCTCAGCTATGTATGAATTCCATCATTTGCTGCAATTACAAATTTGTTATCTTTACTCAGTTAAATCCCATGTGCCTTCAGTTTTATATTCCATTCCCCTAATGTTTCATGAAGTTCTTGTTCATTGTCTGCCTGTAGCTCCACATCATCTGCATACAGCATCTTAGTTGATCTGTCCCCTCTGACTTGTTTGCTAATGTAGTCTCTCAACAGTATGAATAGCAGTGGGTTCACATCTGAACCCTGGTGCACACCCACTCCCACTGTGAACCTGTCTGTGAGACTGAACACTGTTTGTACTTTAGTCACGGGGTTCTTGTACATAGTCTGAACTAATTCTACCAATGTCTCTGTTACTTCAAATGACCACAGGACTTCCAAGATTAGCTTTCTTGGGACCTTGTCATATGCTTTCTCCAAGTCTAGGAATCCAAGATTGACTCTTTTATCATCTGTAGCTTATTCTCAACTACTTGTCTTACTGCAAGCATCTGGTCATTTGTGCTGCATCCTGATCTGAATCAAAACTGCTCATCCCCCATCTTACATTCTACTATTCTGTGCATTTGTTTATCAATAACCCTCTTTAGAACTTTCATGCAATGTGACAGCAGTTTGATATTTCTGTACTGCCCACAGTTGTGAATGCCCCCTTTGTTCCTGAACACATTGGAACTAGTATTCTTATTCTGAAGTCATCTGGGATATGACTTTCTCTCCACACTGCTATGAGTAGCCTCAAAAGCCATTTCTACCTTGTCTTACCTAGTATCTTTTTCATATCTGCTGTGACCTAATCTGAGCCTGCTGCCTTCCCTGACTTCATTTTATTTAGTGTTGTACTTATTTTTTCTATGGTTGGCTCCTCCTCTTCTCTCATCATAGGCTGTGTCTTGGGTAGTACAGCTTCTGTCAGGTTTTCTTCATTCAGAAACTGTTGGAAGTACTACTTACATCTACCTTTGATGTCCTGTGGACTGGAGAGCAGGTTGCTGCTGGCATCCCTTATGAAGGGTGTCTGACTAACTTCTTTATCTTTTTGTCTTTGCCTTGCAATCTGATATAGTTTCTTTGTCTCATCTACTGACTTACTTTCTAGAAATTGGTAGAGTGCCTTTGATGCCTTTGCTATTGAAACTCCTTTTTTAGTTTCTTTGTTAACCAACCAGTATTTCTTCCTAGTCTGACCTATCTTTTCTAATCTGCCACTTTTTCCTGCACCCCTTCTTCCTTTTAATGACTTCCTGGACTTCTACTTTCCACTAACACATTTTCTTTTGCACCTTATTGCCATACCTGGCTCTGCCGCATATCTGTTCTGGAGTCCTCACATACGCTGTTTTCAGGCATTATCATTCTTTTTCAACTGCATCTATTTCTTCTTCTCCCTGAGGAGCTAGAAATCTGAGTAATTAATTGAAGTGTTGTGCTTTCTCTTCAGTCAACCTCCAGGTCTTCAGCTTAGTCTTTGTTGATCTTAGATCCTTCCCTGACCACTGCTTCCAACTGATTGTGGAAAGCAGTGGTTTATGCTGTGGGCCGACTGTTTAACTGGGGATGACTTTGCAATCACTGATTCAACCTCAGTGCCCTTTCCTTACTAGGAAGAAGTCTGCCTGTGTTGCATTTTGGCCTCTCTTGTATGTGATCTTAAACATTTCTCTCTTTCTGAACCATGTGTTGGCGACTATCAAGCCATTTTGCCATACAGAAGTCTAGAATGCCCTCGTCTTCTTTATTCCTGTTGTACCACCTATGTAGACCAAGGTAGTCATCATAGCCAGTTGTGTCTGTCCCAATATGTGCATTAAAGTCACCCAGTATGAACACCAATTCATGTTGTTCCACTTTATCTAGTAGGTCCTGCAACTGCTGTTTGAATGCACTCTTTGCTCAGAGCTTTTATCTTCTAGAATAAGCACAGGAAAACTCTAATTTATTCATTTTTGACTATTACTAAGTTAGAAGGTGTTGCATTTTCTGAACAATAAGATCAATGAAACTTTAATGAGTGACATTATTAATTGACTATAACGTTCAGTGATTGACCAGAAAATTAAAAATTAAATGAGGATTAGGGCAAAATTATCAGGCAAAAGGAAACATTTTCAGCAAAATCAGAGATAGATATCAGGCAGGCAACTCAAATTTACTTAAAAACTTAACATGCCTTTTTCATGTTGTAGTGTGCACACACAAACATGCACATGTGCATGCATGAGCAAACACAGTCACACACACACACACACACACACACACACACACACACACACACACACACACACACACACACACACACACACATACACACGCACACGCACACACACACACACACACACACACACACACACACACACACACACACACACACACACACACTCACACACACACACACACACACACACACACACACACACACACACACACACACACACACACACACACACACACACACACACAGTTACTTACCATATCCACATGGCAATGTCTTCAACACTGTGTGGTGATTTTTTTTTAAGACTATGGGGGTGATAGTGTTAGGTACCTTGTCCAGCACTCATCTGTTTTGGCTGATTAAAGCTCCAAGAAGAATCTCTCTATGGTTTTACATTTGAACTACTGAAAGAGAATAAACTGGAGCTTACCCACACTAAGAAGTCAAAATAAAATTCAAGAGATGCAGGTGGGACACTTTGTGGTAATACCAATGTTTATGGGGCTCCCAAACTAGCACTTAGCCTTAAGCAGCTGCATAAGTAGACCTGTGCTGAATCCTGCCCTACTTTTAAATCAGTGATTTATAATTATCTATCAGTAATGTCACATTTTCTTAAACTTCCATAATGAATTGTGCGTTGTTTATTTGCTGAAACAGTTTAAGAATACTAGAACCTGAGATGTAAACCTTCTTCAGTGAATAAACAAGACAAGCCTAAAGAGACAGATCTGGCCCGCAATACTTACCCCTTATCTGGAACAAATGTCTACTCAAAATTAAGCAATACAGCTCAATATCTTTATTCAAAAGGGAGTTAGACAACAATTTTTCCCCAGAACTGACTGTCTAGTTCCTTGAAAAAATAGGTAAGCTCTAAGTGGGCTGTTGACAGGGCATCAATGGCTACAGGGCCCAGTCACCTTGTATTTTCTGTGATTCTGTGATTTTATGACTGTATCAGGAAACACACGAGATAAATTTAATAGATATAATTACATGCAGCCATAGAGTTTTACCAGTGGCTTATGTTTTACTGAAGACTGAGCCAGTTCTATTACCTTTTCCTTTCCTAAGATACGGAATGGTAATCAGTTGATCAAACACACATCAGCCCTTTCAGCTATGCTCTTTCAATATCTCTAAAAATGTACTCATCCCATAGAACCTATCCTGCCTTACAGTTCCCCTGGGCATTGCTCTGCTTTTATGCACTCTTTTGATTAGCCATCATTCATGACACTAATCCTTCAAGAATGATCCTGTACTTAGAGCCACAGCAAACAAAACAGCACACTATGTCTTGCTTGTATATATATATACACACACACAGACACACACATACATATCTGTATATATATATATATATATATATATATATATATATATATATATATATATATGTGTGTGTGTGTGTGTGTGTGTGTGTGTATATATAGATATATATATATATATATATATATATATATATATATATATATATATATATATATATATATATATATATATATATATATAAAGAGAGGGAGAGAGAGAGAACAATTTTACCTGAATTTCATAGCAGTACATTTACAGCAAAGTATCTGCAACATTCTTGTCAGACGTTATTCATTACAGTGGCTAGTAACAATGCCAAATGTTAAAAACTGCACAAACAAAAGAATTAACTAGAAGCACACTCTCATGCAGTGGACAGTGCCACTATAATCTTTGTTTTGTGGTATATCTGCAGGTGGCTGAAGAGAAATTACTTCAGTGTCAGTAGCGTGAAGCGTAAGATGCCTGCCACTGTTCTCCATAAGAGATCACTATTGATGTGATTTCCATGTGTGTACCTGTAATGATTACTTTCCTTTGGAACATTTCTCCCTTCTTCAAATTGATATGATTGCACATTTGGTATATAGAAATTTAAGGGGCTTGTGGACTGCAAGGAACTTGTTTTCTGCAAAAAAAAAAAAATACTTACACTTCATCTTTCTGTGTTTCTGACATTAGCTTTTTGGTGTTTCTGATGCTCCCCATTTTGCTGTTTAGCATTTTATAGTAGAGCCTTTTTCTGTAAACTTACAAAAATAACTTCCTTTAGGCAATCATTCTGAGATGCAAATTGAAATCTTCAAAAATTCAGACAGACTTTAACTTATGAACAAATAATACATTCTCTTTATGATCTATCAGTGACTTGTGCTTACAAACAGAAAATATATAGAAACATTCCTGCATAACAGTAACCTGAGGGGCATCCCAACATGAGAGTTATTAGTGCAGATGTTATTGCCCTGTAATATTATTCTGATGTTTCAAAGCAATATGACCTTGGAAAACAGACTATGTATTCAGGAAAGTACATGAGTAACTGTGAATGTTATGATGCACCACAACAACGTATTGTCTCAGCACAGATAGAAATGTCATTTACTTCTTATTCCATTTTGGGAAGTAGACCCGTGAGAGAGCAAACCAAAGAAGGAAACTGCTAGTGTCAACAGGATGTAAGTCTTGTAACAGTAGCTAAGAAACTGAATAAACATAGGCTCTGTCCTTATCTCTAACAGATTTTAAAAATAAACATCAAATATGCGTGAGTGCATAATGCTGAGAACCATACAGTCCATGGATTAATTTTGGAAGATTTTAAATAAAATAATGAAAGAACAATCACTTATCAATGTTATATTTTTATTATACAGCATACTTAGGTTTATAAGTTCATAGATATATACTAGGCTAGCTGTTCTTGCTGACCTTTATAAGTCTAGCCTGTTTCCTTTTTCCTGCTCGAATTAACCTACCTTATTTGATCTTTAGACTGGCCTTCCCCATCCCATGGTCAATAATTATATATAATCCCTAATGAGAATAATTGGAATCATACCATAGAAAATTTGAATATACCCATTCATGTGATAAAACATTTAGGAGCTGTCTCTTCATTTAGTAGCACAGGGGCAGTCTTCGGGTAAATTTTGTGTTTCCCATCCATAGTACCAAGTTCCATTTGAATATGGACGGGGATGAACTTTGTTTTATGTGGGTGGGAAGATTGTTCCAGGGTATCTTCTGCAAGGTATACCTGTGCCTCTAACCCTCTGTGTCGATCTTGCAAAAGAGGTGTAGTACCCTTGACCAAGTATTTCTGGTGCTATTTGACTTACTGATGTGTAGTAAATTCATTATTACTGAGTCAGTGAATGCCATATATTCGAGACACAGGTCACCTCTCAGCAGTCTATGGGTTAATGAGTATAGTGACAGTGCTTTTAGTCTGTCCATCTAGGACATGTTATTTAGACCTTGTTTCCATTTAGTAAGGTATATCTGAGGGTGTTCTATTGTTGCATGTGTCTAGACAGATACATGCCAAAGGATGCATTATATTCAGTGACTGGCCTAATGAGGGATGAATAAAGTGGGACAATGACATTCCTAGATCTAGACAATCACTTTGTTTATAAACTGTGCTATGTAGAAGGACTTTTTTACAGCAATAAGCACATCTTGATCAAAAGTTAGGTCACTGTGCACATAGCTTCCCAAATACCAAACAACTGAGTCATTTCTTAGGGGTGTATTTTCAGTGTCTTTTTTTAGGGTAGATGACTTCCCAAAGGATACAATAATGCATTTTTTGACATTTAGTTTCAGTCCATGATTTTGGCTCCAGTTATTTATTTGTGGCAAATCTTTCTGCATGGTGGTTTAGTCATTTTGGGATTCAATAACTGCTCTTAGTTTGCAGTCATCTGCAAACATAGTCAGCCAGAGTCCTTCAGCATTGATTTTACTTCAGAAAAGTAGATGCCAAGAGGTAACATCTCCTTATTTTGATTTACTGCATTATTTTGGTGAGCCATATGGCAATCCAGTGGTAGACATAGAGGTTTATTTCCATTTCATTTAACATTTCTACTATGCCTGAGTGGAGAATTGTATCAAAAACATGAGCCAGGTATGTGGTATGTGGTAAGTATTATTTTGCCTCCATTCATTGCTTTTGTGACCTTTTCAAAAAAATCCACCAGGTTGAGTATGCATGACCTGCACTTGAAGAATCCAAACTGAGATGGGTCCAGCGTTTGGAGGATACCCATGTGCTGATTGATTAGTTCCATGGTAAACCTTTCCATGGCTTTGTATATGAGGCTGATCAGATTTAAAAGTCTGTAATTACCTGTGTCTGTGGATGGTCTTCCCATATGCAGGAAAATGACTATAGATGTTTTCTTTTCCTTGGTGCAAAACATAGATGGAGGATGAGATTGAACAGTGCTGTTAAGGGTGTGGCTAAATTGTGCTTCATGCTATGTAAAACACATCCAGAGATATTGTCAAGACCCATTGATGCAGTATTTTTGATAACACATTTATGACTTGGTCTTGTATGATAGTTGGAGGCAAACTAGTTTCAGGTATATCTTGAGGGGCAGATGGAGGGAAGGGAGAGGTACAGTTACAGCTACATTTATCATCCTCTAGGTTTGCTATATCTTCATCCTCAGTGTATGTAACATCATTCATAATCAGCTCAGCACACTGCTACATTGTGCTTTTAAAATTAGAAACATAACTAAAAAAATGCCTTGTGATTTTCTTTGGCTTGGGTAGCTATTCTAGCCTCAAACTTAGCTTTGATGGATTTTCTTAAGCCCATTAAGTTTTTTTTTTATTATTGTTATTTCAGTGACAGGGCCTCTATTCTTTTTTTTTTACTCAAACAAGTTTTATTATTTTTCAGGAATAACAATAGTTATGATTACATTTATCTGCATGAATAAATAAAATAACATTCTTTATACAATATTTACAATTGGTCTAAATAAGAAAGGAAAAACAATCTGTGAAAATGTTAAAAGTTACACATTTCAAGTGATTCTTTTTGTCTTTAATCTGTTATAGAAGAGACTGTGCCCATATTTAATGTCTCAATACGAGAGATAATTTTCCCACAGGGATTATTGGTCCATGATTTAGGAGAGATTCTCAGTTCCTTGACTTTTATTTCCATCAGCGCTGTTTCTTTCATTAAGTTCAAAAAAATCTTCAATTGCAGGTTCAGTGGAGGATTCCCATTTTCTTGTGATGCACTTCCTAGCTACTGCTAATATAGTCCAAGGGAGATAAAGATCATTTTTGTTCATTTCTGTTTTTGCATTAACATTTAAAAGAATCAGTGAATTTGTTAATACAAATGAGTCTGTGTAGATAGCTTGAAGAAATTTATTTATCTCTTCCCAATATTTTTAATGAAATTACAATCATATAGGGTATGTGACTAGTCTGCTTCACAACTTAATGAATACCTCCAACATGTAACATTTTTGGATGAACTGATTTTAGCTATCTTGGGTGTATAAAAACGCTATGCAGAAATTTCCATGTAAAGCTCTTCCAAACTTGTAAATTTGATGTTAATTTAATGGATTATAATACACTCGTTATACTTTCAATTGATAAATGTATTGAATGTCCTTTCATTATGAAGTTCAAATAATTCTGACTGGGTTTAACTTTGTAAATAATTAGAATTTTATATAATTTTGATATTGAATTTGTCCAATTATAATTGTTATATATTACTTTGTACATGTAATTTATGAGTTTAGGCTTAGTTTTAAAGGATGAATTATTAATTATTCTGCATAGATCTTGAGTGTAAGATAGTATATTTTGAAGTACTAGCCAGTCAGCATTTGATATATCATATGTATTTATTATTTGTTGACTGTCTAGCACCTTCTGGTCTTTTATACAGTGTTGCCAGCAAGTAAGATTTTTTGTTTCCCAATTAGTAAAAATATTCTTATGTATTTTAGTAAAGAAATTTTTTTGTAGAGCTGAAGGGTATTAATAGCTCAAGCCATAGTTTTATGTCTGCATTGGTATTAATGAAACATTTAAATAAGTTGTAAATATAATTTATATAGTTTAGAGGGTCTACTTGATATGGCTGACATTTCAGAATGCCGAAAACCATATGGCCGAGACCATATGATTGACATTTGAAATGCCGACCATACAAAAAAAAACACAACAAAATCTTACCTTCACACGGTAAGCAGGGACCTATGCCCACCTGCACCCCCATGGGGGTTCTGCCCCCCCACACCCCATGGAACTTAAATATACAAACTCCGAGATCGCACTACAGTGCGGAAGATGGAAATATTTCCATTCTGCACTGTTTGGAGATGCCAGTTCCACATGGTCAACATTTTGAATGTCGATCATATGGTCTCAGCCATATGGTCTTCAATATTCTGAAATGTCGACCATGTGAAGGGGATCCAGTTTAGATTAGTGGGTTTTATTGTATTATATTGGAAGTTAACACACAGTATATGCCAAAGTTTATTAGTTTGGTCATTTAGTAATACCAGAAGCTTTATTGTTTTTGCTTTACTTAATTTTTTCAGCTATTTCTTTGAGGGAGATTTGTTTTTGAATATCTATTTTTTTTTTATTTTTTTGGTATTTTTTTTTTATTTTAGAAAAATTTATATCCATATCTAAGAAGTTGAAATGGGTATTGTCTTCCCTATAATGTTCAGAGTATTGATATTTAAAGGCTTTAAGAATGTCACTTATATCTGATACTTTTTTGTTTTTTTTCCTTCATGAATAATATTTGTGATATTATTTTCAATGGTTTACCGTAAAACTCCACTGCCAATCATGAGCAGACAGGTGATCTGCTGTGGCAACCTCTAACCGGGAAAAGCTGAAAGAAGAAGAAGATTTTCAATAGTTTTTTTTATTCTCATTAATAGATTATGCATATGTTTTGGTGAAACAGAATATGAATTAAGGTTTAGTTTTTCTAGTCCCAAGTTAGTTTTATGAGTTAAAATGTCATTGTATTTTTTGTTTAATTCCTCAGTTTTTTATATATATGTGAGTCTCTTGAATTATTATTATTATTAATTTCTGTGATTTGTTTTTGAATATTATATAATTCTGATTCCCATTCTTTTATTTTTGAACCAAGTATTTTGCCATATAAGTATGCCTTCAGGGTATCCCATAAGATTACTATGTTTGTATTTTCAGAGTAGTTAGTGTCTAAAGAATTGTACTTCTGAATCTAACCATGGTTTGAATTGTTTTATTTTAGTGATATAAGCCAGAATTCTTTTTGCATAGGTTAAGCTCTTAAAGTCTATTTGAAACTTGAGAATAAGTGAGTCATGATCAGAAAAAGGGCATGGATTTATGGAAAAAAATGATTATTTTTATACTTACATTTTGGGATATATAGATTTTGTTTATTCTTGTTTAATTATTAAACCTGTGATCTTGGGGAGAGAACAGTAAAGAGTTGTTTTCTTTCTATCTATATGTATCAATTAGATTTAAATTTTGATTAAATTTCTTAAGAGCTTTCCCTATAGGAGTAAGATGAAGGTTTCTTTTATTAGTGGTCTCTGGATTATCCAGAATGCAGTTAAAATACCCTCCTATTATCAGGTTTTCCTTATATGTTTTATTAATAAGACCTATATGTTTTTTGACTATTCCTTATTCTATGGCAGGGAACCAGTATATATTTACCAGTGTCCATATTCTATTATTAAATCTTATTATTACAATTGATAAAAGTCCTTTTTTGTCTTCGTAGTTATAAATAACTTGAGGATTAGTGACATTTTTTCTCCAAAGTATTAAAACTGCTCTGTTTTTTTTTTTGTATGAAGAGTGAAATAGTTTTAAATATTCATTTGGGGACCAAATGTATTTATCATTTGTTTTAAAGTGGGATTCTTGTAAAAATACTACTTGCACTTTATATAATTTTAAATATCTTAGTAAGTTTGATTTTTTCTTAGGGTTATTTAATCCATTAACGTTAGGACAAAGTAAAGTTAAATCCATCATTTTTGTGTGTGTTTATGACGTATTTGTAATTAGAGAAATGTTCAAAATCTGTTTAATACTAACAGACTGTGTAACTATATTATACTGATGTTATGTAATATAATCAGACTGATTTTTCCTGTTAGATAGCATAAAATAAATTTTAGTTTAGGCCAATAAAGAAAAGAGAAATAGAAATAAACAGTTAAGCACATTTAACCAAGTAAACAGTGAATTTAATAATCCCTTTAGCAAACATGGAGTAAAGTACATTTCTAATCAGAAAGAACAGGAATGTTCAATCAGATTAGCCCTCAAATCTAACAGAAGGATTGAAGAAATATAAGTGTTTCCAAGCTCCAGTTTGAAATTCCTGAAGATATGATACTTATAAATGAGAAAATAATGTTAATTAAGTTAATTAACAAAAAGTAGTACCGTAAGATATAAATTTAGTATGTAAATGTATTTGCTTATTCTTGGGATAGTTTTAAATTCTAATAAATGATGAAATCTTAAAGTTTACTTTACTCATTGAAAATGCCAAATGCATTCATAGATGTTTCATTCTGCAAGTAACTATTGTTTTTAGAGTTATGGTAACTTTAATTGCAAAAGTTAATAAAGATGTATAGAGCAATGGTAATAACTTTAATAGAGTGACTGTTAGCTTGTTACCATGTTAGTTCTTTTTTTAATATTAATAGTCTTTCCTTTAGTTAGGAATATTAATATTAGCACAGCAGGAAGGGAGTCTTTGAGTAATTGTATATTAGATATTAACATTCACATCTATAATATCTTGTGTCTTATGTGATGATACCAATTTTAAATGGGTCTATATCAGAACATCAAAGTATTAAAACTTTGAATGTTCTGATATTGAACACTATTCAGCGAATGCTAAGAATAGCGAAGCTGCAGAACAGTGAATTCTTTCCTCGGGAAAGAATTTGGTTGGCCATTTCTGTGGCTTCGCTATTCTTAGCAGTGTGGTGGAAAGTTATGGGTTGGGTTCAGGTAAGTGTGCGATTGTTTGTACGTTAGGGTTAGAGGTGGGTTAAGTGAGTTAGACTTATGGCGCGGGTTAGGCGTGTGTGCAGTAGTGACAGACTTTAGGGTTAGGGGAGGTTTAAGTGAATTAGGGTGCGGGTTAGGTGAGTGTACGATAGTGATGGACCTTAGGGTTAGGGTTTGGGTTAAGGTAAGTGGGTAGATAGTAGTGTATGTTTAGTTTAGTGTAGCATTAGATGTAGGAATTTAAGTGTACGTATGTGGTTGCTGTTTGTTTGATGTGCTTGTGTTGTGTGTATGTGTTTCGGAGCAGCAAATTTTTTCCATGGGAAAAAATCTGCTGTTCTGAATGTTCAATATTTTCGTGTTTAGATGTTTTGGGGCCGATGAAATAGTGTTCGCTATTTTCATCTTTCGATAACGTGATATAAATGCTTTTAAATGAACATTGCAATTAATACCAGTTTTATGCAAATGTAATAAAGCATAACACTTTTTTATACATATAATTTTATGAGATGTGTGTAAATCAACTTAGAGTACAGAAATAACTGTATTCTGTTGATAAAGTTTTCAGATGAATATATGCACTTGTGTAAGATTTCTTTCCATATAAAGTGTTAGCATTCACTTTATGTTACTATTATTCATTTTGCTCAATTTAAGTTCAAGTGTTAAAACCAGCTAAGAATAAACTGTTGCTATGTGCTATTAAATTGGATAATAAAGACAGACATCACAACAACACTTTAGCATTGCAATTGGGGGGAGGGTTAAGAGAGTGGCCTAATGGTTAAGCTGTTTGCCTTACAAACACAAGGTACAGGGTTTGAATCTCACAGGGGATAACTGGCTAGGCTTAAAATGGCTCACAAGGGCAGTTAGACTTGTACTAACCTATGAACCAATATTTGTACACACTAAGTGTTACTAGCAATATTACATTGTATTTATATACAAATATATTTCTGTCTAGACTTACCATCTTGAATATAATAAAACTGCAACAATTAACAACTGCAATGCAGTAAATCTGTTCTTTGTGGTTGGAAATAACAAGAGTACAAAGTATTCCTATCTCAAACAAAGAAATAATTTCTTTACTGAATTTAGACTATTAACCATTGACATATTATGATTTAGAATAAATTCAGAATTGATTACAGAACTCTAATACTTTCAACTCTGTGAATATATACAATTGGTTGCACTGAAACATCATTAATAACAACTAAAGCAGTTGCTTAGTTGCATTTTTTTACTATATTTATAAAAAGTAAAATGTGTTCACTCAAATAAACAAACTATTTAAATTGTATCAAACAAGTGAATGTAAGGGGGATAGTATGTACTAGAGACTGATATTTCTCAACTAATAGAAATAACTTACTAGGAAGAATGTGAGAGCATGCATGTCTGTTTTCTGTGCATTGTGTACATTTATCAAAGAATGTCTTCCAGTGAACCACTGTGTCTGTTAGCTCTTTATCATGTTTATTTTTATATGCAAATGATGTTCCATCTTTAAATATCCAAGGACATAGAATGCATTAAATGTTGTCATGAAATCTAGCTTTGAAAATAAATTAGTGTGAGATGTTTTTATTAGAGTTCTCACTAACATCAAGGTAGAGTATTCTGCGTTTGTATGTCTGAGAAAACTATCTACTATTATTATTTTGGATAAGAATCAACTAGAAGGTGCATGAAACATGTGTGAGTGTTCCTGTACTAATTTGCAGTTAATGTTTATTTTACAGGGAACCTCAATGATTATGATACTTAGACAAAACTAAACATTCACATAGCGTAGGTTTCTGTGTTTTCATTTTATAACGGGCATGTTACACTACTCAGTTTGTCATGGTAACCAGCATTAAGTTAATACAATGTGCAATGTTTTAAAAGGTTCTCACTAAGCTAAGTTGGTAAAATTCACACTTCTAAGAACACTGTGTATTCTACTAAGTAGGGATCAGTGTCATGCTTTAATGTAACTCATACATCTTTTTGTGAGGTGAAAACAGCTCTAATAAAGCTTGTGGCTGTTTACAAATAATAGATTGACAACAAATGGCTTCTCAGAATGTTGCACTGTTAGTTAAATGGATTTACCTAGTTTATTTTTTATCTGAGAAGCCATTAGTGAATTAAAGCCTTATTCCTGTGAAAATAAGATGTTGGTACTAAGATAAAACAGAAATAAAAAAATTTACACTCTATAAAGGAAGATTACTCTGATCAAAAAACACTGAAAATTTAAATCTAAGAAAAGACAATCACTACAAAGACAAACAGACCTGCATTAATGTACATTGTAAAGATAAATAAATCTATTAGTTTCTGTCACACAAATAATAATAATTACTTAATATCTGTAATTATGGTGGTGAGACTTTTTTAAGATGTTAAAACAGATATCATATGTTTTATATTATGTACAGAGATCTATATGTAAGTGAGTCTATAAAATCAGTATGTCTAGAGAAAATACATACTTTGATTGTATAGGCATGAGAATCATACCTTAGTTGAAGCTTTGAGAGCTTTAAAGGCATCTATTTTATTAAGTTCAGTTCTTTCTTTCTTCTTCCTTACATCAGTATAAAGTATTTTTTTCAGAAGATCTTTTCAAAGTGGTAGAAGTTGACCAGTCCATTTCTTCTGGAATTGAAATTATATTGTTGTTTTTGAAGAAAGAAGAAGCTTCCCCAAATTATTAAAGGTTCTCATGTCATCAGAGTAGAAAATTCTGATTTTGGCAGTATAGGCAAGTTGTGCTTTTATTTTATTTTGCTTGAGAAGTTTCAAAAGAGGCCAAGTTTTTTTTCCTTAGTTCTAATACCCTTGAAGAATAGTCATTGTCAAATATTATTTGATATTGTTTGTATGTTAAGGGGCTTTTCCTCCATGGTTATTTAAGTACAAGTTTTTTGTCCAGGCATGATAGAAATTTTACTACAATAAACCTTGGAGGTGCATTAGGTGAGGAGGGTATTGGTTTTCCTATAGCCCTATGTTCATAGGTTCATAGGTAGGCATTAGGCTATTGGCCCTAGGGCTATATAAGCCTAGCCAAAGAGCTACCATGGCTTTCGCCACCCAAGAAAATTATTTTCCTGTGCCCCTGTTGAGCAGAGTGACAGAAGTGATCACCAGGGTGAATTTCCTATTTCCCATCCAATCATCAAGATTTTTCTTGAAGAGTGCTAATGAGGAACTTTGTTTGACATAGATAGGTAATTTGTTCCAGAGTATGGGAAGTCTCTGGGACAGGAATCTATCCCTCCAGCATGTTCTGTTTATTGTGGTGACAAAGTTTATGTCCCTAGAGTGTGTAGCTCGGAGGGTTTGGGATTTCTTAAAGTGGAGCATGTCCAACAGCTCTGGGTTTGACATAGCTTTGTATGTTAGGCAGAGATCGCATCTGAGTAGGTGATATGCGACGGAGTAAAGCTGGAGTTTTTTGAGACAGTCTTCATAAGGCATCTGTTTGAGGCCAGTAATCCTCTATGTGAAGTATTTCTGCTGCCTTTCCAGTTGTTGTAGATGCCTTCTGAGGTACATACCAAATGGGGCATTGTACTCTATAATGGGTCTAATGTGTGATGAGTAGAGGGGAACAATTACCTCTTTTTTCCTGGATGAGAAACCTTTTGTGATGAGGTGTGCCATGTAGAAGGATATCCTGACTACTGTGGTGACGTGATTATTAAAGGACAGACTACTGTCCACCTGTGTCCTAAGGTCTCTTATCACACGTTCATTGTTAAGTAGACTACCACCTATGTGGTAGTTCATGGGTACAGAGTTTTTACCAAAAGGGATGAGAATGCACTTTTTGGCATTAAGCTTGAGGCCATGGCTTTGACACCATGCATCTGTCTCAGTGAGGCCCTTTTGTAGGATGTCCACATCATTAAGAGTTCCGATTATGGCTCCTAGTTTACAGTCATCTGCGAACTTCATTACCCAAAGACCTTCTGTGTTAGCCTGTACTTCAGAGAAGTAGATACCAAACAGGAGAGGACTCAGGACTGAACCTTGTGGTACTCCACTTGTCACTGGTCTGAAGTCGGATTTGGAGTCTGCTACTTTCACAGTGTGGGTTCTGTCAGTGAGCCATTTGGCAACCCATTTTGTGACATAGGGATTTATACCTAGTTTAGTGAGTTTATCTATAATTCCAGAGTGGGGGATGGTGTTGAAAGCCTTGGTGAGATCTAGACAGGCTGTGTGAACCACCTTACCCTCATCTATGGCTTTGATGACTGCTTCAAAGAAGTCTATCAGGTTTAGGAGACATGATCTGCCTTTTACAAACCCAAACTGGGTGGGGTCCAGAGTTTAGA
Organism: Protopterus annectens; assembly: GCF_019279795.1. Lineage (NCBI taxonomy): Eukaryota > Metazoa > Chordata > Ceratodontiformes > Protopteridae > Protopterus > Protopterus annectens. Next base: position 1,369,341,289 of record NC_056733.1, read on the forward strand.
GATTATCAATATCTTTGTTTATAAGTTCTATGTTGATATGTTCCATAGCCTTGCAGACCAGACTTGTCAGGCTAATGGGGCGGTAGTTCCCGGAGTCTATAGTGGATCCTCCTTTCTGGAGTGGGATAACCATCACTGTGCACCATTCAGTGGGCACAAAGCCTGAGGTGAGGCTATGACTGAACATGTTACTTTGGTGAGGTGCCAGTTCATTCATAGTTCATGTAGAACGCAGCCTGGGATGTTGTCAGGTTCCATGGATGCCGTGTTCTTTGCTTTGGAGAGTGTGGTTTTTACCTGTGTAGCAGTGATTACAGGAACTTTGCATTCTTCCGGTATACAGATGTGCCCTTTAGGGGGTGAGAGGGGAATAAAGTTAGCACTGAACCTATCTGCCAGGATGTTGGCAATATCAGTTGGTTCTGTATATTTAGTGCCATTGTGCTGTAATTCAGAGCAGATCTGAGTGTTGCCATTGAGATTCTTGACATAGCTATATAATGCTTTGTGGCTGTCTTTAAATAACAGTGCCAATTTTGTTTTTGTAACTAGCTTTGGAGGATTTTATGAGGGATCTTAGCTTCTTACTGAGGCTGACCAGGGAGTTCCTCCACTCATGGGATTTTACCCTTTTTTGCAGCAGTTTATTTCTTATGTTGTAGAGTTTGTTTATGGCAGGGGACCACCAGACTGTGCCCATTGCTTAGCTGTAGTTAGCAATTCCAACATGGAAGAGCATAAGAAAGAATGTTTATGCAAATTGCACTAAATAGCAATAGCATAATGGTAGATCGTTCACACAAAGAAAAAGCATTCACGGTTTGAGTCCCACCACTCCCCTTCTTATTTATGTTTTAAATCAGAATATGGAATAATACCTGACAAATATGATTAAAATATTAGTAAAAAGCAGTGAAATGGCCAATGTATCAGTTAACAAAATATATATTTTTAAAGAATCCTGATATATAATTGCCCGCAGTTAAGCAGCGCTTTACCCAGCGCAATAAAGTTGCCCATAGTTTAATAGTGCTTTACCCAGCGCAATAGAGATGCCCAGAGTTTAAGAACACTTTACCCAGTGCAATAGAGGTGCCCATAGTTAAATAGCACTGTACCAAGCGCAATAGAGGTGCCCATAGCCAAATAGCACTTTAACCAGCGCAATGTGTTTGCGCGGATGTGCACGCCGTGCCAACCAGGGCATCATAGGGCACCGTGGAGCAAAGTAGAGCAAAGTTGCTTAAACGCAGCCACACCCCCTAGCCTGTCTGGACAGTATGAAAATAAAATGAATTATAAGGTTCAAACCCAGGATGCTGTGCATCATAATCAAAGTACAGAACCACTAAGCCATGACAACTTAGGAGAAACCGCCACTGTTAACATACATATACTTAGTAATGGTAGATTAACCATTACTAAGCAGGTCTACACTCAGCCGAGAATTTTCAAAAATGGCCAATCACAAAAAAGTGCGGGAAATGTGGCATATTTAAGCCCCATAGGCAGGAATACTCGCCATTACTGATTGTAGCTCACATCTGCAGTTAGAATGGCTGGTGCTGGAGAGGGTACACACTTCTAAGCGCAACATTGGGGCATCGAGGAGTCGAAATACATGGTTTGGCTCCTTGTCCACCATCATGAGTCAAGACTCCTGCAGGGCCAGTTCCAAGGGACGGAGTACAAGGCAAAGGCTTTGAACCAGTTAGCTCATGACCTCACCAGTGTCACAGGTGTTCCTCGGACTGGTAAGCAGGTCCGTCACCACCATGCAGACCTGAAGAGATGGAAGCAAGACCGCCTGAACCAATGGATACAGGAGGCCTGTGGGATGCAGGATGCCCCACAACTGAGTAGGTAGCCATAGAATGCAGTATGTAAGAATTGATAATTGATTCTGTACAATGGATAGGTATGTCTCAATATCCCTTTATTTACTTTACAGCTGCAGCTGACCGTGCTGTGAATCAGCAGGCCTATGCAGATAGGCTGCTAAGGCTGCACCACCAGGCAGGGTAGTGATTATTCTGCATGTATTGTTATATAAAATAAGGGAGAGAGCATGAAATAAACTGTTGTAATCCAATAATACAGCCATAAAATGGTCTAAATAAGTCCTCTGCATGTACTGTCAGATAAAAAAGTCAGAGAGCCAGAAAAAGAGTGTAGTAACCCATTAAGAAAGGTAACATATGTCCGGAATAATATCTCTGCAGGTATTGTCATATAAAATAAGTGAGTGAGCCAGAAAAAGAGTGTTCTAACCTATTAATAAAGGTATAATATGTCTTGAATATGTCTTCCATATGCACCGTTATAACAAATAAAGGAGTGAGCCTGTGGAAAAGTGTGTAATGTCATTAATAAAGGTCTAAAACCCGGAGTGTGTCTGTGTCACTTAGTTTGAAATGTTGTTGTACCTTTGCATTATACAAATAGTACTGTTTTAAAAAGTGCTGGCAACCCAGAGTTGTGCAGTCCAATATAAAGTGGGTGATGGAAGTGCTAGTAGCTGTGAAGCATATATACAGTCCTCAATAGTCAGTTACTGGCTGGCATGCATAAGTAAATCTGGCACACGAGTAGCATGTTAATTTGTTCCCCAGAAATGTGAGTGTGTGTCAAGAAATGCAGGGTTCTGTACAAATAGAAGTGAAAATGTCATGTGAAAACATCCAGATATGTAGATAAAGAAATATAAATGCAATCAAGGAATATGTAGCAGTAACATCTGCATCTTGGACAGTTAGTATGTCAGATATAGGTCAGGCATATATTGAACTAGCCAAACCCATTACACAACCTAATGCATGGTGGTGAGTGTAATAATACATGTAGGGGATATACACTTGCAGTCACTAGGAATGTAGTGTAGACTAAAAGTAAATATAAGATGTTAATCGAGGTTGTTTTCTACACCCTACTGTATGTGCATAAAACATGCAATTCCACACCTCAATGGGTATGTGTAATCTTAAATACTTATTGGGACATATGTCCTATTGTTCTATAAATATTTGCATTCACGTTGATGCATGTGCCCTATTCAAACACTACAATCATGGTGGCCTGTTGCTACCAAACATCCCTGCATGCTGTTGGAATATCCACTGTCGTTCAATATATGCATGTGTTATGCTTGCTGTTCAACTGTTGGAACCCTGGTGGGTTGGGTTAATGGGAATATTACTGCATGCTGTTACAACTAATCTGGAATGCTGTTGTTTATGTTGTAATTAAACACACCTAATCACAGAATGTATGGGAAAGCTGGTCCCAGCGGACCCACCTATCCCTCCTCAGCAGGCGAGTGCACCTGGCACCAGCAGATCCAGTGCCCTTCCCAGGCTCCCCTCCTCCATTGATCCTGTGCCACCTTCGGTTGGAAGCACTGCAGGGGATGCGGCTCATCCCCCCCGTGCAAGCATGGGCAGAGAAGGGCCACCTGTCACCCTTCGAAGGGTCCAGGCTGTGGTGCGTAGGGAGATCCAGTGTTCAGTCGCTGATCCCCTATGCCAGATCGAGGTGAGAGTGGCGCATCTCATGGGTGAGCCTGTCCGTCCTATGCAGCCGCCAGCACAGCCACCCTTGGGGCTGTGAAGGTGCAGTGGTGACTGCCCAAGGGTGGGGATCTCAGTTCCACTGTTACCATCTGTGGGTTCATGGGCTTGCGATTTCCAAACATCCGACCCTGTCAATTGTGTTCAAACACCCCATGTGTCATACACCGCCCCTGTATGCGTCTTGTCTGTCTTGTCTGTTTACCTCCCCAACCTACCTCCCCGAACATACCTACTTCCTCTACCTCACTTTCCACTCTCACCTGAAAAAAAAAAAAAGGGCAATCTTTACCCACAAAAATATTATGCCCCATACATAGCTGCCCATTTCGCACACATGTCCATTGGACATGTAAACTGATAATTATAATTGGCAGTACAACATACTTTGTTGTCCTCACCCCTCTCCCACGGGTGGATGGTTTCAAATCTCACTCCAAATTTATTGCATATGCACAGCTGTTGCTGGTAAAGAAATGGGCAGCTATGGACCTTCCTTACACCTGTCCTGCACATCCCGAGCTTGTTTACCTACTGTCTGTCCCTCTTTGTGCCCCCTTTTTCACCACTTTCCTATCTCCCCATTTTCTTTTCTTTAAAAGAAATTAGCGTGGGGGTTAGCTGTAGTAAACACTTTTAAGCAGTAGTAAGCAGGTTTAAGCGAGTGTGCATGTGTGTGCTTAGCAAAGTGTCGCCAAGCATCATGCAAACCCACGCAAACCCACTTAAAACTGCTTAAAAGTGCCTTAGTCACTCTATGGAAGGGCCCTTGTTCTGCTCAGCAGCAAAAGAAAAGACCTCTGCCAGTCTCGAACCCCAGATCATTGACACAATAGACTGCATGAATTACCACTAAGCCACAGCAGATACACAAATAGCTTGGTGCTGAAATAAAGATATCATGCATTACGATGAGGGAATGTAAATTGAAATTAGGAATGGTATAACACAAATCCTGTTCTGTGAGTCTTTACCAGCAGTTGTTGTGGAATTGCATGACATGACTGTGAAAAGAGAACCAGCCATCCAAGCAGGGAATAATGTTACAGTAGCACCTTACAAACACCACACAGTATCAGACCAGGATAAATACTGGCAACGTTGAATAGGGCAGAGGCCATCCACCCCAACTGTGACTGCTTTACAGGGATGTCCCTGATTTGTAAACAAATGTTAGCTGTGCCCCACTGAATCACTCTGGAAAGTACTAACTTTAGGCAGACAAGTGTGGAATCACACGTAATGAATAATGTCACTAGGTGAGAGTAGACACTGCTTGCACATCAGAAAAGGTGTAGGTATGCATATGCTCTGATTCCCAAGAAAGTCTCAACTGCAATATGTCTGTAATATATTGCAGGTGTATCTAACGTATATGTACCTTTCACTGAGGCCGTTCAAATATATACCTGAGAGTATCTGAGGCCTGGCAGAGGCAGACACATACAGGCATTTCAGCATTACTGCTGTTAAACACTCTGCAAATAGCTTTGGAAGGAGTTCCACAAGCATGCCCTTATGTAGGAGTACAACACAGAAATATCACAGGATGTAGCCATGTACTGCTAGCAACCAACTGTGACAATGCCAATGTGCCAGTACTGAAAAGACTGTTGTGGTGCACAGACAAAGTATAATAGGCTAGCCTCTAACTACCATCTGGATATGTCCACAGGTGGGAGCTACGCAGACTACTTGCCTTGATAGACTAACAGGTACACAGCAACCCTGTATGTTCAGCAAGATAAATTTCACATGATAATAAAAAATGCTCTTTGCAGTTCTGCACCCCTACCCAAAGGTACAACACACCTGTGTATTCAGGCAAAAAACAGGGTCTAGGTAGGCATACTCAGTACTGAAATATGTCCAGTTGTGTTGAGCAGCCTGTGCTAATGTCAACACAAACAAACCACAAACTGTTCAGAAGTGAGTAACGTAATAATTACAGTATAGCAGTTCACAAACACTGCATGTTCCACAGGAATACAGTGCACTAACCATATTTGTATGGCAGTTAAATGTCTAATTCAGAAAGAAAGTACATACTCCCATGTATCCTGTGTTAGCATTTGGAGGGGTGAATACAAGTCTACACTGAGAAGTGTGTACTTGAAGCAGCAACATTCAGGTTTGAGTACAACATGCATATCACTGGCTGCAACCCTAGCTTCAGATAAGAGACATATACCAACCTTCTGACTGACACAACAGTGTCCAGAGCAAACAAGCATGGGCCTCACCTTGGAAAGCTGAAAGGGCTACGCCTACCTAACCTAGAATTTTATAGCAGTTGGCTGCAATCACAATGAGTAATGCAATCACCACACAGCAGGCTGCATGCAATTACTGAATGGTGGGCAGCAATTGGTGCAGAGGATGTCACATGCACAAGTGCAGATACCTAGAAAAGCAGGCTGTACCTGCTGTTCACACATGCAATAATATCATTGCAGATACAGGGAGATAGAGAGCAAGAGCAAGAGAGAGACACAGACAGAGACACAGACAACAGAGAGAGAAACAGAGACAGAAACAGAAACAGAGGGAGAAAACCCAAAACAAACAACCAAAAAAAAAAAAAAAACATACAAAACTGTAACAGACGGAGCAGAGAAATACAAAGGTAAGGTATGTTACTCATATGTATGTGTTGGCATGTAGTAGATGTTCCTGAAGAGTACTCTACACACTGCAAATCATCCATGTGTGGCAGCAGTAGGTATCTATCTGTATCTGCACATGTGCATAGGGCAAGGGACATACTGCAACTGTTAGTGAAGGGTGGACAGATATCTGTCGCTGAAGGTTGTTATGTGCATATATCTATGTAGGTCGTAGTGTGAGGCATAGAAAACAGCATGCAGTGCTGATATATGTCATGTGCTGGTTAAACGCTGTGTGACTGTTTTGTCAGATCTGCTGTGTTACAGCCAGTGAGGCCTGCTAAAGCTACATGGGCCGAGGACACCCACATGCATTCTGCACAACACTGTGCAATATAATCACATAACTGTACATCCCACAACTGTCGCATAACTGATATCCCCACCATGAAAGGTGGACTGTACATGTGCCTATATGTGTACAGGAATGGATGTGTACATGTATGTGTATAGATATGTGTGTATAGATATGTGTGTGTGTGTATATATATATATATATATATATATATATATATATATATATATATATACATACATATATATATATATATATATATATATATATATATATACATACATATATATAGAGAGAGAGAGAGACATGGGGCCATATGTACTGCAACTGGTGTGTGGTGACCAAGGCATGGACTGTAGACAAGTGTTGATAGTGCAGTGCCATTCCTCCTTTCCAAAACACTGTACCCATTAACTACCACATAGGTAGAGATCTACCCAACACCGAAGGTGTGATAAGGGAACATGAGACACAGGTGGACAGTAGCCACCTCTTTGATAAAAACAGTGCCACACTAGACCTGTAATCTGTCTTTGTGGTATGTGTCATGACAACAGGTGTGTCATCTAGGGAAATATAGGTCCGTGTTCCCCTCTACTCATCAAAATGCCCTGTGTGGTATGTACCTCACATGACAACTACAGCAGGTGGAAAGGCCACAGACATACCTCACAAAGGGTAATACTGGCCGCAAACAGATTCCCTATGCAGACTGAATCACAAAACCACATCTAGAGTGTATTGCATACCGGCCACACAGAGGTGACCTCTGCCGGACTTACAGAGGTATGTCACACCCACAGCTGGGTGACAACCACCATGGCAACATATCACAATCCCTTTGGGATACACGCTCTAGGGCCCTAAACCTCATCAGCTCACTAAACAGCACATGCTGGAGGGATAGGTTCCTATCTCAGAGATATGCCATACACTGGAATAGACTACCTAGCAATAGCAAATAAGGCTCCTTATTAGCAGTTGTCATAAATACCCCTGATGATTCTTTGGGAGATTGGTAATACACCCCAGGAACCCCCTCTGTTGCTCTGGTTGGCAGGGGCAAGTGAAATCAAAGTACATGTGTGTCAAAGGCCAGGGTAGCATATGGCTAGGCTGCTGTAGGCCCTAGGGCCAATAGCATATTACCTACCTATGACACTATGCACTCACACATGTACTCAATGCAATACCTGCTATGTGAGGTTGAATAGGTGTAACGCTGAATGTGTGCAAGGTCTGTAAAGGTGTGATAGGTTAGTGTGAAGTTGTATCTGACATGGTAGTGTCTATCCTAGCTGTGACGCCAGCAAAAGATGTGTATTGTACTGTTAGGCAGACATACTGGTATGGCATACGATGTGACGTAGTTCCTTGTTGACGACTGTGGTGTCTCATTGTAGGCTAAAGCAATACATGTATGCTTAGTTAGTGATACTGCTGGTGAATCCAACTCCCATATGAACTGTAGTACTACCTGAAGCTGTAGGCCTAAACAACACAGAATGGCGTGTGTTCACATTGCTTGGAAATACTGCCTTGTGTGTTTTCTGTAGTCTGCACAGAGGACAAAACTCAGGCCTAAGGGTTTGTAAGTAGTGGCACACAGTATTGTATGGTGCACAGGTAATGCTCATCTGTGTTGGCATACAGTGGTGCATTGTATGTTTGTCTGATGTGTGTGTAATTATGCCTGTACCATGGCTGCAATCATATGTGTGTTACAGGGTATACGTGTGTATCCAGCAACATATATACTCTGTTACAGCAGTATGCCACCTATAGTAACAACTGTACACATACGTTAGGCAGGGCTATGGCATCAATAACTAGGGTGGTTGACTGGTACTACTGTAACGGTACTTTACATTCATTGCAATGGATGACATCTCTGTTCGTGCATTGGCGTGATATATATACCCTTGTATCGCGGTTGTGCATTGTGTCACAAACAGTGTGCCGGGTAATGTTGTATAGTGGTGTGATATATAGAGTGTGCCAGGCACTGTTAGTCAGTTGTGGCCTGAGAACCAATAAGTGGCACTGAATGTGTGTAACCTCTGACAGACAAATGGATGGTATATATGTCAGTAAAGTGATATCTTTGGTTAAAGGTTTAAAGTGTGCGACAGGACTCGCTCACACATATTGTTCATATCTTTTTCAGCCAGATGGCCCACCAATGCAACCCGTCGTACACAGCAGCAGAGGAAGATGAGATTGTGCAAAGCCTGGTGCAGCAGTACACAAAGCTGTTTTCCTGAAGCAGCCATCACCAACAGGAGCGGACTGCACTGTGGCAGGATCTTGTTCATCGGGTAAATGACATAGGCATGCATAACTGGACATATGAGCAGGTACACCATCACTGCAGTGATTTAATTAGACATGTCCGGCGGCATGTGTCTGATATCCAAAGACAACAGCTTGCCACAGGTGGTGGGGTGGCCATTCATCCCCCCCTCACCAGAGTGGAGGAGCTGCTCCTAAGCATGGTGGCTCCTGGAGAACAGCAGCAACAACCTGTGACATGTGTTGTCTTGGAGGCCGGAGCCACCCAGCATGTTCACATGGAGCGAGCAGGTAACATGCCCTATCTGTAGACTACAGTTAACTGTATTGTTAGATTATGTCTACATGAGATGTGTACTGTGTGTTTAGCAGTTGTGCTGCCTAGTGTTGTGCAATACTGATATTTGGAATATTATCTCTACACCTGTGACTGTTGACTGTTGTTCTACTGTAGTTTAGCATACCCACTGTAGCAATGCCACAGTTGTGGCCACTGACGAACTCTCTCATATTCTCGTAGGTCCCTCTGGTGTGACAGCAGGGCAGACGATCCATGCTGGTGAGTGTGGTATAACTGCAATGTTGGTAATGAAATGTGCATGTCATAGATGAGGTGTAGGCCATGTACACGTAAGACACCTACGCATAATGCATGTCATGCATGCTTGCTGTAAGACGTTGCACAGCACAGTAATGTCAGTAGCTGCCTCAATGACATGCAATACACAGAACATCAGACACAGTTGTGGCAACACCGTACTGCACATTGGATAGGCATAGTTGCTACAGCTGTACACAACATAACATGTTTATCATACGCAGTACACAAAAACATGCTACATATGGCATTACCACACACCCACTGTAAGGTCACACTTCAGTATCCCACATGTCATCCACACACACATGATGTACCTCAGGGGTAGAGGCCTATCATGGGGCTGTGCAACACTCTTCAACACATAACACAGTCATGTTAGGCAATGTTCCCTATTGGGCACCTCACACACCCATGTACAAAGTGGCTGTGTAATTGTGAACGTAGCCACGACACTGCAGTTCAGGTACAGCATGCTAGGCGGTGGTCTGTCACACATTAGTAGCCATGAGTGACCACAAGATGCATGATGATGATGGCACATGGTACTACACCCCATCCAGTTACAGTGACCACAGTACTACACATAGCAGTCATTGCTTTGCACCTCAATGTTGTGTGTGTGCAAACATATGCACCTATACACAATATGCATAGCATGTTGTGTGTGCGCTTACATATGCCAGTATACACAGTATGCACAGCAGTCACCATCTGTACAAAGTGTCACATATATGTCCTGGAATGCTATTGGGTATGTAGGTCACATGACCCACATTGGGTATGTGTGGTGTTTAATGTTGCAGTCGTGTAGCATGCCATGTTATGGCTGGCACCGTCATATTTGCAATATGTCCCACACTCACCATAACCACTGTACAAGTGCCATGTTGAGCATTGGGATTCCTTCACATCTACATGCACCACTCATCCCATGTGTGTACATAGCATGCATTTGCTACACCTGTGCCCACTATTATCTGCTATGGACACAGGCACTGTAATCACACATGACAATCTATGTGTCACACAGATAACACATGCAGCCATGGTATGTATACCTGTGAGTGATGGTGCACAGGACATTGCAGAGCTGATAATACATGCACAGCAATGTTGTGTCCATGTACACATTGTGTTCCAGGGTGTAGCCAATCACTGAACAACTACACACATGCATCAAAGCCATGTATAATGTCATTAAATAGGGCAGTCTACACTAGCACTGCATGGTCTTGAGTAACACATATTCTGCATTATGACACGTGTGAGGTGACTGTTTGCCTTGTGATACTGTCACCCACCTTCACCCACTATTGAGTATGTGCTGGATTGTTGGTGTGTGTGTGTGTGTGTGTGTGTATGTGCTGTAGTGAGAAGTGTATTTGTGTGCATGTTTGCATGTGTTCATGTGTTCATGTGTGCAAGTGTGCATGTGTTCATGTGTGCATGTGTGCTTGTGTGCATGTGTGCATGTGTGCATGTGTTCATGTGTTCATGTGTTCATGTGTGCATGTGTGCATGTGTTCATGTGTGCATGTGTGCATGTGTTCATGTGTTCATGTGTGCATGTGTGCATGTGTTCATGTGGCATGTGTGCATGTGTGCATGTGTGCTAACATCATGTACAGATTGTAAAGTGTGTTTCCTGTCTTCCTCCCACAGGTGCTGAGTTTGGGTTGGCTGAAAGCAGCAGGGAACCTGAAGTCACTGCCACTAATAGTGGAGATGATGAGACATGTATTCTAGCACAGGAAGGTTTGACAGGGTCTGCGGTTGGTCCACCAATCAACAGTGCACAGCGTTCAACCCCATCTATGTGCACACTCATACTGCCAATACATCCCTCATCACCAATGGCCTTAGCTGAGGGACAGCATACAGTTGGCATTGACCAGGAGAGTGTGGTACCCATGGCACTTGCATCCCCTCACAGCAGCCATAGCCGGATTCCTGGAATGGTACCACATAGGCGGATGTCCAGGGGTTCTCGGGGGAGCACCACTGGTCATATTGCCCCTGGCAGATGTGCCCCCCAGAGGTATGACAACCTCCAGTATGCTCTGGGCTGTAATGCAGGCACAAGCACATATGGAACGGTACACCAGACAGGGACTAAGGGCGAAGAGGGCCCATTACACCGCTATCAATGACAGCATCCGTGACCTTGACGGTGCCATCCGGAATTACATCGAGGTCATTGATAGACATTGGGGGGAGACATTAGATACCCTCCACAATGTGTCGTCCATGAGCCAAGACCGTGCGGGACGGGTGAGACATCAACACAGATGCATGCCAGCAACAGCAACAGCTGGCAGTCATCGCAGATGGCACACAGATCACAGCCACTCCCATAGCGGCAGTACCAGCCAGTACCATACCCAGTCAGGGTTGGTACCTGATACTGCCCGTAGCACCCCTGCCAGGCACAGATACCATGTCCATGCCCAGAGACAGTGATCTGTACAGCCTAGCAGGTACAGTCTGTGGCTGTCCCACAACCTCCCGTATATGGCAGCCACATGGTGGAGCTGTGTGCATGCAGACACACACACACATTAACCAAACAACTAGGGCTCACACATACACACACACATTACATCAACATTGGCCCATGCTGTACTGTTGTCCCTCCCACACACACACACACACACACACACACACACACACACACACACACACACACACACACACACACACACAGACATGTCGATTGGATGGGTCAATGCTGGGCTCTGGCAAACCAACAACACACCCTGTGCATACGATGACACCTGTGCCACCTCCTGTCATCTGTAACTTTGATGGAGGAACAGGCTAACATGGTTCTGATGCACAGGGTGACATTATAACAGTGTAGCAATATTAGCAATTTGTCAACAGGAAAGTGTAATGATATCCTTGTAGGTATATCTAAGCAGGCATTATGCAAAAAGGGTTGAGAGGGTGGCCTAATGGTTAAAGTGTTTGCCTTACAAACACAAGGTGCAGGGTTTGAGTCTCACAAGGGATATTTGGCTGGGCTTAAAAATGGCATGCAAGGGCAGTTAGCCTAGTACTAATCTATGAACCTATGAACAGCTCTGATTGTCAATGTAGCAATGTTTACACCAGTGTTAGGTCTGAGTATGTATTGTCCACCCATGTACCACTTGGCTGAAGGGTACAGTGTTGCCAGCATGTGTTGGTGCATGGACAGTATGTGTGTGGTGTCATCCAGTCATCCACATTTACTATACATACTGTCCCAACAGTACCACATAGGTGGTAGCCCTCAACGTGCATGTTGGGTACCAATGTGTACATACAGCCACGTGTTATGTGATCTGTCCCTTGGTATCCACATATCCATAGGTATTGTGGAGTCCCTCGGTGTGTCACATAAGACATTAGGGGCCTTTGCATTTGCATATCCACAGGGCTGTTGTAGACCTATAATGACTGCCCATTATTGCCAGTCATTGTTGTGTGTGAACATGTCTGACATATACCCCAGGCATTTACCCTCACTCACAGTACTCTATAGTAACTGTCATGGGTGTGTGTGGCACAGATGACCTTGGACACAGATCACTACAGTGGCCAGGCTTGTCACATACATACATATGTGACCTACGATCTGAGAAGCAGCGGCACAATCTGTCAAAGGAAACAAAGGTATTCATGTAGTATGCAGGCTTCACACCTATGTACTGATTGAGGTCACATGTACACATATTTATTTGCCACGCAGATATCTGATGTGTGCAATGCACATACTGTTTTAATCATGATATGTCATACCATAGTAAAAGCAAAACCCACACTGCATTGGCCAACTTTGTCACACACACACTCAGCAATTGTAGGATTCAAACCCCTACCTAACTATGTTATGATACTAGAAAAATACACATTAACACAGTGCGCTATATGTTTTGTTGGGTTGTTTTTCTTCTCCTGCTATATTTGTAGGATGCTGACATCATCAGACTTTCCAAAGAGGAATGTACCTCTTTTAATGTGCTTTCCCAGTCTCCAAAAAGGGCACTCCTCTCACAGGAAATCACACACATACAAACACCCCCCCCCATACTGTTTTAATCCTGATATGTCATACCATAGTAAAAGCAAAATGCACATGGCATTGACCAACTCTGTCACACACACTCAACAATTGCAAGATTCAAACCCCTACCTAACTATGTTATGATATTAGACAGATACACCTTAACACAGCAGCATATATGCTTTGTTGGGTGGTTTCTCTTCTCCTGCTATATTTGTAGGATGCTGACATCATCAGACTTTCCAAAGAGGAATGTACCTCTTTTAATGTTTTTTCCAGTCTCCAAAAAGGGAATTCTTCTCACAGGAAGTCACACACATACAAACACCCACCCAAACACACACTGTCAGCGTTTGCAGTATTCAAACCCCCTACCTAGCTATGTTATAATACTAAAGAGATACACATTAACATGGTGCGCTATATGCTTTGCTGCGGGGCTCTTTTTCTCCTGCTATATTTGTAGGATGCTGACATCATCAGACTTTCCAAAGAGGAATGTACCTCTTTTAATGTGTTTTCCCAGTCTCCAAAAAGGGCACTCCTCTCACAGGAAATCACACACATACAAACCCCCCCCCCATACTGTTTTAATCATGATATGTCATACCATAGTAAAAGCAAAACCCACATTGTATTGACTAACTCTGTCACACACACACACTCAGCAATTGCAGGATTCAAATCCCTACCTAACTATGTTATAATACTAGAGAAATACGCCTTAACAAGGCAAGCTAGATGCTTTGTTGGGTGGTTTCTCTTCTCCTGCTATATTTGTAGGATGCTGACATCATCAGACTTTCCAAAGAGGAATGTACCTCTTTTAATGTGTTTTCCCAGTCTCCAAAAAGGGCACTCCTCTCACAGGAAATCACACACATACAAACAACCACCGTCAGCAGGATTCAAACTTCTACCTAACTATGTTAAGATACTAGAGAGATATGCATTAACAAGGCGAGCTATATGCTTTATGGGGTGATTTCTGTTCTCCTGCTATATTTGTAGGATGCTGTCATCATCAGACTTTCCAAAGAGGAATGTACCTCTTTTAATGTGTTTTCCCAGTCTCCAAAAAGGGAATTCTTTTCATAGGAAATCACACACCCACTGTCAGCAGGATTCAAACCCCTACCTAATTATGTTATGACAACAATAATGCTTTAGCGAAATTAGAGTTGGAGTGGATATTTAGATCAGGTGCACATAGAGACCCGGGGATTAATAACTACGTCTCTATGAAACCATTCTTGGAATAAAATTTGATTTACTTCATACTTTTATATTTTTTCACTTATCATCACATTTCTTTACTACCTTCCAGTAATAATATATTGAGCTAGTGTATCAGTTGGTTAGCCTGGAGCTTTATGAAATTTTATTCACCAGATATGTATTTATGAGATGTAAGTTATCCTCAGATCCTGTGAACATGACACTTGATGCATTTATAAGCTTGGACTACCACATAGAGTATTTATTTATTACATTTACATTTACAACAGTTTTTATCACTGGTATTTTTTGTTATCAGTATTACCAGTTGGTTTCACAGAAATATGCCATGAAGGGGCTAGATTGCTGTTTATTAGAATTTTATAAATGAATTTATGTATTTATGAATTTATTTATTTATTTATTTTTCCATGTTGATTCCGATTCAAACAGAATATATATGACCTGTTACATAGAATTTATCTAAACATTAATCCACACCATCCAGTGACTGATATAGAGTTCATAAACATTTTAATTATTTAATCACTTTAAGCATTATTAAAAAATCGATGTTTTTTAAAAATTTTAAAATATTTAAACACCATTATCATATATTATAACAATGTTTATTATTTCAGAAATATGAATTGACTAGTTCAATCAGATATACAACAGGTAGATGACATATATTCAAATATGTCATACTTAATCCACAGGATGTACCATTTAATGTATGATTTAAGTTCTTTCGATATAGTTGGTTGACCAGATAGGAATATATATTTTATATATATTTTACATATATGAGAATTAGTTGGCTTTGAATATAACATTGATCAAATAACCATGATATATGGGACTTTTGAATTACACCCTGACATAATAAGTTAAATGTTTTACACTGGGATGGGTTTATGTCCAAGGGTTCTCTTGTTGGTAGGAAGTATGTGCATTATATATATCAACACTTACCTCCCAGTTTATCATGGAATTTTATACCCGTTGTTGCGTTGAACCACAGCAGTATGGGAATTGTCTGAAAATAGATTGTTTTGTGTTGCATGAATTAACATCTTGATTGATATACTGCATAAATGGGTCTTACCAGCATACTGCATTTTTATTCATTATATCAAGTTTATTTTGTTTCATGTTTACCGTTGTTGTTTTTTTGTTGAACACATGTTTTAATATTATTCTATGACGCGAAAAGTCCATCAGCGCCATAGGTGAGTGGAGATGTTGTGGAGGTTGGACGAGTTGATATTTCAATGAAGGTCCATGAAGTACTCATAATTTTTCATTAAATAGTTTATAAAACAGTGCAATGGATATGATGATGGCGACTAATAGAAAAACAGCACAGACAGCATTTTTCCTTTATTTTGTTTATATGTTAATTAATATATCGTATATGATATTAAATCACTGCATTTTTTAAAAGCTTTTTTAGGAATATTCTCTTAAAATGTTTTTTATATGTGCTATATGTTTTTTAGGTAGATGCAGACATCAATTAAACTGTGTATTCAGCTACTATTCACAGTATACGTTATTTGAACCTATTAGCTAGCTTGATAGTGTTGGAGAGATGATATTAGAATACTGGCGCATGGGGCTTTAAATTTTAATTGGTAGTCAATTATTTAATTGTTAATGTTAAATTGACAGGTTTGTTCACTATAAAAAGTGATAGAATGATTATGTTCAATAGATCTGATGAAGCGTGCATGAAGCACGCGAAAGCGCTTATCTTCTGTGTTTTACTTGTTGTGGAATAAAGGAGTTTTTATCTACACAGTGGTATTCTCGTGGTGTATCCTGCTAGTTACTTCATCTGTTCGTGCTGCTGTTTTTTGCTACAGGATACTTTAGGAGTGTTAGCGGTAATTTGCTTCTACACCCTACCTAATTATGTTATGATACTTAAGAAATATGCATTAACACGGCACGTTATGTACTTTACTGGCTGGATTTGATTCTCCTGCTATATTTGTTGGATGCTGACATCATCAGACTGGACATGGTAATGTGTGTAGACTTTGTTTTATGCAATCCCAGGAATGAGCCATATGGGTCGGCAGGTGTCAACAGCTTGAATAGGACCCCATAATGCTTACCTTGTGTGATCTATATGTGGACACATTGACATTCCTTCATATGTCAACACATATTTATGCACAGATTGTTGGTTTTGTGGATACGACATGTGTCAGGGATATTGATAAAGGGCTATTCAAAGTCTATGCGAGACATGTGTAGCTCTGTTCAGAGATGTATGTCCTGGGTGTTTACCTTGCAAACAGTCTAGCATGTTTGGGAACCATGATCTGCACATGAATATACCACAGTTGGTAGGGTTGTGTGTTTGTCAGCTTCCAATAGCTCTGTTTATGACTTCAACCATGATGGACTCCATGGCCTTGCAGATCAGACTTCATACGCTTACTGGCTATACTTCCCATGGTGTGTTGTGCACCAACACTTGTGAGGAGTGACATATGTTGCTGTAACACATTCAACGGTTCCAGATCTGGTGGAGAGGGTGAGGCTTAACAGACTGTTCAGGTGCAGGGTCTGTTTGTTCTGTAGTTCATGCATGACACATATTGGGAAACAATGTAATCCAATTGCTGCCATGCTTTTGGCTTTAGGGGGAGCTGTTCAGCCGTTATACATGTGCTATCTCCTGGTATGATGACTGGGACTATCGTCAGTGGGAGGTGGGTATGTCTATATGGGCCTGTCTGACAGGATGTCGGCATTGTCAGTCAGGTACAGTTGGCCATGACTCAGGACATATATGAGTGTACATTGCTATTTATGACATAGCTGAAGGAGGTGTCATGATTCAGTCTGGAATCCTTCTCAGCTACTCTTTACAAAACACCAACAAACCTGAGCACTAATCCCTGTTATACTCTTTTACACACTTAACACCCTACTGATCCTTTGTGATCAGGCTACGGAGTATGTCATCATAATATCCTGGCATGCCCAGGGGTTGGTTTCGTGTGTACTCTCCAGTCCAGCTAGTGAATATTGTGGTTTTTGACACAATGTCACATCTGCCTCATGTATACAGACAACCCTCTCCTCCTCCCAACAAACTCAGATATATGTGAGAGATGCAACAGTATTGACATACAGGAGGCTGAGCTCTCTCGACCCATGACTGGCATAGTCTATCAGGTGGTGAAGGTAACCACATACACCACATATCAGTTTCACATAAACATATAGCGACAGCAATCAAACCACATTATCACACATAAACATACTTGGAGGCTCTACATAAACTCTGCCTAAGCAGCAGAGCCCTCCAAAGCAGACACACAAACAACCGCTACCCCACTACAATACCCACATCACATAGTTCACAATGTCAGTGTGCCACACAATCACTGCCCTTCGGGCTAAACAACACACCTAATACACTTGTAATAGGTGACACTTATTGTCAGACACACTGACGTCCCACTCACCAGGCCAAACAAGGGAATTGTCACTTTGAGCTGTCTCTCGGGTGCCAGGATCCGCAACATAACACATGCACTCAGGTCACTCCAAAGCAAATACAGGACTGGCTCCATCATTGTCCATGCTGGTGCGTACACCCTCAGACTTTCCTCCCTGGAACACATAACATGATACATAGAGGAACTCTCTGATCATGTAGCCCAGGCCAGTATGACCCTGACCTTGTCTAGCATCATGCACTCACCAAGTATGATGTCACAGTATACCAACAAACTGATCATGTTTAACAGTTGGCTAACATATTGGTGTCATTCACAGGGGATACAGTGTCTGTCAGCCTGGGGTGACATGCTCAACATGCCACGTAGCTTCCCTATGGACAGCGTGCACCTGTCACCCTTGGACTTTCGAATACTGGCTAAGGCACTAGCTACCACCATATTGTCTTTTTTAAGCGGGGCTCAAAAGACAAACCCACCTCCATAGACATTACAGAGTACATGAGAGTAATGCTGATCAATGCTAGATGTGTTACCCTCACATTGTGACCACTCAGGAATCTCCTCAGTATGGACAGCAGCAATATCTGTGCATTAACAGACACCTGGTTCAGGCTCCCAAATGCGCACCAGCACTACCAGGTTATATTTCATACCATGCTTTCTGACCACAAAACTCATAATGGCTAACACAAATAGGGGCAGTATCCATATACATCACAGATACACATACCTCTGGGTTGGTAGCACTGCACAAAGTATCACAGACCATACATATGCTCCTAACATTGTACAAATCTGCCTTTTGGTTTGTTGCCTTCTACAGACCACCCTCCCAAACTCAGTAACCCCACTCGGCTTTCCTGGGAACACTTGACAATATGAAGGTCTCCCCAAACACCATCATATTGGGTGACTTCAAATACCCACACATTGACTGGGGATAGTACTCAGGCCCCAACACCCTCACCCAACATTTGCTACTATTTGTAAACTCATATGCTATGGCACAACCGGTCACCACACCCACAAGAGGGGACAACATATTGGACATGATCATCACCAACATGGGGACTCTATGTTCCTCACCTGAGATATACCCCTCAATGGTAAGTTCAGAACATACATTTGTCTCACTGGACATCCATATCCTGTCCCCACACCCATCCTTGGTAATCTTGGTGAACTTCTCAAAAGCAAACATCACACTTCTCCAAACCAAGGTGGTATCCTTCAGAGACCCTGGGACAATGGTATGTATGGCTCAGACTGCTGAATCCTTTACATACACATTCTACGGACACCTAGTGGACTGCATGGATTTTGCTATCCCAAATAACAACTGGACTCACTCCTCCAATGGCAGGGGACCTGTCTGGTAGACCCCTGCCATTAATAAGCTATGCAACGAAAGGGGGACGTGACTACATGATAGAGCACAATCCCAGACAGGGAAGGCATCTGTGATCTGTACTAGCAGACAGCTACAATCACTCATGTATTTGTGTCAGGCCCATTTCTAACGGACAATTGCACCAGACATGTAGGACACTCACAAGGTCTTCTTTAATTAATTCAGGTACCTGGGTGGACACTCACTGATATGCTGTGAGTTACTGCATACTGACTAAACATACCCTGAACCCACAGACATTGCCAACATCCTGGCAAACAGGTTCAGTGCAGATGTCTCCCCACCCATCCCCCCTAAGGAGCTACTGTCCATCCCAACAGAGTGTAACCTCCCTGACATCACAAATAAGCAGGTGAGTGCTGCCCTCCCCACAGCGGACAACACAGCATCAATGGGACCAGACGGTGTCCCGGCCTGCGTCTTACATGGGCTTCATGACAGACGGAACCTTCACATGACATCACTGTTTAATATCAGAGTTACTGCAGGATATGTACCCATGGAATGGCGTACAGTGATAGTTGTCCCGCTCCAAAGAGTTGCTGCCACAACGGACCACAGACAATATTGACCTATAAGGCTAACTAGCCTGTTCTGCAAAGCTATGGAGCATATTGTAATGGGACTCATGCACATACACATCGGGAACCTACAGACACTGGGTCCTACACATTTCAGCATTGTTGTGGGCAGATCTTGCCTCTTGGACCTGTTCGTATTCTTTAAACAGTTACCAGGTCCATCGGTGTAGGGACGGTTGTCCACACAGCCTGCCTGGACCTTGCACAACCCTTCGACATGATACCCCACTCGGCCATTATGCATAGGCACACCGGCGTCGATATCGACACATATCTCACACGATGGATTGCTACCTGGATCAGGGATAGCACCCACATGCTCAGTATTGCAGGTGCCATGTCGGACTATACACCAGTTACACATGGCATCACACAAGGCTCAGTCCTGGGACCTCTCTTGTTCAGTATATATTTGTGTGATGTATAGGCTAACACAGGAGGAATATGGCTGACCATGTTCGCAGATGACTGCAAAATGGGTGCCATAATCAACTCTCCAGCTGGCACATGCATACTCAAACGGGGTCTCACAGAGATAGGATGACTGGTGCCTGAGCCATGGCCTACAGCTAAATGCCATTAGTTGCATAGTCATCCTCTTTGGGAATAACAACATGCCCACACATTACCACATAGGTAGTAATCCATTACATACGGTAGTAGTTGTTAGGGGTTTGGGGACATGACTTGTTCGTACTCTCGCCTTTGACAATCATGTTGTCAAAGTGGTTAGACAGAACTTCTATATAGCCCACCTTATCCCATATGGTTTACATGTTGATCAAGTGAGGTCATTGTGCCCCTATACTCATCACGACCATGCTTGGTTACAATGCCACATTTGGGATGTACCTTACCCGTCACCTGCAGCAACTGTAATCACCACAAATGTTCCTCAACAAGCAGATGTAGGGACTCACAAGGATGCCCTGCACAGTTCAGACACAGTAACTCCAGCTCTACTCAGTCGCTTACTACCTACTCAGATGTGTTGTGTGCCTGTAGTTTAAGGAAATATCTGACCCAGATTTAATAGACATGCTCCACATCAGGATATCCAAGTCCCTTGGAGCTACACACTCTAGGGACATATACCTCAGCACAGATGTTAATAGGACATGCTAGAGGGACAGATTCTTATCCCAGAGGCTCCACTCACTCCGGATTGTAATCCTGGTTTTACATGGGCAGAGCCACCCACTGACTACCTACAGGAGACATCCTGACAAGTGGATGGGTGATCATATGTTTACCCATGGGATATCTTCTGGGTCCCTGCTAGACAGAGGCACAATACACTAAACGTAAATGGGCTATCTTGTGTGACCTACTATTCACAGGCACAGTGTTCTACTTTGACAGGGTTGCGAAAGCCAAACACACTCTGGCTAGGCTTGTACATGCCCTAGGGTGGATAGGCTAGTATCAACCTCTGAACCTATGATAATGTTCAGGATGCACAATGTTTATTGCTGATACTGTTTGCAGGTTTTATTGTCTTTGCTTTCCCACTTTCTATGAACAACTTAGGTATCTGCAGAACATATTTGATTATGACAGGGTTCCACTATATTATATATGTGTCTGTTGTCATATAACTGTGTGCACAGGGAAGATTGCTGGATAGTGAGAGGTTCCTGGGATAACACATGCAACTACCTGATATATGTGGCCCATTGCTGTACTCCGACATGGCCTAAGTGTGTGAGCATGCCCAGTTCAGACTGTCAGTGTTCTGTTGCCTGACATTTGGCTCATTTATTCAAGTGTGTGAGCATGCCCAGTGTGACCTTTCAGTATGTTGCTGTCTGAGGTCCACTACATTTGTTGATGTATGTGTACATGTCCAATATTAACATTTCTACTGTGTGTGTTGAAAGTCAGGTCCTAATCTTACTGCAGGACTCACCTTTGTGTCATAACTTGACAGGGATTATGCTGTGCCTGCAGGGTTTCCATGGAATACTTTGCATAGACTTATCAACATTTCTTCATACAAGCTGACCACCGCAATACTGTCATGGTTTAGTGGCTCAGTACTATGACTATAGTGCACAGTATCCTGGGCTCGAGGCCCATCACTGCTTTATATTTTCATACTGAGCAGACCAGAGTGCTTAAGGGCCAGTAGAGCAAATATGAGCATGTTGGCTTTTGCTCAGCTATGCCCTACTTAGGTTCATAGGTTCATAAGTTCATACTAGGCTATCTGCCCTAAGGCATTTAAAGCCTAGCCAGAGTGTGTTTGGCTTTCGCCACCCTCTGAACTGATTTTACTATGCCCTTTTTAAGGTTAGTTTACTGTGCCTCTGTCTAGTAGTGACACTGAAGTAATCCCCGGGGTAAACCTGCGATCTCCCATCCACTCGTCAAGATTCCTCTTGAAGAGATTCAGTGAGGGGCTCTGCCTAACATGGCCTGGGATTCTATTCCAGACTGAAGGGAGCCTCTGGGTTATGAATCTGTCCCTCCAGCATGTCCTATTTATTTCTGTGCTGAGGTTCAAGTCCCTCGAGCGCGTAGCTGTAAGGGATTTGGATTTTGTGAGATGGAGCATGCTCATTAATTCTGGGTTTGACATGGCTTTATATGTCAGGCATAGATCGCCTCTAAGTAGGCGGTGTGCAACTGAGTAGAGCTGGAGTTTCTTTAACTGAGCATCATATGGCATCTGTTTGAGTCCCATGATCCTCTTTGTGAGGTACTTTTGGGGTCTTTCTAGTTGCTGCAGGTGTCGGGTAAGGTACATCCCAAATGGGGCATTGTATTCAATTATGGGCCTGATGAAGGATGAATAAAGGGGCACAATGACCTCCCTCGATCTAGATGTGAATCCTTTCATGATAAGGTGGGCTATATAGAAGGTCTTTCTAACCACTTTGGCAATGTGGTTGTCAAAGGGGAAATTACTGTCAACTTGGGTCCCCAGGTCCCTAATTACTTCTTCCGTACTTAATGGTTCCCCACCTATGTGATGATTTGTGGGCACTTTGTTTTTGCCAAAGGGTATGACTATACACTTTTTAGCGTTTAGCTTTAGGCCATGGCTCTGGCAGCAGTTATCCATATCTATGAGACCCTTTTGGAGGATGCTTGTGTCAGCTGGAGAGTCAATTATGGTGCCCAGTTTGCAGTCATCTGCGAACTTGGTCAGCCACAGTCCTCCCGTGTTAGCCTGAACCTCCGAAAAATATATGCCGAACAAGAGAGGTCCCAGGACTGAGCCTTGTGGGACGCCACTTGTAACTGGTTTAGAGTCTGACATGGCTCCAGCAATTCTGACTATGTGAGTTCTGTCCTTGAGCCAGTTTGCAACCCATCTTATGACATAGGGGTTTATATTTAAGCTGGAGATCTTATCTATGATGCCCGAGTGGGGTATTGTGTCGATGGCTTTTGTGAGGTCCAGGTAGGCTGTGTGGACTACCTTCTCCTCATCAATGGCCTTGGTGACTGTTTCAAAGAAATTGACCAGGTTTAAGAGGCAGGATCTGCTCTTAACAAAGCCAAATTGCGTAGGATCCAGTGTCTGTAGGTCCCTAATGTCTTTGTTTATGAGTTCCATGATGATCCTCTCCATAGCGTTGCAGACCAGGCTAGTCAGGCTTATGGGGTGATAGTTTCCAGGGTCTATAGAGGCACCACCTTTGTGGAGTGGGACCACTGTTGCTGTTCACCATTCTTTGGGTACATATCCTGTAGTAAGGCTGAGATTGAACAGCAGCTTTATGTGGGGATTTAGCTCTTCTTGGAGTTCATGTAGGACGCAGCCTGGGACACTGTCTGGTTACACTGATGCTGTGTTTTTTGCTTTGGAGAGGGCGGCTCTCACCTGAGCATCTGGGATGTCAGGGAGGCAGCACGCTGCTGGGATAGATATTTGCTCTTTAGGGGGGAGGGGGGAAGAAGTTTGCACTGAACCTGTCTGCCAGGATGTTGGCAATGTATGTGGGTTCAGTGTATATTTTGTCATTTTGTACCAACTCTGAGCATATCTGGGAGTTGCCACCCAGGTTGCTAACATAACTAAAGAAGGCCTTGTGATTATCTTTAGTGTCCTGTGCAATTTTTCTCTCAAAGCTGGCCTTGGATGATTTTTATGAGGGATTGTAGTTTTTTCCTAGTACTGATCAGAGATGCGTTCCCTTTTAGAGATTTTGCTCTATCATGTAGTAGCATCCTCCGTCTGTTGTACAGCTTATTTATGGCTGGGGTCCACCAGGCAGGACGCCTGCCTTTGGATGATTGGGTCTTGGTTTTGTTTGGGATAGCATGATCCATGCATTCCTGAATGTGTCCATAGAATGCGTTTATAAAGGATTCTGCAGTTTGAGCCGTAGTTTCCACTGGCCCGGGGGCCTTGAAGGATTCCACCTCGGTTTTTAGAAGTGTGATGTTAGCTTTTGAGAGGTTTTTCACTGTGGTTTTCTGGGCTGTGGGTGGGATCGGGATGTGGATATCCAGTGAGATTGATTTATGGTCCGATCTTACCAACGAGGGGAATACCTCTGGTATGGAGCATAGAGTCCCCATGTTGGTGACGACCAGGTCCAGTATGTTATCCCTTCTTGTGGGGGTGGTTACTAGTTGTTCCATAGCATTTGAGTTTATAAATTCTGGGAACCTTTGGGCTAGGGTGTTGGGGCTTGAGTAATGCTCCCAGTCAATGTTTGGGTAGTTGAAGTCACCCAATATAATGGTGTTTGGAGAGACCTTCATATACGTAGACCCAGCTTGTCCAACATTGCTCAATATTAACCAACATTGCTGGATGTTGGCCAATATTACTCAACATTGACCACAGTTGTGTTAGTTGGTGTGTGCAATTTTCTTTACATATACTACATGGTGGTAAATGCTATTTAGCACTGCTTTATATTGCTTAACACATGGCAATCATGCCTCAGGTGGTGCTGCAGGGCTGGCTATGTCGGGTGCACATATTAAACTCCCTATACATGTTTGGAAGCAGGTAGTGTCGACTTAGGCATCCCTTTTACTATATGTGCGAGTCAGAGAGAGGTATAATTTCCAGAGTTCCTACTGAGCCAGTGTATGTGCTATGTGTTGCCTCTTTGCCAAGGCCAAAGCATACTGGGCATGCCTCCTTCTGCCTACTGGGGCAGGCTCAGGTTGTTCCTCCTCCGGTCACGCTCTGCCTGTGATGGCCTTGGCAATGGTGGGGGGCTGTTTGGTCCAGGCCTATGCTGGCCCTGCTGCAGCTGTTTTCGCAGGATCATATTATGTAGCATAGCACATACCATGACAATTTGGGTACATGTAGTTGGTGTGTACTGCAAGGCTCCACCAGATGTGTCCAGGCACCAGAACCGTGACTTGAGCAGCCCAAACACACACTCGATTACATTTCATGTTTGTGCGTGTGCCTCATAATGGCGTTCCTGTTCAGGTGGTTGTGCGTTTCTGATGGGTGTCATCAGCCACGGCTCTAGTGCTAGCCAGCATCCCACACTAGGTGACCATGTGGGATGTCCCCATTGGCAAATGTCTGGTAGAGCTGCGTCAGATGCCAGATATGGGAATCATGGTAGCTTCCAGGGCAGCCAGCATACACATTCCGTATTATGCCCTGGGCATCACACATGACCTGGCAGTTGATGGAGGGGAAGCCATTGCGTTTGAAGTAGACCCTACCATGCTCACCGGTTGGTGTTTTGATGTGTATGTGCGTGCAGTCTATTGCACCCACTACCTCAGGGTATTCTGCTATTTGCTGGAAGAGACGCATATTGCTGGCCAATTCCTCACAGGAATTGGGGAAATATACATGATCACCGACATGTGCTGACATGACATCCAGGAATTGGTGCAGTACCCTGGATGCTGATGCCTGTGATATCCCCATCATATCACCAGTTGGTCTCTGGAAGGTACCTGTTGCTAACATTCTTAGGCCTGCACATACCTTGGTTTCCACTGGGATGGGTTTCCCTCTGTTGGTTCTGTGTGTGAGGCGTGTCCTGCACAGCTCAACAATTTCCTACAAGAGGTCTCTGTCCACTCTATAGCGCTCCACTATCTCCAGCTCATGTAGCCCCTGGTAAGTTACCCTGGGCCTGTACACTCTTCTCCGTCTCCTCACTGTGGGTTGTCCAGCAGCATTTGCATTATCACCACCCTCAGCATGTTGCATATGTCGCCTTATAACAGCAATGGCAGCCCCTAACATTTTTTGTCTCAGTAAAGCTTTTTCAGTTTTCACTTCTATTAGCTTACTGCAGTGTTGCAGTGTCTCTTGAGAGAAACATAATGGACTGTTGTTTGCAGAGTTTTAAGTGCTGGGCTGGGCTGGGCTAGTGTACTGCCTGTGTAATTGCCTGATTCTGATTGTTTTCACCTGCTAGCTCTGCTAGTACTCCCTGGTAACTTCCTACTATTTGGTGTGCTTCCCTTTCCCTTTCTGTTTCCTCGGGAGGGGGCAGCGCCATGCACACAAGTGCAAACACACTCACACCAGCTCACACGTGCACACACATGCTTACACAGACTAAAACTGGCTTATTCTTGTTAAAACGCCTGCACACTGGTGCAAACGTGCTTACAACTGTTTACACAGCCTTACATATGCTTACTCTGGCTTACACACACGCACATACGCTAACACGCATGCATGCTGTCTTACTCTGGTTTACTGGCGCGCACATGTGCGCATGCATGCTCAGCAAGAAACTTTGGTATTATCCCCGGCATACACCTTCAATTTCTTTACTTTACCTAACCTACCTGTTGACACACCTCTTTCAATGATATGTAAATGTCAGCTGACACATGCCACTCTGCTCCAATGAGCTTCACTTCTTTCATACATACCCCCCTCATGATGTCACCTATCTTCTACTCTGTTACTCCCCTTATCCTACTCCTACACTCCACTGACTGTGCTCATTTGCTATGTAAACTTGCGATTCACTATCCTAACCCTCATTTGCAAAGGATTGCCTACTAATGCTTGGTTTCATCTCTTAGATTGAGCTTCCCCCCTTAGCAACCTCTACTCGGTGGCCGTGTTGTCTTCAGCCTGCCATTCACTTGCATTGTAAATTCATATCAGCAATAAAATCCACATTTGTGGATCTTAATTATTGATTTTCTGGTTTTTAGTGCGCAGTGCGTTTGCGCGGCGCTGCACTATGCTTAAACCCTGGAGATCGGGATGAAAAAAAATGTTATTTTATTTTTATTTTGCATCACTTCACATTGTCAATGGCCATATTTTTGGCTATTGGCATGCTTCCTCCTGTAAATGCATCCTTTTTTTGGAGCTGTCATGGCTTCGTTTTGCTATTTGCAGAACCGTACTCAGTTGTCAACTGAGTACATTTCTGCAAATAACACTACTCCTACTTGGACAGGTTTGGGTTTCCTGGATTGCAAATTTACCTCATTTGCATAGCTTTCACCTGCAATTGAGGTAATTTGCATATCCAAGCCCTGTCCGTGTAGGACTAGTTTTGAGAGCTCTGTTGCACTCCCCTACCAGCAGTTCCTGGATCACTCGGCAGACATGTTGGCTGCATGGAGTCTTACTCTACTCTTAGACTCCGTGCAAGCCTTCATGAATCCGGCCCAATTGCCTTTCAAAAGCAAATTGTTGTTATGTGGGATACCAAGGAATGGATTCAATAAACCCTACATGGCTCACTAAAACTATGCATGCATTGTAGTCTGCCAATTTGTATTCAGTATGGAACCTTCCAGAAACCAACAGTGGCCATGCTGGGGGTGAAGTCCTGGGTGTCATAGACTGCACGCACATTGAAATCAAAGCACCACCCTGAGAACAGGGAAGGATGTACATAAACAGAAAGGGCTTCCACTACATTAACTGCCAGGTCATGTGTAGTGCTAAGGGAATCATCCTGAATGTATGTGCTGGTAACCATGGCACTTACCATGACTCCAAAATCTGGCACAACTTTCAACAATACCAGAGGTTTTCTAGAGGGGCTATCCCACAAGGTCATTTATTGGGTGATGCAGGTTATGTATTTGAACCATGGCTGGTGACACCCATCATAAATATACACACATCCCCTGAAAAATGCTATAATGAGGCACACACTCAAACAAGAAATATCATAGAGCATGTGTTTGGGCTAATGATGTCATGGTTCTGCTGCCTAGATACGTCAGGGGAAGCTCTAAAGTACAATCCCAGCACTTGTGTTGAAATTTTCACTGTGCAATCTTTCACAATATTATCCTCAGAAAAGAGCTCCATCAGGAACACCATGGGGAAGGGGTACACATCCCACCCCAATTGATAAGGTCACCACAGTCATACACAGGTGAGGACTCTGAGGGGGAACCATCAGCTGCTGTGGGTGTAGGTAAATGTAAGCATGCACAACATGTCAAATCTCTGGCCAAGAGGCAATGGATAGTATTAGTGCTGACCACCTATGGGATATAGTTTTCATCCTATCACATACATACAAAAAAACTGATATAAGCTAATGCTCACTACCTTTACTTACCCGTGTAATACATGTGTACTGCCAGCATCACAAAAAGTCAGCCTCATATTAACTCATTCACCCCAATGGAGGTCAGGAACTTTGCACTGTAACTTCCAATGGGCGGAGCTTAAGCCATTTGACAGAATCAAATTATGTCCTCACATTTCAAACAAATGTTCATATCTCTGGAACCACAGGGGTTATGAAAGAAGTATAAATGGCAAACTATTCAGTACAAACTATTTTTATAGTGGTAGAATTCTTTAGATTCTAGGTCTTAAACCAAATTTTATAAGTCACAGTAGACACAGTAACTATTACATTTGTAATATTTTGCAAACAACTTACAATATCTCAGCAACCACTCAAGTTACACATATACTGTTAGCAGCATTTTATTCATCTAGCTGAGAGCTTTCATATGAGGCTAATGAGTTCTGTCTGTGGTACTTGGTTGCTGAGATATTTAGAAAAATGTGAACCTTATATCTATATAAATTAGTATCATAGAAACAACAGTTAATGCCTATTTACCTGCATTCGAAAGAGGTCAAATATTAATGCAGTTGAATTTGCCATTGTCTAAGCTTAAAGATGAACCCCCAGATTTACTAATCTGCTCTGCAGGACTAATCTAGTATGCAAGGAAGCGGCAGTTGAAGATGAGGATTGCAGCGCACTATGCATATTAATGAAGGCGCGCTGCCTGAACTCCAAATGCTACACGGAGCATATACAACTGCAGGGGGCATGTCTGAGTCAGATCTCGCAGAATAAACATGCCCCTGCAAAGTAGAACAGAAGAATGTGTAAATAAATGAGTGAGACAGCTCACAAGTGTCCGCATATCCCCACCAACAGTCCCCATGTGTTCAACAGCAATAGTACGGTCAAATAAAACAAAGAATTCCTATTATTGATGTGTTTTAAAACCCCAAGTACAGCTAACCATAGGTGCGTGGGTTTGCCCATCACCTAGCTATGGTTAAAGCAACTGAAAAGGCTGAAGAGAATAACAAGGAATATATATGCAAACAAAGCAGCACAGCAATAGTGGAGTGGTTAGAGCACCTACCTAACGAATAGGCATTCCCAGATTGAGTCCCACTGCAGCACAAATCATTTTCCACAGGAAATCTGTATGTGAACATAATTCTACATTGTTTTGCTGTATAACCTACAGAATAACATTTAAATGTGAACTGGAGTACTGCATGAAATGCACATGTGAAGTGTCAGTGTCATAATGAATTTAGGCAGTAGTAAGCAGGTTTAAGCACAAATAAGTAGTAGTAAGCGGGTTTAAGTGTGTTTGCATGGGGGTAAGCATTGCTAAAGTCAGGTTACAGTTTCTTGTACTCAGTTACCTGCTGAATTGCTTAACCTGTGTAGGCATTGCTTAGCTCCGCACAAACCCGCGCAACCTTGCTTACCACTGCTTAAGAGTGCCTCACTCACTCTGTAGCCAACGTCCCTTGTTCTGCTCAGCAACAAAAAAATGCCTCTCCAAGGCTTGACCACAGGACCCTGCACTCAATACACAAAGTGATTTACCACTAAAGCATGGCAGATATACATAACCTGAAGTTTGCACAAACATACCCTGCAGCACAATCAGTCAAAAGTACAGGTAATGTATTATTATGACACCGAATAACTTGTTAATGCAAGAAGTCTGGACAAAGTATGCCACACTGTGGGTACAAATAGGGATATATGTCAA
>NC_056733.1:1369374154-1369501654 GCF_019279795.1 Protopterus annectens
CCAGTACATGGCTGTAAGATAGAGTGTGGAGTGAGGTGTGTAACCCATGTTGGGAACACATTGCAATTGTATGGGATGGTGGTGTATATATGTTGGTAAAGGGTATTAGGCACATATTTGTATGTAGGTCTGGTTGCGTGACAAACAAGACAGCATACAGGGCTGGTATATGGCACATGTGGTGGTTAAACACTGTGGACGGGTAGTTACATTTGGAATATGGAGGCCATTGAGCTCCCACATGAGAACAAAGGGAACATGGTGGCCAACCATGGACAGTCATGGCAGTATCTACATGGACATAAAGGTGCCTGGGCTGTGTGCTGGGCAGGTGGGACATGCATTTCAAACATTGTGTATGTGTACTGCATGCCTCCAAGTAATGTAGCACATACCCCATGTCACTGTGGACCTCCCTATGCCCAATACGCATGACCTATGTGGGTGACAGACACATGTATTTGTGTGCTCCATGGGGGGAACACCATCCCCTGAGGTGGTTCCACATGAAGGTAGTGATAGATCAGTAGAAAATGAGGTTCCATGGTGGGCCATGGATGTGATATGGACTGGTAACATGTGCACATTAGGTTGGAGTGGTGTTCCTGCTGGCAAATAACCCCTGCACATACTGGTGTGTGACTGTCATGGAACATATGTGGGCTGTAATAGTCCACACAATCCCAGAACATGTCCAACAGCATGCATAGATATCCCCAATACTACACAATGGCAGATGTGTAACAATCACATAGCAGGCCTACCACATGCATATGTGGAAACATAGTGGCAGTAACAATGGCATGCAGGTGGAATACCCTGTAACAGCCCTGCAACTCTAGTGTCCCCATAGGGAGCATTTCTATAACCACATAGCAGAAGGTGTTGTACAATACAATATATGGCCCAATGGTACACATACCGGACACATACCAGTATCGTAGTGTGTACATTATGTTGGAGCTGATATGGTGGTGGGAGACTGATATGTGTATTGTATTATAGTAAACTTGACATATGAGTTGCTAGACATATTTCAATCATTATGTCTTTTAGGGAGCATGGCACGTCCAAGAAACCCTGCATACAGTGCCACTGAGGAGGAGATCATCATCACCAGCATGAACCACAACTATAATCTGCTCTTCTCTCGATCAAGCATGGATCAGCAGGAGAGAACAGCCATGTGGACTGATGTGGTCTGCAGGGTGAATGAGGTGTGGTTGCACAGCTGAACCTATGAGCAGGTCCGCCACCATTGTAGTGATCTGCTCTGGCAAGTACGACGCCGTGCCACTGCCATGCGGGGTGACCACCTCGCAACAGGGGGGGGGCATTATATCCATCCCTCCTCACCAGAGTGGAGGAGCTGCTCATCAGTCTGGTAGCATCTGCCCGCCCGCAAGAGCTCCAGACATTTACGGTCATGGAGGTGGGTGCTACTCATACACCACACACTGAGCATGCAGGTAAGGTTCCAGGGCATATCAGTAGACTACTGTATTGTATGCATCTGTACAGGTAGACCATGCATGTGTGAGATGTGAGGTATGCTGCTGTGTAGTACTGATAAGCAGTAATGCATAAACTGTAGTACTGTGGCCTTCAGCTGTTGTTGCACTGTAATATTTCAGCCACCCTGTAGCAATGCCACAGCTGTGGCCATTGACATCAACTCTATCTCATGTCATTGTAGGTACGTCTGAGATACCAGCAAGACAGCGGCCGGATGTCGGTGAGTATGGTTTAAGGTTATGCTTGGCAATTCACTGTGCATGTCATAGCTAAGGTGTAGGCCATGTACACATCTAACACACCTACCCATAATGCATGCTGTACATGTGCACTGACACAGCACACACCTCACTAATGGGATTACCAGCCTCAAACACATGCAATACACAAGTCCATCTCAGGCAACTGTGGCTACACTCCAGTGCACATTGCCCAGGCACAGCTGACATCTGCCCAACATATACAGCTATGTCATACACAGAGCAGTTGAACATGCTACATATAACGACATCCCACTCCCTATGCTAACACACGCTCCAGGGTCCTAAACCTAATCAACACATTAAACAGAACATACTGGAGGGATAGGGCCCTGTCCTGGGGAATCATCACACTCTGGAACAGACTACCCATACATGTCAGGCAATGCTACTTATTGGCCCTCTTGACAGAAACACTTGCCATTTGGATGGGGAATGTTGAATACATCATGGGTAGTATGTGTGTGCCACAGCCTGACAGGGGCACAGGGGAATAACATTAGTGGGTGGTGCATGGCAGGGAACCCCTGTGGCTAGGCATATGTAGGCCCCAGGAACAATATAACAGTACTCACCTATGAACCTCTGTATACCACAGGCAACATCAGCCAGGGCCAAATCATGGTGAATAATGGTCTCTACACTCACCACAGGTACAGTGCAATGTCTGTGTGGTTGGTCTAATGGTAATCTACCACTCATACATGCACCACTGATGATAACTTATGTGAATACACATCAAGCAGTTACTAAACACATGTGTCCACACATGATCCAGGAACACACAGAGGCTGTGAGCAACAATGGAAACACACCTGACACACAGAGTCACATCCTGCAATGGTGTGCACACCTGTGAGGTATGGTGCACAGTACATGCCATGGTGCTGAATGGGTTCCAGGGGGAAGGTCACCACCTACAAACAGAAGCCATGCATCACAGCCATGTATAATGTTGGTAACTGGGATTGACTACAGTTGCACTGCATACTGTTCAGCCCCACATGTCCTGCATGCTGACATGTGTGTATTCACAGGTATGTGTGTGATACTGTACTGCACCATCACCTGCTATTGTGTGTGTTATGGGGTTGCGGGAGCTGTCTGCAGGTGCTGTCTGCAGGTGCTGTCTGGTGTAGTGTATGGGTTGCCATGTATGTCGACCGTATGTGTGTATGTTTGTGTACATGGCCATGTCTGCACACGTGTGTGTGTGTGTGTGTGTGTGTGTGTGTGTGTGTGTGTGTGTGTGTGTGTGTGTGTGTGTGTGTGTGTGTGTATGTGTGTGTGTGTAGTTACTGTTTAGCGGTGTTGTACAGGTCTTACAGTCTGTTCCCTGTTTTCCCCTCACAGGTGGTGAGGTGGGCTGGGTCCCCCCCGCAGGGAATCTGATGTCACTGATACAGACAGTGACCATGAAGATAGGTGTGTTGAGGCACAGGAAGGGTTATCAGGGGCTGCAGCTGGGCCACCAATTGACAACCCACACGTATCCACACCATCCACGCACACAGTCAAACTGCCTCTACACACCTCATCACCATTGGCCCTAGCTGAGGGACAGCCTACAGTTGGCATAGGCCAGGACAGTGTGGTATCTATGGTATGTGTGTCAGGACACAGCAGCCATAGCCAGAAGTCTGGCGGGTATCACATAGGCAGATGTGCAGGGGTGCTCGTAGGGGCACTGCTGGACATCATGCACCTGGCAGACGTGCAACCCCTATTTCAACCACACTCATGTTCCAGACTGTCATGGAGGCACAGGCACAAATGGAAAGGTACACCAGGCAGGATCTAAGGGCGCAGAAGGCTCATCACACCTCTGTAACTTACAGCATCTATGACCTTGAAGGTGCCATCCATAATTACACCGAGGTCATGGATAGACGGTGGGGTGAGACATTGGAACTCATCCAAAATGTCATGTCCATGCATCAGGACAGGGTGAGACAGTTGCGACAGCCACATGGATGTATGCCAGCAACACCAGCAGCTGGAGGTCGCAGTAGATGTCCAAACAGTCAAAGCTGCTCCCATAGTGGCAGTACCAGCCCCAGCACTGTGGGGGGGTTGTCCACAACTTGTCAGAGCAGACCACGTGCATGTGGTCCTGGTCAGTCCCAGGAGGGACTTGGATCCAGTGGATGTCTGTCAAACTTGGGGGACAGTACTCAGTCTGGCTCTGTACGTGATACTGCCTGTAGGACCCCTGCCAGGCACAGGTCCTGTATCCATGGCCAGAGATGGTGAACTGCAAAACCTGGCAGGTACAGTCTGCAGCTGTCCCACAATTCCCTGTATAGGGCAGCCACATGGAGAAACTGTGTGCATGCAGACACACACACACATAAGCAACGAACCTAGGGCAACCACATACCTGCACACATGACATCACCAGTGGCCCATAACAATACTCAGCCCCCTCACATACACACATGTTAATTGTATGGCTCAGCCTAGGCCTCTGGCAAACCAACAACACACCCTGTGCATATAATGATACCTGTGCCACTGCCTGACATTCACAATATCGATGCAGGGACAGGCTAACATGGTTCTGATGCACAGGGTGACTGTACAACATTGTAGCAATGGAATGATGTGTAGCATGTTGTCAGCAGTAAAGGGAAATGCTAATATCTTGTAAGGTGTAGCTGTGCAGCCATGATGCATCCTAGCTTTAATTAACAATGTTGTATTGTTGTCACCAGTATCTGTTCAGATTGTGTTGTGTTTGTCCATGTGCCACATGGCTGATGGGTATAGTGGTGTCAGCAGGGCTTCTACAGTGGACACCAGTGAGTGTAGTGGGTGGTACACATGCCATGGCTGGGTACAACACACAGTGCCTTTGGTCAGGATGCAGTACAGGTACAGGACTGTACACATGGATTTATGTCCCTGTGCATGTAACGTATCAGTTGCACATGTAATCCCATCAAGGCAGCATAGGCACAACCACACAGTGGTATATATGCGGTCTGCAATGTGGATAGCATTGAACATGCTAACAGCAGGGTGTATGTCCCTATCCCCACTCCACTGTGATCCTCACCTAAGTAACGTGTGTGCCAATGCCAGTGGCATAGCCCTACCCTTAGGAGGGTGTGAGGTGCTCAATTACTGTGAATGGTGTAGACAACAACTAACAACTAGATTACATACACTGTACAGTATTACATACAGCTATGTGGGGGGAGAGATGCAAAAGTAACTGCAATTATGGCAGTCGTGTCCACAACAGCCACACCCAGTGAGTTATAGCAACCCCAGTAGTACTGCACACCTCAACAGTGTGGAGGAGGGCATTGACACATCTATGACCTGTGAAGGACTGCATGCCCACAAGATAACTCCTGTGGTATTTTGGCATATGCCAAGCAGTCCTGGTGGAAACATATCCTGTGAATGGAGGTAAATCCCATAACAACTACACACATTCCTACAAGCAGGATGGTGTACAAAAGCCTGCTATGATGTACATAGTCATTGTGCACCTCCTAACCCACATCTGCACCTGTCGTGATTTGGTTGAGGAGGTATATGGGATTCAGGTTGTATTCTCTGCCTTTGACAAGTCCAGCATTGTCAGGGTCCTGTGTGTTGAGATAACCAGTGACACTGGCCATGGATTCATTGATTGTATGTTCCATGTCCCAGCAGACCACAGTCATCTGGCTACCGGGTGGTAGTTCCCAGCTGACATGGTGGGTTTGTGGATGTCCTTGCCACCATTTGTGAAATCATTATCAGGTATAGGGCTATTGGATTGTATAAGGGATCCCAGCTACTTAATGCACCTGCCCAGGGGGTTTCCCCAACCATGACATGTCACATGACTGTACTGCATGATATGTTAATAATGCCAGCCTTGCATCTTACAGGTGGGATGGAGTACTGTTAACGTGTACTGCCCTTATCGTGTAAGGTCCTGCTTATGGGATTTGCTAAGGTTGGTAGTGTATTGCAGGCAAGACATACTTGGCTGTAGGGGGAATACCTATCCATGCCAGATGTATGTTGTTTGGGTCTCTCAAACCCATCAGTGGTGCATGTGGACATATAGGTAGCGGTTACATTCCCAGTTCCATCTACAGATGTATGTCCATTTATGCCTATATTGATATATATGTGTTCACTTTGACATGGGGACAATCATTCCTTTAAATGGCCCTTTCTGCAAACAGAAAGGACTAACCTGTCATTTCTTACTGCACCACAGTTAAGAGAACTGCAGCTCTACAGGCACCTTCACTGACACACGAACTGCAAGTTGGAATACATATCATACTGGCGAGGTGCATGACTCCCTGCACCCCTCTCTCTGGGGGGCCAGGCCCTCCACAACCACCCTACTGAGATATATGAACCCCTAGTGTGCACTACAGTGGGGATAGGCAATTATTCCCCATCCCCACTATAGTGGCATCTGCAACCAAATTGCCTAATCTGCAATGAGCAAATGCATACTGACATTTGCACATTGCACATTCTATGCATGTATTGCAGGATTGTGCAATGTTGGGAACATACTATAGGTCTACCAGCCTCCGGACACATGGACTAATCCCTTTGAAAGGTGAGCCATATATATGCTAACATATATGCATTCCTAGTGCTGTCTCTATCTGTGGACATGTGGCTATATACATATATATCTTTGGCTGTATGCGTATCTATGTATATCTGTATGTATTAGCTTGGATATATATATATATATATATATATATATATATATATATATATATATATATATATATATATATATGTATTTAGATATGTCTATACCTATATCTACATATATATATATATATATGTATATATATATATATATATATATATATATATATATATATATATATATATATAGATATGTGATATCCATTCAATGATGAATATATATACACACACAAATACATCTACATGGTGGAATACATTCCCTGTAGTGTTGGATATCTGGGGTGGATGATGTGTATGTGGACACATCATGGTTATGCATATCTTCCATGGCTTAGTGGTAAATTACTTTGTGTATGATTTGCCAGGTCCTGGTTTTGAGCCTTGCAGGACCTGTTTATTTTGTTGCTGGGCAGAACACACAAACCTGCTTACAACTGCTTTATGGTGCCTTAATTACTGTCTATCCAGTAGGACATGTTCTGCCCAGAAAAAAAATAAACTACTCTAGCAAGGCTGAAACCAAGGACCCTGCACACCTTAGGCAAACCAATGTACCACTAAGCCATGACAGGTACCCAGATACTCAATGTTTCAGAAACATATCAGCCAGTCCTGTCATGCAACAGTGCAGAGAATGTTTACCAACATCTAGATGTCTGCGTGTGTAACTCTAGTGCAACCTTAACAGATACAACATACCCATATATGTATAGATACACATGTATTCAAATATATATGTTGTTTTACTACCTCTATATACATATATATATCCCTGTCTATGCACATATACATATATATCTGTTAGCAGGTTAATATATCTATATAGGTATATATGGCCATAAATCTGTAGATAGCAATTGCAGATTGACAAATACACCAATGTCCACATGCACCGTTAATGGGGTTGAGAGGGCCCACACACTATA
Organism: Protopterus annectens; assembly: GCF_019279795.1. Taxonomy (NCBI): domain Eukaryota; kingdom Metazoa; phylum Chordata; order Ceratodontiformes; family Protopteridae; genus Protopterus; species Protopterus annectens. The sequence continues at coordinate 1,369,381,539 of NC_056733.1, forward strand.
CGTCTTGTACGAATAGGCATCCACCAAGAGCCAAACACCTGCCGCCTGCAATACACTACCAAGTACAGTCTGCCTCTCACAGGACATGTAATATGTGGAAGCCATTGATGTCCCCAGGATACAGATACACATACATATATTTGCTTATACAGATATATATATATATATATATATATATATATATATATATATATATATATATATATATATATATATATATATATATATATATATATATATATATATATATACATGTGACTACACTTATTCACGCAGATATATGTACAGGCAGATACATATGTAGGAGGTGCACACAATATGGAACAGCCAGTATGCCTGCAGTTAACACCTAAACAACTGGACACTCTATGGGCTAAACAAACAAAAGTAAATCATTGCCTCCAACATATACCCATAGAAAGGAAGTATATTACAGGCACCACACACAGATTTGCAGAAATGGGACTACTTTAATTGTGTACCATAACAGTCCTATATGCCATATCATATAGCTGTTCCAATTCTGACAACCATATAAACAGAGTACTGCAGCTGTGAAACAGTTACACTTATACAGAAGTCTGGAAAGGTTCGCAACTGTTGCAGTCCAAGCCAAGCCCTTCAGAATGTACAATAGTGCCAACAGACTGGGCCACAGGATACCACACAATCAACAGTATGTACTGCAGGTGTGTAGTTCAGCAGCCTCTAACTACACTCTGTACAATCTCCGTAGGAGGTAATGACGTTGTGTGATCCAATGAGTTGTACCCGGAACATATCAAGGCATAATGCACAGAACAGTCTGTATTGCAGGGGGCAGTAAGCTTGCAGTACCCAAAGTCATGTTAATAGTTGCAATATTGGTGGAGTATATGGTACTGTACATCCACATACCTTGTGGCAGCTCACCTCTGATATCCCCACATTTGTAACAGCCTAGGTCATTTATGGTGCTCCCCACCTGGACTCAATAATACAAGACCATATACCACTGTTACATACACTGGCCTCTGCAGTGCATAAGAGCGCACATGTGTTGTGTAGGTGATGCCCACACATATATGGCTCCAGCCCCAGTGTATGTGCAGGGGATACAACAGCAGTGTACTAATGGCTGCAATGTCAGTTTGATATACTCACATCCCACTACAGCACAACCCCCGACAGCATGACAAATGTGCAGAGCTTGGTATGTAGATGGGGGACAGAGGCTGGAGCACAGGCTTATATGTGAAACACTGTTGCCATACACAAGCAAGATGCTGGTGTTACAGGATAGTCTACAACATACCCTTAGTCAAGGAATTGAGGTTAGATATAGACATGGATGTAACCATTTACCGGTAGTATGCAACACACACACTGCCAGTGTCATATCTGACACAGGCCTTGTGTGGTGGACGCACATCACATGATATGCATACCTCTGCCCAGCAAGAGGTAGGCCCTCAGTAGTGACCTGTGCAGACAGACTGCATTCCAAGGTACACTAGTATGTACACACAAACACCCTGTAACACCAGTACTGTGGAAAGCATTACACAACTCTACCCACAGTCTGTCTGTAGTTCCTGAACCTCCTACAAATGTGTCCACTCTGAGTGTGCATGTACTCCTGTGAGAGGTCTTGCTACCTGCTGCCTGTATCACTGATGCTCACACACAGGATGGATGTCCGTCACACAGGAAGTGTGAAGGGACCACAGCCACATGCTGTAGGGATTTATAGTGGGTGCTTGCCATGAGAGTGGTAATTCAATGTAGTACACGTGTCATTATATATATATATATATATATATATATATATGGCTATCTGGATTGGTATGTGTACATATATTTCCACCATATGTCCTGGACATGGAGTGTGGCCGTACCCCAGCCCCTACAGGCACAATGTCGTAGTGCAAGGGGGTGTCAGGTTTGTATAGTATTACTAGCCTGTTACTACTGTCATTGGGATTGTCTTCACAGACATGGTGTGTGTGGATGCTGACATCTGCTTATAACATGTGTGCCATTGGCTACTGACAGACATCCTATGGACATCATTGTAATGTACCGTTGCTAGCATGTAATGCCCCAGTGGAGTGCAGCAGAGATATTGGCCACTTTATATGGAACTTCGGACACACCCTGTACAGTCCAGAGGTATGCACATATTCCCTTAGTGCACCACATGTGTACCGGGCCTGACAATATGGATGTAGACAGCCATGTAGATGAGTATAACACGTAACGACTGGTATACATTTGGCACCATAGGTGTTGGAGTCACACACTCCTGTCTGGCCTGACACATAATGACTGCTTTTACAGGGGTACCATGAACACATACTACCCACTAGGTATTGACATACATCTGTACAGCATCCCACTAGTCTGTCTGACATACCTGATGTTTAAGGGAGACCCGGCAGCAGTACATCAGGCAAGTATCTGCACATGACACCCCACTGGTTAAGTACACTACTCTACTAGGCATGTAACACTGCACTGGGTGGGCTACTGGCAGACTGGCTCAACACTGGCCAACATCTTGTATGGGGGAATGCACATGTACTTGCATATATAGCAGGCTCAACAGCCATGTCACAGCACAGGGTAAGATACACCTGTGTGACAGTGCATTACCACAACCAATTTGAACACAGCCACAGTTGCATATGGTAGGCTATCATAATATTACAGTATATGGACTATCTGTTCTACACCATCCTCATATGTGCCAATCACAGAATGTCCTTACATATACTGGGCTGTTATACAGTTTGGTCTGATGGCTGTCTGTGGTTTTGGACATGTGTGTGTATGGCCCTACAAAAGTGTACTGCAAAATGGTACCATACAGTGGGGCAGCATGTAACATCTGATAGCTGGGGAGGTAGGACAATGACATCTACCACAGTCTGTACACAGGCTAAAGTACATATTAACAATATACACACTGCCGACATTCACCATCACTACACAGACCTTAGTACTGTACAAACATCTACAGAATGTCCAGCTTATGTCATGAAATATAACCCCTACTGTACATGCTATGTAGCACTCTGATATATCACTGGCTTGTTATCAGATATGATGACACTATTTATGGCGTACAGCACATATGCACCACTTCATGCATGCCATATGTACAAACGTTGACAGTGGTGTGACTGACAGCACATACACATGGCCAGTATAGACATGTTTCCGTGATAACCTTGCATATTTTCCATTGTAACGGTGTTTGTTGCAACATATGTCCTATGAGGGATATGAAGTCAGTAACTGTCATGGCCTTCACCATCTACAGACTGCAATCTTCACACTACTGTCTGCATTCCACAGAGAGATGCACTGTGGATAACACATGAAACCATAGGCACAACACTGTCCAGTCTGCAGATGTCCCTGCAGATGGGGATTCCTCATATACATGGAACTGACATGGCAGGTATTACTACATGTACAACAGGCATATCCATACAAACACTATTAAACCAACATTACTCCAAATGCAGTATAGCAGCACTTACAGTCTGTAGCCAGATCAGGCACATCCCCCTCCCGTTTGTTGGCCTGTTTCCACACTGTATGTTATTGGAGGGGAATCCACAATCCATCTGGGATACCATTTGAAAAACAACAGATCTAGTTCCTGCTCACAGTGACTGAAAAGGCCCAACACCACCATGAGGTTCCTAGGTACTGGAATGGGTTTCCATGCAATTGGCTATGTGATTGTTAGCACAGCTGTTCCACATGCAATCAGCTATGGGAGGGCTGCAATTCGTGCAGAGACCATTACATGATCATGAGCATCACATAAAATGTACATGCTGCTGCCTACACAAGGCAGGTGTGGGTCCCCACATCCACCAGAGAGGGAGTGGGGGAGGCAGACAGAGACAAATACATGTCAGGGAGGGGTGGGAGTGTAAAACTAAAGCATGTTCATGACACACACCTACCAGCACAGGGTATCAACCCCCCCGATACCCTCAACAACTAAGTAGTGCTATCCCAGTTCGATGCAGTTATTGGATGCATCACATGGGTTACCTGATGTGGAGCACTCAGAACATATATGTGAGGGTGAGTGACATCTGCAACAGGGATACATTAGATATACGGTAGGTGTTGTACAAGTGCCTGTCTGCATGTACAGGCACCAGCGTCAACACAGGGATCCACACACATTGACACACTTGGCAGGACTATGGGTGAAACTCATCACTAGTGGGATTGCCACAACACATCAATGTGCAGGTATCACATGCACCACAAGGGTCATACAGAGGTATCACATGCACCACACGGGTCATACGAAGGCCGTATGGGCAAAGGGTACGAGGAGATGTCACACATCAGACAGCATGCTTCAGTATGCCCAGGGGGGTTGTAGTGAGTGTGGATGTGGGCATACACACCATACAACACACACACACGAACACACATGGTGCCAGCTCTGACATGCATGGGTGCATGTCTACACGAGTGTGTGATGGTCAGCTGTGCCAGCAGGATGTACAAGGGTAGACGATGCCACACGACAATGGTCTGCATTGTGGATCTGGCCTGTAGTTACTGCATTTGCCCACACAGGTGGGTATTTCATCCCCCATCCAGTCACCTGGGTGACTATTGTGTGTGGCCAATGCTGTACACCACATGCCATGTATGTGTTCCTTAGTCCATGGCATGGATGGCGTCTGGGATGTGCACACCTCCCACATGCATGTACAGTGACATGTGGAACTTTACCTGGGGTGTCTGGCCCATGTTGTGAACACAGATTATCATCAGATGTGCCAGTCTTGCCCACCTGTGGCAGGGACTGGTACTGGGCAGCAGGTTTACCCTTAACCTACATTGATGGCATGCCAACAGCATTCCCTGATGTCATTGTCATCTGTCCATGCAGGACATGTTGTCAGGCATGGTATGTCCATTGTGAGTCACATGTGAAGGCACCACAGGTGGTGTAGGTGTCCATTGGGGAACATGGTAGAGGTTCACTGTCTGCATGTACGTGCATATTGGACAGATGGGCCGGGTGACATACCCTCTGTAGTCCACTGCTATCACTGCTTAGCTATTATCAGTGGCCAATATGCAGTGTACTACCCACGTATTGCATGCTGCCTAGGCATGTGTGTTCATATGACACGTGTTGAGTGTGTGCTCTGGGTAATAGTGGGGTTGCTAACTTGGATTGTCTGGTCTTGATGTCACATGTATAGGTATGGCTTTGCACCCCAGCCTCCCAGCTAATTTACATCTGTTATCCCTGTATGGTTGACATCATGATATATAGTAGGGCCACCACCACAATGTCCACAGTTGACACACACTCAACTCTACACAGGATACGGGTTACAAACACATACCCACACACACACACACACACACACACACACACACACACACACACACACACACACACACACACACACACACCTGTCATGTCTGGGAGTTGAACCCCTACTTAACTATTTTATTACACTACAGCACTACGGAGTTATAGTACATGCCACTGACATCACAGGAGTATTATTTCCCTACAGGTATATTTCACAGTGAATGACATCAGCAGGATTACCAAGTAGGGCATTTCAACTGCACTGCAAGTGACTAGCCTAAAATGCATTGCTCCCTAAACAGCCAGTGAGACACGCACAAAACATCCACAACTGACATGAGTGGATACAGAACCCCTGATGGAGGTCTATATCACACTACAGCATGGAGCTGTTATGGGATACACCACAGGGATTGCTAGAAACTTTCTTCCCCAAAGGTGTATTTCACATTGGATGACATCAGCAGGTTTACCAAAGTAGGGAATTTCAACTGTACTGCAAATGACTAGCTTAAAATGCATCACTCCCTACACAGACAGTGAGACACACACATAACATCCACAACTGACATGTGTGGGTATAGAACCCCTGATCAAGGTCTATACTACACCACAGCATAGAGCTGTTATAGGCCACACCACAGGCATTACTACTTTCTCCCCAAAGCGTTACTTCACATTGAATGACATCAGCAGGATTGCCAATGTAGGGCATTTGAAATGTACTGCGAGTGAGTAGCCTATGATTCATTGCTCCATACACAGACATTGCAACACACACAAAACATCCAGAACTGCCATGGGTGGAGATGGAACCCTACCACAGTCCTACACTACACTACATCAGTACGCAGTTAGAGGAAGCTCTACAGAGATTACTGGGCTTTGACTTTCCCACAGGTATATTTCTAGGTGAGTGACATCAGCAGCCTTGACAAAGTCAAGTATGTGTATTGTACGGAGTGTGAGTGGCCTAAAAAGCATTGCTCTCTACTCAGTCAGATACACAGATTTACACACAATCACAAACACACAGTTGTCAGGTCTGGGTTCAGAACACCTATCTCACTACTTTATTACACTACAGCAGTATGCAGTTACAAGGCACACTACAGAGATTACTGAGTTATAATTTCCACAGAGGTGTATTTCTAGGTGAGTGACATCAGCAGCCTTGACAAAGTCAAGTATGTGTATTATATGATGTGTGAGTGGCCTAAAAACATTGCTCCCTATGCAGTCAGACACACACACACAGATTCACACACAGGTGCCAGGTCTGGGATTAGAACACCTACTTCATTACTTTGTTACACTACAGCAGCATGCAGTTACAAGGCATGCTATGGAGATTACTCTGCTATGATTTCATAGAGGTGTATTTCTAGGTGCGTGACATCAGCAGCCTTGACAAAGTCAAGTATGTGTATTGTACGGGGTGTGAGTGGCCTAAAAACATTGCTCCCTACTCAGTCAGACACACACAGATTTACACACCATCACACACACTTATCAGGTCTGGGGTTAGAACACCTACCTCACTACTTTATCACACTATAGCAGTATGCAGTTACAAGGCATGCTATGGAGATTACTGGGCTTTGATTTCCTCAGAGTTGTATTTCTAGGTGTGTGACATCTGCAGCCTTGCCATTGTTGTGTATATGAACTGTACTGAGTGTGAGTAGCCTAGAAAGCATTTCTCTCTAAACAGCCAGAGACCAAGACATGCACACATGCACACACTCACACAGTTGCCAAGTCTGGGGTTAGGACTACTACCTAACTAGTCTATCAGTACAGCAGTACAGTTATGGGACGCACCATGGGGATTACTGAAATACAGCTGTCCCAAAGGTGTATTTCACATTGGATGACCTCAGCATGCTTGTCTTGATACTGCTATGAGGAGGGCGGTGTGTGCATGGACCATAACACATTCATGCTGGGGTTAACATGCCACATGCGGGCACACACAGCGTCATATGCCACAGGTACATGTATACAGCTATTAGGTGACATCTTCCTTGTACAGTCTTGTTGCACAGCTGGCACGTGCAACATGCCATCATGCTGACATATACTAGTGGCTAGTATCTGCAGTGTGTGACACCTGCACCTCATGGGTTTGGGGCCCTTTGGCTGTGTGCTGGGTGGGACAGGCCCAGATGTCTCCTTGTCACAGTCACCCTCTTCAACACATCTATGTCCATTTACCTTTGGCTTATTATAGTGTGTTGTCCTTACATATATGTTTGTATTCCTATCCACTGTGTATGCAAGGCAGGAGTGGTGCATACTGACATGTGTCTGCACTGAGAACTGCAACTGCCAGATATGTGTGGTCCACTGTTGTTTGCTGACATGGCCTTCTTGTGTTTAAGTGTGTGAGCATACCCAGTATGGGCTTTCAGTATGTTGTTGACTAACATTGCCTTCATTCCTCTAAGAGTGTGAGCATGCCCAGTATGGCCATCTATATTGCATGTGTGGATCAGGTCCAGGTGGTTTGTACTGCAGTGCTGACCTTTGTGCTGTACACCGACAGGTAACATGCTGTGTCTGCAGGGTATACATCAGTCATTTGGCATTGACTGCTGCTACATTTCTGCTTAGCGGGGGGGCAGGGCACCAAACTGTTTCTACATTTCTACACAGGGGTGGTAGGGCACACCTAACTGTTACCATAAGTGTACATGGGATGGTGGGGCACACTTTACACTTTTACACATTTGCTAGGACTGTACTGGTATGTCGGGTACACCATTTTAGTCTGTAGTCTTACCTATCATGCTGGCTAGAGGCATACCAGTGTACTAAAAATCATAGCTTTCACTCCCTACATATAATTTTCTGACTTCCTAGCCTTCACAACTGACATTCAACTGGATGGCATCCTGTAGTCTGTCTGTGTAGGGCTGGGGTAGGGGTTACCCATGGGGCTCATTCAGAGGCCATAGTACAGCATTTGTTTGTGTTTGTCTACACCTATCCTGCTGGCTGTGACTGTTGTTTGGTATGTGCCCCCCGACTGGCATGTGTGCATCACTTACCTTGTGGGTGTCCCAGTATTGAGAGTGGTGATGCAGGGCTGCCTATGTCAGATGCACATAGTATACTCCCTATACATGGTTGAGCACAGGTAGTGTCATGTTTGGCATCCCTTTTACTGTATGTGCAAGTTGGAGAGAGGTGTCATTCCCTGGGTCCCTACTGTGTCAGTGCATGTGCTATGCGATGCCTCTTGGCCAAGGCCAGGGCATATTGGGCATGCCTCCTTCTGCCTACTGGAGCAGGCTCAGGTTGTTTCTCCTTTGAGTCACTCTGCACCTGTGCAGGTCTTGGCACAGGTGGGGGGCTGTGTGGCATGTTCCTGCTGCAGCTGTTTCTGCAGGATCATATTGTGTAGCATGGCACATACAAGGACAATTTGGGTACATGTAGTTGGTGACTACTGCAAGGCTCCACTGGATGTGTCCAGGCACCGGAACCATGACTTGAGCATCCCAAACAAATGCTCTATTATGATTCGCGTTTGTGTGTGTGCGTCATTATGGAGTTCTTGTTTGGGTGTGTGCATTTCTGATGGGTGTCATCAGCCATGGCTCCAGTGTGTATCCAGCATCCCCCACTAAGTGACCGTGTGGGATGTCCCCATTGGCAAATCTCTGGTACAGCTACATCAGATGCCAGATGTGGGAATCGTGGTAGCTTCCAGGGCAGCCAGCACGCACATTCATTAAATATGCCCTGGGCATTGCACACGACCTGGCAGTTGATGGAGGGGAAGCCCTTGCGGTTGATGTAGATCCTACCCCACTCAACTGGTGGTGTTTAATGCATATGTGCATGCAGTCTAGTACACCCACTACCTCAGGGTATTCTGCTATCTGGTGAAAGGATTGCATATTGCTGGCCAATGCCTCACGGGTGATGGGGAAATATACATGCTCACCAACATGTGCTGACATGGCATCCAGGAACTGGAGTACCCTGGATGCTGATGCCTGTGAAATCCCCATCATATCCCCAGTTGGCCTTTGGAAGGTACCTGTAGCTAGTATTCTTAGACCTACACATACCTTGGTATCCACTGGGATGGGTTCCCCTCTGTTAGTTCTGTGTGTGAGGCGTGGCCAGCACAGCTCAACAGTTTGCTGTAGGAGGTCCCTGTCCACCCTATAGCACTCCACTATCTCAAGCGCATGTAGCCCTTTGTCGGTTACCCTGGGTCTGTACACTCTTCTCCATCTCCTCACTGTGGGTTGCTCAGCAGCATTCACATCCTCACCACCCTCGGCCTCTTGCAGATACTGGTTTATGATAGCAAAAGCAGCCCCTAACATTTTTTCTCTTGCTTTCATTTTGTAAAACTTCCCCATCTGTATACACCGGTGGTGCAGGGATTTTGGGAAAAGCAAGGGGGAAAGGTGTTTGCATAGTTTATAGTGGTGTGCTGGGCTGGGCTGGTCTGCTGCCTGTGTAATTAGCTGATTCCAATACATTTCACCTGTCAGCTAAGTTCGTTCTCCTTGATTACCTTCCTACTGCTGTTTTCCCTTCCCATTGCCTCCCTGTTTAAGACAGTGTGCGCACCGCGCAAACAGAGTGCTCATATGTGCACAGAGCTGCTTTTTCCTAGTTTTACTTCCTTTTTCTTCCTGTAGGACCTGGTGCGCGGCATGCACATCAGCTTGCACTTTGTAAAGTGTGCTAGGCAGGCTTAGAAACACACCTGACTTAGCTGTGCTAACCTAGGAGCAATCTTGAGCCACAGGTCTCCAATCCACTTACAGTATGCCTGACAACCCCCCCCCCCCATGATGTCACCTATATCCTAGTCTTGCACCCAGCTATTTATACTCTTGTACTCTTAGGACCTGCCTCACACTCTGGGAAATTATGGGATTCACTAACCTTTCCCTCATTTGCATAGGATTGCCTGCTAATGCATAGTTACATGTCCCACACTGAGCAACCACTACTCTCTGGCCAAGTTGTCTTTTGCCTGCCATTGATTTGCATGGCAGAATACTGATTTTTGTTAGAATGGTCATTTTCAGTTTATTTTATTATTTTCCCCGATCCCGTTTGCATGCTGCTGCCCTATGCTTAAACAGCTAAGATCAGCAAAAAAAAAAATTAAAGTCGTTTTATTAATTTTTTAAACAGTTTGCAATGCGAATGGCCTTCTACTTGGCCATTGGCATGCTTCCTCAATAATATGCAGCCTTTATTTGGAGCTGTCATAGCTCCGTTTTGGAATATGCAGAAATGTACTCGGTTAGTAACAGAGTACATTTCTGCAGATTGCACTTGTCTTGCACGGACTATTGCAAGCTTCCTGGATTGCAATATCACCTAATTTGCATGGATTTCTCCAGCAAATTAGGTGATTGGCATACCAGGGCTTAGTCCATGCAAGATTAGTGCTGGAGCTCTCATGCACGCCCCTGCCGGCTGTTCCTGGATCGCACGGCAGACATATTGCCTGCGTGAGCTACTGCACTCATCTTGCACTTCGTGCAAGCTTTTGAGAATCTGGGGTTTCTCTTTTAAATCCTTGTATATAGCATGTTTTTGGAATTATTGATGAAAATATGAACAAGCAATATTTGATGCCTAGAGGCATCAGTAGGAGTTAACTGCAGATGCACCTTGAGGTGTCACTCGGATGTAATGAGTTAAAACACTTGTAACTGCCAGACTATCAAGGCAAGTGTTGAACCTGGAACAGGAAAAGAAATGGGTAAGAACACAAATGAATGGCCGATCCTTGCATACTGCTATTTACTAATGTACCTAAGTAGAAGGAGTGTGACGTTTATAGCAATGACGTGTCAAAAGATGTCTGCCCTTTGTCAACTAATAGGCCTCATGCATCAAAGATAATCACAATACTAAAGTCTGTAAGAAAGCAGTACAATTTTCAAAAGAGCAACACCAACACATATATAGTAAACACTCAGTGAGCTATGCATCATGTGCATCAGAAAAAGACTTATGTATCCCTAAATCCGGCAGCTAGAAACAAGGAAATGTCACAGTTTTTATCATTTTCACAGTGTGGTGTTGGGGGGATGGGCAGGAGCCCAAGGCTGAAACAAAAGTACTGAAGGTGTGTGTGTGAGTAAGAAAGAGAAACAAGAAGATATTTGGAAAAAGTATCAAATGGCCACTGAGACGGAATGATCTGTAAGCCGCATGACTGACTGTTATGTGTGTATGTCTGTATGGCACTCAAGGTAAAATGTGTGTGTGACTGTCTGCAAGAACACACCCAAGCTCTGTGCTAGTTCCACATCCTATCATGTTAGACAGGTATGGCAGAAATAACAGTTCACTGTTACCCGTGACTGTAAGAACTGACTCTGCTAAGAATTGCACTACCACATCCATGCCCATGGTCAGATGTAGCGGTGCTACCCAAGTTTGATTGATGTCTGCTGGACAAGCTCTCCTCATGAGTACACCCAGGACAAAAGGTGTGGCCTCCCACATCTGGGTGTGGACACCACAACAACTGATGGAGCAGTGGAAGTATTGCCACTGTGGGAGTATGATTGGGCATGGCCACAATGACTAAAAGCAGATGATGCTTTTGACCTACATCTACACAGATGCTGTCCCCCTCCATCACAGACACTTCTTTTTCAATTGTGTCACTCATCCATTCCATTGAATCAGTCACATGGCAGAGGCAGTCATGCATGTCAGCCTATGCCACATCTACAATCTAAGAATGTCCTCGGAGGCCCTGGTGGAATGTGCCTGTCCCTCCATGATAGCCCTAAAAATACACAAGAGTGGCACGTAATGACACACCAGGATCAGGTGGAGGGTGGACAGCAGATGTCCCCCAAGAACACCAAACAACCCTCTTGCATGGCACATCACCGACATCTTGGCTACAGCCAGAGTCAACCAACACTGAAGCCGCAGTAACCACACTACCCTCATCAAGTGTCTCACCCTCCACCTGCCCAGTATCTGAGGTGTCAGTGGAATAGGTATGAGTAGGCATACTAACTGTGTCTGACCGAAATCCAGGGGATGGCTGAATGTCAACCTCAGTGTCAGATTTAACCTCTGTTTTTATAAAGAGCTATATACTTAGTATATGATAGGTTGATACTGAGTATATTGTAATCTTCCCAGCTGGAGAATGCTATATTAGCATATATGCTAACCACGGGAGTACCCATGGCTACACCTAGTTTTTCATAAAAATATTCATTATTAAAAAGAAAGATACTCCTGGGGATTCAATAAACTCTGTGTAGGCTTAGCGTGAAGCCTACATGGACTTTATGTGTTTGTGCTGTGAGCAGCAGCGCTAATTATATATGGTTGCCGAATACCACTTTTAAACATAAAACAAACTCAGTTTCATAGCCATCAACAGTGTTGCCAACCAGGAAACCATGTTAAGCAATAGAGACAACAGCAGATATGTAAACATGTTTACTTATGGGCATACTAAGTCTGCGGGATTGCATGGAATGCCAAAATGATTACTAGGGTTATTAATAAAGCTATGTATATATCTCCAACATATTACATGAAAGTATATATGGTACAGAGTAGTGTGGAAACCTGTTTCAGGCATACTGAATAAAAGTTTTGTAAATGATCAGCAAGTGTGCATAGACTGCATTATAAATAAACAGGGGAAGTGTGTGTACTGAAAAGAGATACACAGATGAATTGTAGGAATGAACACAGGGGAAGAAGCCAGGTGAAAAATGGTAATGTACAGGCGTTGAAGACATGTCATTGAAGACAGTTGTAGTATAAACACTAATCACATATCAACATGATACAGTAAATACTACACAGTTGTTGTATATTATGTGACTGCCTCACAAGGTGACAATATCAGTGGAGAGGATTCTATGTGATATAAGCGTCCTGACATGAACAATGGAGAGGACATATATCAGGGATGGTACATACAATAGGAGTAAGGTGCATGTTCTGAAGCTGTGCAAAATTAGTTGTCTGAATATGAATGTAATTTTAGCGTAGGTCTCAACCAAGTGGGATACATACAGGCTCATAGACAAGAATAGACAAAAGCATGTGCAATCATGTACACTATCAGCATAAAACCATGATTAATCCCATGTCTTTGATATAACATATGTGAACACACTTGTACAACTATTATGATTTACTAGCAATCTATTAAGGGAATCAAGCACACCATCTTCAAAATTTAACATATGCCAGAAGTGTTAGGATGGACACTGTTACACCTATATTTGAAATTACGAGCAGTCCTCGCTAGTTGATAGGTGTGCATGTTGTATACAGTATACTGTATATATATATATATATATATATATATATATATATATATATATAAAAAATATATATATATATATATATATATATATATATATATATATATATATATATATATATATGTGTGTGTGTATATACATACAGATATATAGATATATATGTGTGTGTGTGTGTGTATATATATATATATATATATATATATATATATATATATGCATACATACACATGGCACTATCCACATTGTCACAAATGTAACCCATGTCATCAATGTTGTCAAGCAGCTATGTATTTACTGTGTGCATCACAAGAACATGCATCACACATGCATCTTGTGTAATACCTTGATGGGAGTTCAACACCATCAACAACTAATATTAATGCCACAAAAAGAATACTTACATATGGCCAATATGATGTGTAGGAGCTCACTATAGCAAATGTGGCACACTTGAGTAACTCATCCATGGGAGATGTGCTGTGAGGTACATGAAAAAGGATGTATTGTACTCAGTTATTGGTGCAATGAGGGATGAGAACTATGGAACTATAATGCCCTTTGATGTGGATGTCCCACACATACTCAGGGAGTTCTGTTATGCACACACTTAGAAGTTCTTTTACATACAAGGGAGTAGTCACAACTGTGGGTACATGATGGTGGACATTCCACATACCATCTCCCCGAGTAAACTGGTCACATGCCACTGTTCATAGAATTGTGCTGTCTATTTTATAATTAGCTTGTGCATTTGCTTTTATAATTTAACTAATTCCCCAGTGGTTCTTCCACTGTGTTCCAATGGCTGTGGCAGCAATACATTGTATGTGTTGATACTGACTGTATTGTACCAATACCACACTTGGAGTCAATGATTGTCCACAATTTGCAGTCCTCCACCAAGCTGGTTGGACACACAATGTGTAAGTCAGTCTTGACAGTATTGACTTCTGAGACTTAACTAATGAACAGAAAAGGGCCTAGCACAGAGCCCTGAGGTACTGACCTGATCACTGAGTTCTAGATATAGGTCAGTTCACACACTTCAACATATTTATCAGTCACATATGTAATCCAGTGGTCTACCAACTTGGTGATGTAGGTGTTAATGGCCACTTGTGACAGTTTCTCAGTAATACCTCATTATGGATTTGTGTCAAATGCCTTAGCCAGGTCAAGTTACGCAGGATGATATTGTTGTCATCATACATGCTCTTGTTGACCTCCTTGAGGATTTTGCATAGATGTGACAGACATGATGTATTCTGAACAAATTACACATGTTTGGTACACAGTCAGGAAATTACCTGTGTCCTTTTAGAGAAAGTCCATGATGACTGGTTAGTTTACCATATAGATGAGGAAAGTCAGGATAGGTCTATACATTCATGCATCAGGTGATGTTCCCCCAAGTCAGAAGGACACATGTTGATGTACACCCTTCTACAGAAACATAGGCTGTGTGGTGGCTGTGTTTAAGTGTGCATCCAACCGTGTCTGGTAGGTCCATGTTTTTAGTCATGGTATAGGCAACCTGTGATGTTGTCAGGGTCCAGTGATTCTGAGTTATTAGATGTACAGATTGCACAAATATGCTGCCCTACTTAAAATAGAAACTGATTAATATTTGCAATTATTCTTTGGCAGATAGCCAGTGGCAACAGTGGGGTGACATGTGAATCAAACTGTCAGCTAGTGGACTGTCTGTTTGTAAATTCCACTTAACATTACAAATTTATTGGAATAAATGATTTGTGTAAAGACCTACAAATACAAACTTGGTCATTCCTCACATTCCACACACTGGTAATATGCACACAATCATATAAGTGTACCAATGTCATGTACTTACATCAATTGCACACTATATGCCTATATGTATTTCATGGGCAAGCTGTGTTTGAGCAGCCTTATACCATATCAGGATACATTGCAGATATTTGTTTGTGACTCATGCAGAACATTTCCAGACAAAATTGCTAATAGTCACCCAATGGTGTTGCTTACCACCTTAATAATCCTTGGGTATTGCAACACAATTGCACATACAACGAATTCTACAAGGTTGCAATTGTATCAAAACACATTGGTTGTGTATATCACAGCATAATAACATGTGTATAAGACAAGCCTTATGTGTCCATGTAACCAATATGAATTTATATTGATATGTGTCACAGAAGAGTATTTCTTGCTGATACATAGACACATGTACATCTATGCCATACTGCAAGTGTCCCTGTGATGGTGGAATATGAACTGTGTAGGTTGATCTGCCCCACTATAACAACACATGTCCTAATATGCCAACAATATAAATACAAGTGTATCATGCCATGTCAACAATTCTCAGGGGGACATATTACTACAGCTGTTATAGAAGCAGCATGTAATGCAATGGCAGCAATGGCCATCAATACATTAGGTCACACCATAGATTGTAATACCCTCTTGTAACCATACAGTACCTCCACATCTCAATATAGCACATGAAAATGACAGTAGCATAGACATATCAACTTCCTACTTTATTACTTTATTTTGCTTTTGCTGCTTGTTCTTTAAAGTACTTAATTGCATTTATTCTGCTGCATTTATTACTGCTTGTTAGTCACCGGATAAAATTGTAACTGTTATTCTAAGCCTTTGGTTGAAGCACTTGGGTTTCAGACCAGTTGTTTTACATTAAGAAGGTTTGTGGTCTGCACTGTTTTGGCAGGACAGGTAGCTTACATCCTTCTAAGTTGGGAGTTGCTGACTGAAGGCTTAGTGTCTGTTATTCTAAAAGTGTATTAAGCACTTGAGCTGTGGGTCAGTAATTTTACATTAAGAATGTTGCTGTCAGCTGCCTGTCGGGTGCCAGGATCCACCACATAACACACGCACTCAGGTCACTCCACCACAAGTACAAATATGACTCTGCCATTGTCCATGTTGGTGTGAATGACCTGAGATACCTCCCTGGGCTACATGAAAAGAGATATGGTAAAGCTCTCCGATCTTGTAGCCCAGGCAGGTATGACCCTAGCCCTAAGTAGCATCCTGCCATCACCCAGAATGATACCACAGTACAAGAGCAAAATGATTCACTTCAACAATTGGCTAAGCTTCTGGTGTCATTCTAAGGGGATCCAGTATCTGTCTGCCTGGGATGACATGATCAACAGACCACGATGCTTTGCCAGAGATGGCCTGCACCCGTCACCCTTGGGATTCTGGATACTGGTTAAGTCTCTTGCCACGCCTATAGTGCCTTTTCTAGGCAAGGTTCAAATGACAAATTCACCACTGTAACCGGTACAAGCAAGAAATCTGAGGGTAATGCTACTCAATGCTAGAAGTCTAAACCTCAAAATGCATTCACTCGAGGCACTCCTTAAAATGAAGAACATCGACATCTGTGCAGTGACAGAGACCTGGTTCAAGGCTCCAGAGAGCTCCCCTGCATTATCAGGCTATAATTCATACCACACCTTTTGGCCACCTAAACTGGACTGAAACACTAAAGGCGAAGGCTTGCCCATATTCATTAAGGATATCCACACCTACAGGCTAGTTGCTCAGCATAATGCATCCTAGATTATCCAAGTGCAACTAACTCTGGGCAAGACCGCAATCCAAATTGTAACTTGCTACAGATCCCCCACTATGCCCAGGATTCCCACTCCTCATTTCTTGATACACTGGAAAATATTAGGGTGCAACCCAACACCTTCATAATGGGTGATTTCAACTACCCCACCATTAACTGGGAAAACTACTCATGTACCAACTCTTTTGCTCAATGTTTTCTGGAATTCATAAATCCCAATGCCTTGGATCAACTTAGCCACACCACCACCAGGGGCAGCAATATCCTAGACCTGGTCATTACCAACATGGGTGACCGGTGTTCCACATCAGAGGTCAATTCCTCGTTGGTCAGATCCTTCAACAAGCTAATCACCCTAGACATCCCCATCCCGCCCCCACCCCCCCATTAGGGAAACCACTGTAAAAAATTTCTCCAAAGCCAACTTAATGCTTCTTAAGACAGAAGTAGCAAACTTCACGACACCCATGCAGATGGACAATATAGGTACAACTGCTGAATCCCAAGCAAATGCTCTTTATAAGCACTTACACGAGCGCATGGATCATGCTATCCCTAACAGAACCAAGATGCTATCCTTCAAAAAAAGGAAGCAAATCTGGTGGTCCCCTGCCATAAACAAACTCTACAACAGAAGAAAGAAACTGTTGCAAAAAAAGAGTAAAATCCCATGATTGGAGGAAGTCCCTGGTCAGCCTCAGTAAGAAGCTGAGATCCCTCATAAAATTCTCCAAAGCTAGTTAAGAAAACAAAATTGCCACTGATTCTAAAGACAACCATGAATTACCACGTAGGTGGCAGGACACTAAACACCGAAAGTGTGATGACAGACTTAGGGACACAGGTGGACAGTGGTCTCAACTTCGATGACCACATCGCCATAACAGTCAGGAAATCCTTCTATGTGGCACACCTTATCACTAACAGCTTTTCATCCAGAAAAAAGGAGGTCATTGTCTTACTGTACTCATCCCTCATTAGACCCATTATGGAGTACAATGCCCCATTTGGTATGTAGCTCACAAGATATCTGCAACAGCCGGAAAGGATGCAGAAATACCTCACTAAAAACATCACAGGCCTAAAGCAGATGCCCTATGCTGCCTGTCTAAAAAAACACCAGCAATACTCTGTGGTATATCATCTACTCAGAGGCGATCTCTGCTTAACATACAAGGCCATGTCAAACCCTGAGCTGTTGGACATGCTCCACTTAAAGAAATCCCAATCCCTCAGAGCCACATGCTCCAGGGATATAAACATTGTCATCACAATGAACAAAATATGCTGGAGGGATAGGTACCTGAACCAGAGATTCCCCATATTCTGGAATAGACTGCCCATGCATGTCAAGCAGAGCGCCTCCTTGGCCCTCTTCAAAAGGAACCTTGACGATTGGATGGAGATAGGAAATTCACCCCGGGGATCAAGTCAGTTGCCCTACTAGACAGGGGTCCAGGGAAGTAAATATTGTGGGAAGAAATATCCGGGGAATTGTTTGGCTAGGCTTATATAGGTCCTATGGCTGATAGCCTAGTACCAACCTATTAACATATGAACCACAAAGCATTCTATAGCTATGTCAAGAATCTCAATGGCAACACTCAGATCTGCTCTGAGTTACAGCACAATGGCACTAAATATACAGAACCAAATGATATTGCCAACATCCTGGCAGATAGGTTCAGTGCTAACTTTACCCCTCTCTCACCTCCTAAAGAGACCATCTCTAAACTGGAAGATTGCAAAGTTCCTGTAATCACGGCTGCACAGGTAAAAACCACACTCTTCAAAGCCAAGAACACAGCATCCATGGGAACTGACAACATCACAGGCTGCATTCTACATGAACTACAGAATTAACTGGCACACCACCTAAGCACCATGTTCAATCATACCCTCACCTCAGGCTTTGTGCCTACTGAATGGTGCACAGTGGTGGTTATCCCACTCCACAAATGGTAAGCCACCACCGACCCCGGGAACTACCACCCCATTAGCCTAACAAGCCTTGTCTGTAAGGCCATGGAATGTATCATCATGGAACTTATAAACAAAGACACTGGTAATCTCCAAACTCTGGACCCTACCCAGTTTGGGTTTGTAAAAGGCAGATCTTGCCTCCTACACCTGATAGATTTCTTTGAAGCAGTCACCAAAGCTGTAGATGAGGGTGAGGTGGTTGACACTGCCTATCTAGATCTCGTCAAGGCTTTTGACACCATCTCCCATGCTGGAACTATAGATAAACTCACTAAATTAGGTGTAAATCCCTATGTCACAAGATGGGTTGCCAACTGGCTCACTGACAGAACCCACACTGTGAAAGTGGCAGACTCCAAATCTGACTTCAGACCAGTGACAAATGGAGTACCACAGGGTTCAGTCCTGGGTCCTCTTCTGTTTAGTATCTACTTTTCTGAAGTACAGGCTAACACAGAAGGTCTTTGGCTAACAAAGTTTGCAGATGACTGCAAACTAGTAGCCATAATTGAAACTCCTAATGATGTGGACATCGTACAAAAGGGCCTCACTGAGACAGATGCCTGGTGTCAAAGCCATGGCCTCAAGCTCAATGCCAAAAAGTGCATTTTCATCCCCTTTGGTAAAAACTCTGTAACAATGAGCTACTACATAGGTGGTAGTCTACTTAACACCAAAAGTGTGATGAGACCTTGGGACGCAGGTGGAGAGTAGTCTCTCCTTTGATAATCACATTGCCGCAGTAGTCAGGAAATCCTTCTATGTGGCACACCTCATCACAAAAGGTTTCTCATCCAGGAAAAAAGAGGTCATTGTTTCCTTCTACTCATCACTCATTAGACCCATTATAGAGTACAACACCCCTTTTGGTATGTACCTCACAAGACGTCTACAACAACTGGAAAGGCCACAGAAATACCTCACAAAGAGGATTACCAGCCTCAAGCAGATGCCCTACACAGATCGTCTCAAAAAACTCCAGCTTTATTCCATCACATATCGCTTACTCAGAGGCAATCTCTGCCTAACATACAAAGCTATGTCAAACCAAGAGCTGTTGGACATGCTCCACTTAAAGAAATTCCAATCCCTCCGAACTACACGCTCTAGGGCCCTAAACCTTGTCACCAAAGTAAACAGAACATGATAGAGGGATAGATTCCTGTCCCAGAGACTTCCCATACTCTGGAACAAACTACCTATCTATATCAGACAAAGCTCCTCATTAGCACTCTTCAAGAAAAATCTTGATAATTGGATGGGAAATAGGAAATTCACCCCGGGGATCACCTCTGGGGCTCTGCTTGACAGGGTCACAGGAAAATAATTTTCTTTGGTGGTGAAAGCCAGGGTACCTTTTTGGCTAGGCTTATATAGGCCCTAGGGCCAATAGCCTAGTACCTACCTATGAACCTATGACCCTATGAACTGATCATAGGGTCATGGAACATTATTGGGCTAATAGTCTACATCACATGAAAGCCTAGCCATTATTATACCATGAAAATAAAAATCCCTAAACCCAAATTATGGAAGTCATTAAGAGTATTGCGCACATGTGTATATTTGTTTGATTGCATTACATTCTGCCACTGTCCATATCAGATGTGTACCACCACACCATGACAGAATTAACAATCACACATGCAATGGTCTGAAGAAGGCTTTGCAGAGGCACATAGAAGGATTCTGCTTCATGATATGTGTACATCCTCCTCTCCTCTGCAGGAAGGATTTCATGTGACCAGAGGAAATAGAAGGATGCATACACACACACACACACACACACACACACACACACACACACACACACACACACACACACACACACACACACACCAGTTGATGGTAGTGAGAACAGAGCCCCAATAAACTCAGTACACTAACTAGAGAACTCAGTATTTAATGCAATCATATGCAACATGCAACATACAATGAATTATTAAAACATAAGGAATTCATTTCCACTTTTACAATTAACCCCAGGATTCATGAAGCCTGTACCAGGTGCAGGCATAGCATCAGCGTTCCAACACCAAATATGGCCGGTGAGCGATCCAGGTACGAGCTGTTCCCAAGTGCACTACCTGCATACGCTATGCCCGCACAGCTCCCAGACCCTGTATGCTAATTAACCCATGTGCAGCAGTGTAGCATGCAAATGAAGGTATGTAGTGATCCAGGAAGTGGTGCAGGCATAGTGTAAGCATGCAGAAATGTAAACCGTAAAAAAATGGTTTACATTTTTGCAAACATAAAATCGGAGCCATGACAGCCAACCAAACACATGTATTATATTGTTAATATATGCCAATGGCTAAATCTATAGCCATTGGCATAAAAAACATGTATAAAATATAAAATTAACATTTAATATTTATATTCGCACTATCGCGAAGTGGAAGCGCAGGACAGCCGCACAAATGGGATCGCAAGGAAAATAGAAAAATATAGAATAAAACTGCAATGTATCACATATCATGATTTCCCCATAATAGTGAATGGCAGGCATGCTACACCACACCATGGCGCAAGGATTGCTAAGGGGCTGTGACAGTGTTATGCGTGGTAGCTAGGAATTAGTAGGCAATGCCATGCAAATGAGAGGAGTATTAGTGAATCACAGATTCCCCACTGGTGTAAGGATGCACCTCACAGTGTAGCATTATAACACCAAGGTGTGCCCTTGAGATAAAGATGACATCAAGAGAGGGGTGTATCACCTTTGCAGTAAGTACATTGGAGCATTGCTAATCCGGTTTGCCTGTAGTTAAGCAAAGCTGCAGGATAGGGGTGTGTCAAACTGGCTATAGCTTTGCTTAGCTGAGAATACACATGGTAACTGAGTATGCATGTGAATGAAGATGAAAACACACTTAAACCTGGTAAATGGGTTTGCGCGGCGTGCACCGGAGCTGAAACAAGAAGGATATAGGAAAGAAAAAAGGAAATACTGCAGGAGGGAAATTGGAGTACAAATGACTAATTAACACCTAGGAACCTACAGTGGGCCATTGACAACAGCTAACAAGGCTGTAAGCAGCTACCTGCAGAACAGGAAAGGGGATGGGCTGTACTGCAAAGAAAACAGTAAAGTGTCACAACAGAACAAAGGGGATTTGCAGTATATCAGCTGCAAGACACATTTTGTAACACATGACTGGGTAGGGAAAATACAAAACAAGAAAGACGGCAGGTGGATACATGCCTGACAATGGGAGGGGATCCAGGTTTAAAAGTGAATTAAAGGGCAACAGATTAATCAAGGCAGGCAAGCATAACTCTACACTAAAGGCCCCACTCTTGCAGTACTCACTGTAAAACCCATAATTAAGATACCCTGCAGCTGGAATTGCTGATACACACCCAATGACATCAACAGCATCCATAGCAAAATAGTATAAAGTGTGAAAGCACCTCACACACACACTTGTGTATTCCCATACACTCTGCACCATTGGTGCATACAGAAGGGGAACTTGTAGTATGCCATAGCTTTTATCCAACAGCATGTGTTGGAGACTGAAGGTGGTGTGGAGGATGATGCACACAACCACCGCAGGCACCAGAGGAGGAGAAGAGTGTTCAGACCCAGGGTAACCTACCAGGAGCTACATGATCTGGAGATGGTAGAGCATTACACGGTGGACAGGGACACCCTACAGCAACTTGTGAAGCTGTGCAGGCCACACCTCAGAGCCAGAACAAACAGAGGGGAACCCATTCCAGTGGATATGAAGGTATGTGTAAGCCTGAGAATACTAGCTACAGGCACCTTTCAAAGGCCAACTGGGGTTATCATGGGGATCTCACAGGCATCAGCATTCAGGGTACTTCACCAGTTCCTGGATGCCATGTTACTACATGCCAATGAGCACATATACTTCCCCCGAATGCAGGAGGAGTTGGCCTGCAATATGCGTCTCTTCCACCATGTGGCAGAATACCCAGAGGTACTGGGTGCAATAGACTGCATGCACATATACATCAAGTCACCACCCGGTGAGCAGGGTAGGCACTACATAAACTACAAGGGATACCCCTCCATCAACTTTCAGGTCATGTGCAATGCCCACGGCATTATCATGGATGTGTGTGCTGGCAGCCCTGAAAGCAATCACAACTCCCACATCTGGCATGCCTCACAGCTGTATCAGGTATTTGCCATGGGGGACATCCCATATGGCCATCTGGTGGGGGATGCTGGCTATGCACTGGAACCGTGGATGATGACTCCCATCAGAAATGCACAGACACCCATGCAGGAATGCCATAATGAGGCACACGCGCAAACCAGAATCATCATAGAGTGTGTGTTTGGGATACTTAAATCACAGTTCCGTGCCCACATCTTCATAGAATGTACCATGCTAGACAATATGATTGTGCAGAAACAGCTGCAGCAGGGACAGAATGGTGAAGGCCCTCACAGCCCACCACCATTGCCAAGGGCCCCACAGGCACAGAGGTACTCAGACCATGAACACCCTGAGCCAGCCCCAGTAGGCAGACGAAGGCGTGCCCAGTATGCCCATGCCTTGGCAAAGAGGAAACGTATAGCACACACACTGACAGTGTAGGCACCTAGGGACTGACACCCTTCTCCACCTGCACACACAGTAAGAATGGATGGCACACACACAAGACTACCTGTACATTGTCATGTATAGGCAGTTTACTGTGTGCATCCAACATAGGCAGCCCTCAACTACTGCACACACAACAGCCAGTGGCACAAAGTAAGTCAACACCTGAACAGTAAACTAAGCTATCTGCATGTGCTGATACTGTATGTATAGGTTCATATCTTCATATGTAGGTACTTGGCTAACTTCCCTAAAGCATTCATAATTCTAGTCAAAATGTGTCAGCTTTTGCCACCCAAATAATTCATTAACTGTCCCTCTGTGGAACAGAGCCAATGGTGGGATCCCTGGGGTGTATCTACTGTTCCCCATCCACTCTTCAAGGTTTCTCTTGAAGAGTGTTAGTGAGCAGCTCTGTATAATGTAATTAGTAATGTTGTTCCAAAGTATGGGGAGTTTCTGTGACAGGGATCCATCCCTCCAGCATCTTCCAGTTATTGTTGTGGCAAGGTTCAGCTCACTACAGCGTGTGGCTCACTGTGACATGGATTTCCATAGGTGGAGCATATCCATTAAGCCTGAGTTCAACATGGCTTTGTTGGCCAGCAGAGATCATCTCTGAGTAAACAAGATGCCACTGAGTAAAGTAGGAGTTTATGCAGTCTGGCTGCATAGGACATATGTTTGAGGCCAGTAATCCTCTTGGTGAGGTACATTCGTGGACCTTCCAGCTGTTGGATGTGTCTTCTGAGGTACATCCCAAATGGCTTATTATACTCTATGGTGGGACTGATGAGTGATGAGTAAAGGGGAACTATAACCTTAGTATGTCTAGATGCAAACCCTTTAGTAATCAGATGGCCTACATAGAGGGAAGTCCTAGCTACGTTGGGGATAAGATTGTCAAAGGAGAGATCACTATCTACCTTAGTCTGCAGATACCCTATTACCTCATCTGTATTAAAGTGGTTGCCACTTACGTGTTAATATGTGGGTGCTTAATATTCTACAATGGAATGACCATGCAGTTTGTGGCACTTAGCTGGAGGCCATGACTTTGACACCCTGTGTTGGTCTCTGTGAGGCCCCTTGAAGGATGTCTGTGTCAGCTGGACTGTCAAGTATGGCTCCCAGTTTGCAGTCATTGCCAAAAATGGTCTGCCGTAGTCCACCTGTGTTTGCCTGTACCTCTTGAGAAGTATATGCCAAACAGTAGGGTTCCCAGGACTGAGTCCTGTGGGACACCAGTCGTGACTGGTTAAGAGTTGGACCTGAAGACCGCTAGTCATACCATGTGGGTTCTGTGTGTAAGCTTGTTGGCAACCCATCTTATGATGTATGGGTGTATGTACAGGCTGGTGAATTTATCAATAACACCTGAGTGGGGAATAGTGTCAAAAGCCTTGCTGAGGTCCAGGTAGTATGTGTGAACCATTCTCCCCTCATCTAACGTCTTGGTGACTGTCTGTAAGATGTCAAACAGGTTCAGTAGGCATGAACTGCACTCAACCAAGCTGACCTGGGTTGGGTCAAGTGTTTGGAGGTAACCAATGTCTTTGTTAAAGAGTGCCATGAGGATGCGCTCCATAGTTTGCAGACCAGGCTAATCAGGCTTATGGGGTGGTAGTTACCATCGTCAGTGGTGTTTCCACCTTGGTGGAGTGGAATAACCGTTGCCACACACCATTGTATGGGCATATAGCCTGTGCAGAGGCTGAAGTTGAAAAGCTTAATTAGGTGGGGGTCAGTTTGTCTTGTAGTGTTTGCAAGATGCAGTCTGGGACGCCATCTGCCTCCATTGATGCTGTGTATTGCTGTTAGAGAGGGCCATTTCCACCTGTGTGTCTCTGATGTCTGGGATACTGTACTTTTCGGGTATTGTTGTGGGCTCTTTATGGGGTGAAGTTTGCACTGAATGTATCTGCAAGAATGTTGGCAATATCAGTAGGGTCAGTATATTTTGTGCTGTATTGCACCGGCACAGTACAAATCTGTGTGTTACCACTTAGATCCTTCACATAGCCAATGAAGGCTTTGTGGTTATCTTTGAAATCCTTGCCTATTTTCCTGTTGATGTTAGCCTTGGATGATTTCATGAAGGACCTACATTTCTTACTAATACTGGTCACGGATGTCTGCCCTTCTTGGGATTTGCTGTTTTTTCTGGACTACTGTCCTACTTCTGTTGTATAGCCTGTTTATTGCAGGGGTCCACCAGGCTGGTGTCCTTGTCTAGGAGGAGTGAGTCTTGGTTTACCAGTGATGGCACAATCCATACATCCTTGTAGGTGCTTATAGAGTGCATTTGTAAATCTGTCTGTATCTTGAGCAGTGTTTTTCCTTAGCATGGGGGCTGCAAACCCCCCCACCCTTGTCTCTAGTAGTGTGAATTTATCTGTAGGAAAGGTATACACTGTGGTTTCTGTGGGTGGGGGAGATGGTTGGGTGTGGAAACAGTGAATAGTTCATGGTTAGATCTAACCAGTGACCGATTTACCTTCGCTGTGGTGCACCTGTCACCCATGTTGGTGATTACCACTTCTAGTATGTTTCCACCCCTCGTTAGGGAGTTTACCATCTGATACAGGGCATATGAGGTGATAAATTCCAGGAAGCATTGTGCCTGGAAATGAGTACTTCAGTAAGTTTCCCAGTTAATGATAGGGTAGCTGACATCGACCAATACCAGGGTGTGGGGTAGGACTGTCATGTTTTCCACTGTCTCCAGATAGGTGGAGTGGTGGTCCTGGGTCATGGAGTGTGATCTGTAGCAGGCCACAGTTTGCATAGCAGTTGTGGCTGATGTTAGCTGCACATGGATGATCTCAGAGGTGTCATGCTGCCCCACTAACCTGGAGGTGTAGGTATCCCTGATGAATATGGATACACCCCCTCCATGTCTGTGTCAGTCCATGTTCTGTGTCTGAAATGTGTGGTATGGGTTGTAGTCTGGTAGTGCTAATGTGCTCTCAGGAGCCTTAAAACAGGTCTCAGTTACTGCACACAAGTCGATGTTGTCCATACTGAGGAGTGCTGTGAGTGTGTCCATGTTGTGATCACAACCCCTGGTGTTGAATAGCATAACCCTCATTGATTCTGCTATTGCGCTGTTTATGGAGGTGGGATTCACCTTTGAGACTTCCCTAAAAAAGGTACCATGGGGGTGCCAATAGCCTTGGCCAGTATTCCAAAGCCTAAGGCTGACACATAAGCTGGTATGGTAGTGTTGCATGCACGTTTCCCATCTGTGCTTGTTTCTCATCTTTCCTGTAGGTAACCTACTGGTAAGCAATAGAAAGCCTTAAACTTATAAAAGTCTTCTAGCTTCCAAGATAGGCTTTTGGAGTGATTAAGTATCAGTGTTCTGTATGTTCTTACTGTACTTAACTGTTTTCTGACTACATGGTGATATTTCACTGTATATTGTGATCTGAGAGCTCTGCTTATACACATATTATGGCTGTGATGGCCTGCACTTTAGAGGTTCACAGATAGGTAGTAGGTCATCTGCCCAAGGGCAATTAGAAGCATAGCTACAGTGTGTTGGCTTTCTCTGCATCATTGATGAAGTAACTAAGCCTCTGTCAAGCATAGCCAATGAAATGATTCCAGGCAGAGTTGCCGGAAGTTGTTGAAGACTGGGGTGGTAGAGAGTGATAGGGGAACTTAGTGATCTAAAGAGGGCATGTTAACGTGAAACATCAACACCGTTTAATTTCCCCAACAGGTCTTGCAGCTATAAAACTGGAGGGACTCTCCAACCCCTAGCTGTATGGTTCTGGGACACATGATCTCAGGGGTGTATATTCTGTTACCCATTCACACATCAAGGATTCCCTTGAAGTGTGTCATTGAGGGGCTATGCCTAATGTAGTTCAGAATATAATTTATAGTCTCTCATTTCATTTGTTATATGTTTTTATTTCAAGAGTAAGTGAAGCTCAGTGGGTTTAGGCACCTCCGCCCTTTGCTTAGCCTAGCTTACACATAGAAATCATCTAAATTGGAAATAGGTGGAAGCAACGTTAATGTCAATAGTGTAATGGTTACAGCATTTGCATAGTATTTGTGCATTTTAGGTTGAAATTCCAATAAAGTCAAGGATGCTTATCATCTTAAAAATATACCTTAACCACAGCTTGCATATATAGGTTTTATTCATTAGTATAATGAACATTTGTAACACCTATATAAACCCATGGAGAGTAAAGTCAACAGATAATGTAATGTTATGTAAGCACATAGTAAGATGTTACTTCACTGAAATGTATATATCCTGAGTAGTTAGCAGATGTGGCCATGTTTGCGTGCACAGGTTATAATTTTTAAAGTTTGTTTAACTGTTTAACTGCTGCTTTAATGTCACACAAACACTTTTAAACATGCTTACAACTGCTTGAATGAGCCTTATTCGTGAGTAAAAAACATTTTTAAAGCATCACAGGTGTTGAACACTGGACCATGCACACTATAGTCATGGGACTTACCACTATACCATCAGAGCTGTATACGTGTTTCAGGGTCTTTAGACTACACCTTATACTATAGGTATTCCACAGTACTGATTCCACAGTTACTTTGTGTAGATATGTACAGTACATTGTAATGTACTGTAGTTTGTGAATCAACATATACAAGTCTACATATGTATAACTGTTACAAATTAATACTAAATACACACACACACACACACACACACACACACACACACACATATATATATCTATATATGTCAGTGATGTCTGCACATACATATTAAAAAAAAAAATATATATATATATATATATATATATATATATATATGTATACACACACACACACACACACACACACACATATATATATATATATATATATATATATATATATATATATACACACACACACACACACACACACACACACACACACACACACACACACACACACACACACACACACACACACACCAACAACAATACAGAACATACTCATTAGTGGTTGATGGTGGAGTACAGTATCACAAGCCAAAAAGTCCTATCACGCATGTCAGCATGAAGGATGTGTGTTGCTCAACAGCATGGAGTGTGAGTGTATAGTGTCATTGTTGAAAACAGTATACATGTCTTTGATGCATGTGTGTTGTTCAATGATTGGCCTCACCCTGGAACACAATGTGTACATGGACACAACATTGCTGTGCAAGTATAAAATGCTTTCCAATGTCCTGTGCACCATCACTCATAGGTATACATACCATGGCCGGATGCACACAACTGCCAGGTGTATAGCAATGAATGCTATGTGTAGTACTGTAGTTACTGTAACTGGATGTAGTGTAGTACCATGAGCCATTATCAGGCAGCATCATGTGGTCACTCAAGGCGACTAATGTATGCCATACTGACAACTATCCTGCTGTACCTGACCTGCAGCACTTTGGCTATATTAACCATTTCACAGCCAGTTGTTACATGAGTATGTAAGGTGTTCAATAGGGAGCATTGCCTAACATGAATGTGTTGTGTGTTGAAGCGTGTCGCACCACCCCATGATAGGCCTCTATCCCTCAGGTATAGTATGTGTGCTGTGTTGATGACATTTGGGATACTGGAGTCTGACCTTACAGCAGGTGTCTACATATGCCATGTGTATCATATTAACACTTACTGCATATGACAAAGTGGTGTATGTTGTGTGCATGTGTATTGACTCTGCCTATACAATGTCCACTACAGTGTACCACAATTGTTTTGGATGCTCTGTGTATTGCATGTGTTTGAGGCAGCTACTCATTTTACTGGGATGTGCATAGTCCCACAGAGAACATGCAGGGCATGCATTATGTGTAGGTATTTTACATGTGTACATGGCCTACAACTCTCCTATGACATGCACATGTTATATGCTATATTAAATGTAGAACACTCACCATCATGGGTCTGCTGTCTTGCTATCACACCAGAGGGACCTACAAGGATATGAGACAGTTTGTCAGTATCAACAACTATGGCATTGCTGCTGTGAGTTTGCAATTTTACAGTAGTACAACAGGTGACAGCCACAGGCATACAGGTTATTTACCAAATTATTAGTACTGCATGACACCAGGCTCCACATCTTCTAAATACACAGGACACATCTGATAAATGCATGTTCTATCAATCGGGCTAACAGTAGTCTACAGATATGCCATGTTACCTGCACGCTCTGAGTTGACGTGCTGGGTGACTCTGGCCTCCATGATGACACATGTCTATTGTAGTGGTTGGTCAGGAGACACCATGCTGAGGAGCAGCTCTTCCACTCTGGTGAGGGGTGTATGTGTTGTTGCACCACCACCTGTGGCAAGCTGTTGTCTGTGGACATCGGAGGCATGCTGCCGGACATGTCTAGTTAAATCATTGCAGTGATGGCGTACCTGCTCATAAGTCCAGTTATGCATGCCTACATCATTCACCCAATGGACAACATCCTGCCACAGTGCAGTGCTCCCATGCTGGTCCTGGCTGGTTCTGGAGAACAACAGGTTGTGATGTTGTATTAGGCCATCTAGAATGACTTCCTCTTCTTCAGGGGAATACGCGGGTTTTCGAT
This sequence comes from Protopterus annectens, assembly GCF_019279795.1. NCBI lineage: Eukaryota > Metazoa > Chordata > Ceratodontiformes > Protopteridae > Protopterus > Protopterus annectens. The sequence goes on from NC_056733.1 coordinate 1,369,411,935, forward strand.
TGTGAGACATGTCCCTGGAAGACAATAAAACAATAATTGTGAGCAAGTCATGTGGCACACTTAACATTCTAAAGTACAGACATCAATGAAATGCCATATATAGCAACCTATTGGATGTCAGTAGATACACACTTTTAATACCACATATCACTGCTCAGCCCACAACTGCCTGGCAGTGCCTGGCACATACTATATACTAAACCATGTTCTGCACAGCAACAAAGTGAAACCAGTATGTAAGACTATACAACAGTACATGGTGCACTGTATGTGACACAATGCACCACCTAGCCACAGGAGGTATATATCTAGCTAATGGACGGAGAATGATGTCATCCATTGCAATGAATGTAAAGTACAGTTACAGTATTACCAGTATACCACAGTAGTCATTGATGCCAAACCTCTGCCTAACATATGTGCACAGTTGTTGATATAGGTGGCATACTGCTGTAGAAGACTATACATGTTCCTAGATACACACGTATACCCTGTAACACAGATATGATTGAGGGCATGGCGCAGGCATAATTGCACACATCAGACATACATACAACACACAAATGTATGCCAACCCAGATGAGCTTTACCTGTGTACCATACAGTACTGTGTGTCACTACTTACAAAACCTTATGCCTGAGGTATGTAATCTGTGAGGACTACAGGGATGACACAAAACAGTGTTTCCAAGTAATGTAAACATACACCATACTGTTCTGTTTAGGCCTACAGTTTCAGGTAGTACTACAGTTCATATGGAAGTTGGATTCACCAGCAGTACCACTCACTAAGCATACATGTATTGCTTTAGCCTACAATGGGACACCACAGTCGACAACAAGGTACTACGTCACATCGTATGCCATACTACTTTTTCTGCCTAGCAATAGCATACACATCTTTTCTGTGATCACAGCTAGCACCCAAACTACTATGACAGAAACAATGTCACACTAAGCTATCACACCTTTACAGACCTTGCACACATTCGCAAACACAATCACTACCACACTCAGTCAACCTCACATAGCAATTATTGTACTAAGCACATGTGTGTGTGCTTCGTGTCATGGGTAGATAATACGCTATTGGCCCTATGGCCTACAGCAGCCTAGCCACATGCTACCCTGGCCTTTGACACACATGTAATTTAATTTCACTTGCCTCTGTCAACCAGAGCCACAGAGGTGATTCCTGGAGTGTATTTCTTATCTCCCAAACAATCATCAGGAGTATTTATAACAACTGCTAATGAGGAGCTTTGTTTGCTATTGATAGGTGGTTTGCTCCAGAGTATGGAATGTCTGTGAGTTAGGACTCTATCCCTCCAGCATGTGCGGTTTAGTGTGCTGACAAGGTGTAGGGCCCTGGAGCATGTAGCTGGGAGGGATTGTAATATGTTTACATGGAGGATGTCCAACAGCTATGGGTGTGACATAGCTCAGTAAGTTAGGCAGAGGTCACATCTGGGTAGGTGGTATGCAACACAGAGTAACTGTGGTTTTGTGAGTCGATCTGCATAGGGCATCTGTTTGAGGCCAGTATTACTCTTTGTGAGGTATGTCTGTGGCCTTTCCAGTTGCTGTAGTTGGCATTGTACTCTCTAATGGGTTTTAAGTGTGATACGTAGAGGGGAACACTGACCTATATTTCCCTAGATGACACACCTTTTGTGATGATGTGTACCACGTAGACAGAGTACATGACCAGTGTGGCAATGTGATTATCAAAGGGGAGGCTACTGTCCATTTGTGTCCCATGTTCCCTTATCACACCTTCGGTGTTAGGTAGACTACCACCTATGTGGTAGTTAATGGGTACAGTGTTCTGGCAAGAAGGGATGGCACTGCAGTGTCAACACTGAGCTTCAGTCCATACCTTGGTCACCAGGCACCTGTCGCTGTATGTATGCCCCATGTCTCTCTCCCTCTATCTATATCTATCTCTCTCTATACATATATATATATATATATATATATATATATATATATATATATATATATATATATGTATATATATATATAGATATATGTCTATATATCTATATATATATATATATATATATATATATATATATATATATTAGATATACAGTTATGTAACAATATTGCACAGTATTGTGCAGACTGCATTGAAGGTGTCTTCAGCCCATGTAGCTTTAGCAAGCCTCACTGGCTACAACACTGCATAAATGACAGAGCATACCCACAGCGTTTAATCACCACATGTCATATACCAGCACTGCATGCTGTTGCCTTTTCCACACACTACAACCTACATAGACATGTGCACATAATAACCTTCAACAACGTATATATGTACACCCTTCACAAACAGTTGCAGTATGTCCCTTGCCCTATGCACATGTACAGACACATGGAGATATGTACTGCTGCCACATATGGATGATTCACAGTATGATGAGTACTCTTCATAAACATCTACTACATGCCAGCAAATACATATGTATTACATAACTTTTGTTTGTATTGCTGTCTTCAGATTGTTTTTAAAGGTTATATATTTTTTTTCCTTTTTCTTTTCTCTGTCTGTTACTCTTTATTTTTCTGTGTTTCTCTGTCTGTCTGTGTCTTTGTCTCTATCTCTATCTATCTATCTATCTATCTATCTATCTATCTATCTATCTATCTATCTATCTATCTATCTATCTCTCTCACTCTCTCTCTCTCTTGCTGCAATGAGATTATTGCATGTGTAGACAGCAGGTACAGCCTGCTTTTCTATGTATCTGCACATGTGCATGTGATGGCCTCTGCACCAATTGGTGCCCACCATTCAGTAATTGCATACAGCCTGCTGTGTGGTAATTGCACTACTCACTGTCTTAGCAGCCCACTGCTATAAAATTCTAGGTTAGGTAGGCGTAGTCCTTTCAGCTTTCCAAAGTGGGGCCCATGCTTGTTTGCTGTGGACACCGTTGTGTAAGTCAGAAGGTTGGTATACTTCTTATCTCTGCAGCTAGGGTTGTAGCCAGTGATTTGCATGTTGTGCTCAAACCTGAATGTTGCTGCTTCTAGTACACACTTGTCAGTGTAGAACTTTACTCACCCCTCCACATGCTTACACAAGATACATGGGAGTATGTACTTTCTTTTCTGATTAGACAATTAACTGATACTGTGTGGGGTTTGTAAAGTGCTACTGTAACATTATTTCCAGCTAGAATGGCTGGTTCTCATTTCACAGTCATGTCATGCAATTCCACAACAACTGGTGGTAAAAATCCACAGAACAAGATTTGTGTTATGACATTCCTATTTTCCCTTTACATTCATTCATTGTAATGCATGATATATTTATTACAGCACCAACATGCTGTAAATTTACTGTGGCCTAGTGGTACTTCATGCAGTCTAGTGTGTCCAAGGTCCGGGGTTTGATACTGATAGAGGTGTTTTATTTTGCTGCTCAAAAGAACAAGGGCCCTGTCATGCAGAATGACTAAGGTACTTTTAAGCAGTTGTAAGCGGGTTTGCATGGGTTTGCATGATGCTTAGCAATACTTAGCTAAGCGCACACATGCGCACACTCGCTCAAACCTGCTAACAACTGCTTAAAAGTGCTTATTCCCGCTAACCCCCGTGCTAATTTCTTTGAAAGAAAAGAAAATGGGGAGATAGGAAAGTGGTGAAAAAGGAGGCACAAAGAGGGAAAGACAGTAGGAAAACAATATCGGGATGTGCAGGACGGGTGTAGGGAAGGTCCATAGCTGCCCATTTCTTTACCAGCAGCAGCTGTGCATATGCAATACATTTGGAGTGAAATTTGAAACCTTCCACCCCTGGGAGAGGGGTGAGGACAACAAAGTATGTTGTACTGCCAATTACAATTATCAGTTTACATGTCCAGTGGACATGTGTGCGAAATGGGCAGCTATGTATGGGGCGTAATTTTTTTGTGGGTACAGATTGCCCTTTATTTTTTTTCAGGTGGGAGTGGAAAGTGAGGTAGAGGAAGTAGGTATATTTGGGGAGGTAGGTTGGGGAGGTAAACAGACAAGACAAACAAGATGCATACAGGGGTGGTGTATGACACATGGGGTGGGTGAACACAATTGATGGGGACGGATGTTTGGAAATCACAAGCCCATGAGGCCACAGATGGTAACAGTGGAACTGAGATCCCCACCCATGGGCAGTCACCACTGCACCTTCACAGCCCCAAGGGTGGCTGTGCTGGGGGCTGCGTAGGATGGGCAGGCTCACCCGTAAGACGTGCCACTTTTGCCTCGAGCTGGCGTAGGGGATCAACGACTGAACGCTGGATCTCCCTACGCACCACAACCCGGACCCTTCAAAGGGTAACAGGTGGCCCTTCTCTGCCCACGCTTGCACTGGGGGACGAGCCTCATCCCCTGCAGTGCTTCCACCCAAAGGTGGCACAGGACCAATGGAGGAGGGGAGTCTGGGCTGGGCACCGGACCTGCTGGTGCCAGCTGCACTCGCCAGCTGAGGAGGGACAGGTGGGTCCACTGGGACTGGCCTTCCCATACGTTCTGTGATTAGGTGTGTTTAATTACAACATAAACAGCAGCATTCCAAATTAGTTGTAACAGCATGCAGTAATATTCCCATTAACCCAACACACCAAGGTTCCAACAGTTGAACAGCAAGCATAACACTTGCATATATTGAATGACAGCGGACATTTCAACAGCATGCAGGGATGATTAGTGGCAACAGGCCACCATGATTGTGGTGTTTGAACAGGGCACATGCATCAAAGTGAATGCAGATATTTATAGAACAATAGGACATATGTCCCACAAATGTTTTGAGATTACACATGCCCATTTAGGTGTGAAATTGCATTGTTTATGCACATACAGTAGGGTGTAGAAAGAAACCTCAATTCACATCTTATAAGTACTTTTAGTCTACACTACATTCCAATTGACTGCAGGTGTATATCCCCTACATGTATTATTACACTTGCCAACATGCATTAGGTTGTGTAATGGGTTTGGCTAGTTCATTATATACCTGACCTATATCTGACATACTAACTGTCCAAGATGCAGATATTACTGCTACATAGTTATTGATTTTATTTATATTTCTTTATCTACATATCTCGATGTATTCACATGACATTTTCAGTTAAATTTGTACAGAACCTTACATTTCGTGTAGCACACTCACATTTCTGGAGAACAAATTAACAAGCTACTCATGTGCCAGATTTACTTATGCATGCCAGCCATTAACTGATTGTTGAGGACTGTATATATGCTTCACAGCTACTGGCACGTCTATCAACCACTTTAGATGTGACTGCCCAACTGTGGGTTGCCAGCACTTATTAAAACAGTACTATTTGTATAATGCAAGGTTACAACAAAATTTCAAAGTAAGTGACACAGACACACTCCAGGTTTTATACCTTTATTAATTACATTACACACTTTTCCACAGGCTCTCTCCTTTATTTGATATTACAGTGCATATGGAAGACATATTCAAGACATATTATACCTTTATTAATAGGTTAGAACACTTTTTTTTCAGGCTCGCTCACTTATTTTATATGACAGTACATGCAGAGATATTATTCCGGACATATTTTACCTTTCTTAATGGGTTACTACACTCTTTTTCTGGCTCTCTGACTTATTTTATATAACAGTACATGCAGAGGAATTATTCAGGGCATTTTATGGCTGTATTATTGGGCTACACCACTTTCTTTCAGGCTCTCTCACCTATTTTATATAACAGTACATACACAATAATTACTAACCTGCCTGCTGGTGCAGCCTTAGCAGTCTATCTGCATAGGCTTTCTGATTCACAGCAAGGACACCTGCAGCTGTGAAGTAAATGAAGGGATATTGAGACATACCTATCCATTATATAGAATAAATTAGCATGTCGTACATACTGCATTCCATGGCCACCAACTCAGTAGTGGGGCATCTTGCATCCCATGGGCCTCCTGTATCCATTGGTTCAGTAGGTCCTGCTTCCGTCTCTTCAGGTCTGCATGGTGGTGACGGACCTGCTCACCAGTCCAAGAACCGCCTGTGACACTGGTGAGGTCATGAGCTAACCAGTTCCAAGCCTCTGCTTTGTACTCCGTCCCTTGAAACTAGCCTTGCAGGAGTCTTGACTCATGATGGTGGACAAGGAGCCAAACCATGCATTTTGACTCCTCGATGCCCCAGCGTTGCGCTCGAAAGCGTGTACCCTCTCCAGCACCAGCCATTCTAACTACAGATGGGAGCTACAATCAGTTATGGTGAGTATTCCCACCTATGGTGCTTAAATATGCCGCATTTCCCGCAATTTTTTGTGATTGGCCGTTTTTGAAAATTTTCGGCTGACTTCAGACCTGCTTAGCAATGGTTAATCTACCATTTATAAGTATATGTATGTTAACAGTGGCTGCTTATCCTAAGTTGTCATGGCTTAGTGGTTCAGTACTTTGATTATGGTGCACAGTGTCCTGGGTTTGAACCTTGTCATTGCTTTTTATTTTACTACTGTCCAGACAGGCTAGGGGGTGTGGCTGTGTTTAGGCAACTTTGCTCTACATTGCTCCACATTGACCTATGGTGTGCTGGTTGGCGCGGCGCGCACCTCCGCACAAACTGTTTGCGGTGGGTAAAGTGCTATTTAGCTATGGGCACCTCTATTGCACTGCGTAAAGCACTACTTAACTACGGGCAACTATATTGCGCGGGCTAAAGCGCTACTTAACTACGGGCAACTATATTGCGCTGGGTACAGTGTTGCTTAACTGCGGGCAATTATATGTCAGGGTCCTTTATAAATAAACATTTTGTTCACTGATACATAGGCCATTTCAATGCTTTTTAGTAATATTTTAATCATATATGTCAGGAATTATTTCATATACTAATTTAACAAATAAAACAGGAAGGGGAGTGGTGGGACTCGAACCGTGAATGCCTCTTCATTGTGTAAAGGCTCTACCACTATGCTATGGCTATTTGGCGTAATTTGCATAAACATTCCTTATTATGCTCTTCCATGTCGAGATTGCTAACTGCAGCTAAGCAATGGGCACACCCGTGCACACACGCGCAAATACGGCAGCTATATCGGGAACTAGAAAAAAATGTAAAGTTTTACTGTTTATAACTGTGCTGGGGGTTTACAATGTCAGGGAGTGTGGTGTTGGGTATGTGGACATTTGAGCGGACTCGCTCTTGTGTGTTGATATTTTACATTTCAGACACTTGCAGGGGCGTGGACCTTTGGACTGCTTGGCAGTCGGACACGCCCCCTGCTTTCCTGCACGGTCCATGTTAGACTTGGAGTGGAGTCAGCGTGCCCTCATGAATATTCATGGCACGCTGACATCATACTGTTCAACTGCTGTCTCCGCGTAAGACTTATTTAGTCTTACATGGAGGATTCTTGAATCCGGGGGAACCTCTATCATTCTCTAACAGCTTGAATTTCACACAGAGTTAAATGGACGAGGGGCACTGACCACAACTCTGATCTGTGATATATAACAATAAGTATCCTGTTTTGTTTTTTTTTTTGCTTATTTTTACTAGTTATTGCTTATTCTAGATATTTATAGGACATTTTATTGTTTACTGCATACTTTATACTGTATTTTATTGCTCTAAACTAATATGCACAGTTGTACTAAAATTGTCTGCCTTACGGGGCCTGATAAAGAAGGTTTTACTGTCACACTCTTTGTAAATCTTTTCTAACTACTTTCACTGAGTGTAAGGTATTAACTGGAAATTTTCTCCATTTGTTAAACATCTGGTTGTTCTGATTTCCTGCCAAGGAGTGTATCATGTAACTGACTTGTTTGCAGTTAAAATCATTCTCTAGAGTCTCCTTGCTCCTTTATCTGTTTAAAACTTTCATTTAGTGGCTCATTGCTGTTTTTCTGCTGTGATAAACATTTCTGTGGTGTTTTCTGCCTAAAATAGTGTAGCTAGTAGCTGTAATACTTTCCTTATTCAGGTCTGGGTTTCTAGGCCTAGTTGTTTGTTTGCAGAGGCTGTGTGTTCTGAGCACATTTTCCAGGCCATTCTCCACTTCAGTGAGAGTGTAGTGTTGGCTGGTTAGGGTTGCTTGCTCTAGTGCTTGGAGTAAGCACTTCATTGGTTCTTTTGAGTTTTTTTTTAAGTTTCTGGTTTCAGCCTTCTGTTACTTAAGAAGTTACCTTGTGAGTGTTTCTGCCATTTCACACAGAGCTAAATGGAGGCGGGTCACTGACCACAACTTTGATCTGTGATATATAACAATAAGTATCCTGTTTTGTTTTTGCTTATTTTTACTAGTTACTGCGTATTCTAGATATTTATTGCACTTTTTATTGGCTGCTGCTTACTTTTTACTGTATTGTATTGCTATGAACTATTCTGCACAGTTGTACTAAAATTGTCTGCCTTTTACATGGCCTGACAAATAAGGTTTTTACTGTCACACTCTTTGTAAATCTTTTCTGCTAGTTTCACTGTGTGTAATGTATTAACTGGAAATGTTCTCCATTTGTTAAAAATCTGAAAGTTTGTTCTGCTTTCCTGCAAAGGAGCGTATCGTATAGATGATTTGTTTGCAGTTAAAAGCATTCTCTAGAGTCTCCTTACTCCTTTATCTGTTTAAAACTTTCATTTTGGGGCTCACTGCTGTTTTTCTGCTGTGATAGACATTTCTCTAGTGTTTTCTGCCTAAAATACTTGGTGGCTTTGTAGTTGCCTGCCCCTACTGTAAATTTGATCTGGGACACTTTTCCCAGTCTAGTGTCATTAGCTCATTCTACCTGACACAGAGAGAACATTTGAGTAGTCCAACTCAGTTTTTTAACCTTGAATTATCTTCTATTCCTCCTTTCTCACTTTCTACCTTACTAAAAGAAAAGTTGGTAAAATCTACGATTGCTAGAATCTCCTAGTGTTCTGACTGAGTGTGCTTTTAAAACAATCTGGAAATATAGAACCAATAAGTATATGTTTGGCACTTTGTAAATGTTCAGAGTTCTGCACTGTCTTAATTTTTGCTTGACAGAATTATTTATATATATCCTGGCATTGTTTTTTTGAAACTGTAAGTGCCTTCATCTTGACTTTTTCCTAATTTACTGCTTTCTGCACATGTTTTTAGTGATCAATTAAATTGCATTTATTTAAACTGTATTTGCTTTAATATTGCTACACTCTCAAGTGTGCTAGCTTACACTGCATTTAAATTGTTTTTAGTGCTGTTTTAGCTGCTTTTCTGTAAAAATAATGGTCTAAGCTTGCTTCCTGCCTTTCCTGTAACTAGTCTAGTCCAGATACAGATTTGCTGTATCCAGGACTGTTTGTAAGCTTCTGAGCCACCCAAGCCTTTCTGTGTTGGAGGGAAGCCTTCTAGATTATCAGTGGGAGTGGTAAGCACTGGGTAGCCTATCTATCACAAGAGGAGTGGTTGCTGGCCCAGAAATTGTAGTTTATTGGCTGTTTGGGCAGTTTTTCCATCCCTTTCAACTTTCTGGTTTAAAAGCCCACGTTTGCATGGGTTTACACTCCATGCAGCAGTGCTGAGCTGAGGTAAACTATTACTGGTGCCAGAAAGTCTGCTCTTCAGTTTTTCCCTTAGATCTTGCTAGTTCTTTCTCTCTTGCACTTCAAATATCTCAATTGATTTGCACTTAAACAGGTTTTTGTAGCTATTATTAGGTTTTGTAGCTGTTATTGTAGCACACCTAAGTACCATCAGCACTAGTCGTTCCTCATGAAAATAGCCCCAGTGCTTAGTAGTTATGACCACTCCTTCTGGTATGATTAAAACCCATTTCTCTGTACTTTCTCCTATAAACCTGGTGGACTTGGGCATTTTGAGGCAGTGTAGCAACTGCCTCATGTACACAGACAACCCTCTCCTCTTACCTCCCAACACTCAGACTTGTGAGAGATGCACTTATATCACCAAATTGGAAGCTTTGCACACTCCAGCCAAAAGACCAGACTAAATGGTCAAGATAAGAAAATCAACACCTGCACCACACCACATGGAACACATAGACCTCCAGAATACCCTCTATCACAGCTCTCACATAAAAACACAAGCCACACACCCACCTTTGTGGTGGCTGTCAATAGAAATTTACCCAAACAGCAGAAACCTCCAAGACAGAAATGCATTTGACCACCACAACACAGCACAGACCCCTCAATTTAAGCCCCTAAGTCTAAACACTTTGCCCAATACACTAATCATAGGTGACTCAATAGTGAGGCACACAGATGTCCCACTCACTAGGTTGAATTAGGAGAAGGCAACAGTCAGCTGTCTATCAGGTGCCGGAATCTGACACATGACACACACACACTCAAGTCACTCCACAACAAGTACAAGTATGACTCTGTCATTGTCCGTGTGGGTGTGAATGACCTGAGATGCACCTCCCTGAACTACATGAAAAGAGACATGGTGGAGCTCTTGGATTATGTGGCACAGGCAGGTATGACACTAGTACTGAGCAGTATTCTACTGTCACCCAGAATGATACCACAGTACAAACAAAAAATGATTGACTTCAACAATTGGCTAAGTTTCTGGTGTCATTCTAAGGGGATCCAGTATCTTTCTGCTTGGAATGACATGACTAACAGACCTCAATGCTTTGCCTGAGATGGCCTACATCTATCACACCTGGGTTTCCGGGTACTGGCTAAGGCTCTTGCCAACCCTTTAGTGCTTTTTTTAGGTGATTTTCCAAAGACCAAATTACCACTGTAACAGCTATAAATAAATCCAATCTGAAGGTCATACTGCCTACCAGTCATGATTGGAGTCCACAAGGATCGGTCCCGGGTCCTCTCCTGTTCGGTATCTACTTCTCAGATGTCCAGGCCAACACAAAGGGGCTCTGGCTGACCAAGTTCACAGACAACTGCAAACTGAGAGCCATTATTAACTCCCCAAGTGATGCAGACATCCTACAGAAAGGTCTCACTGAGACAAATGACTGGTGTCAAAACCATGGCCTTAAGCTTAATGCCAAAAAATGCATTGTCATCCCCTTTGGTAAAAACTCATTTCCAACTAATTACCACATTGATGGGAGCCCACTGAATACTGAAGGCATTATAATAGATCTGGGGATGCAGGCTGACAGCAACCTCTCCTTCGACCATCACATTGCCACTGTGGTCAGAAAGTCCGTCTCTGTGGCACATCTCATTAACAAGGGTTTTGCATCCAGGAAGAAAGAGGTCATCATCTCGCTCTACTCTTCCCTCATTAGACCAGTCATCGAGTATAATGCCCCATTTGGCATGTATCTCACTAAACACCTGCAACAGCTGGATAGGCCACAGATGTAGCTCATGAAGAGGATACTAGGCATTAAACACATGTCCTACACAGGCAAACTCAAAATACTCCAGCTATTCTGTGTCATATCACCTACTTAGAGGAAATCTCTGCTTGACTTACAAAGCTATGCCTGACCCAGGTCTGTTAGAAATGCTACATCTGAAGAAATCCCAATCCATCCACACCACACACTCCAGAGACCTCAACCTCATTACCACAATCAACAGAACATGCTGGAGGGACAGTTTCCTCAGCCAGAGACTTCCCATGCTCTGGAATAGACTTCTCATACATGTCAAGCAGAGAACCTTGCTGTCCCTCTGCAAGAGAAATTTTGATGAGTTGATGAGTAATAAAAAGTTCACCCTGGGGATCACTCCAGTGGCTCTACTTGATAGAAGCACTGGGAACTAATGTCGGGTGGTATGATGCCAAGGCACTTCTACGGGCTAGGCTTGCAAAGACTCCAGGGCCATTAGCCTAGTACACACCTATGAACCTATGAATACCATTTTCATTAGGTATAACAGTAAACAAAGACTTAATATCTAATGTGACTAAAAATAAATTCAATAACGTATTATTCTGAGACCTCCAATACAATATTATAAAAAGTCATTGGTATCTTTTATAAAACTCTAGCAGAACTCTAAAAAATGGTTTTAATTGAGTTTCTAAATATTGTGAAGTCACTACTGTTATCCATTTATTCTAAGATAGAATTGGTCTCATTGATGGATTAATTTTATCCTTTTGTAATTTAGATAAACCATATATCAAAGGGGTGACCAGATATAATATATACAGTCATACATCTCAGTAGTAATCACACTCTCAAGCATTAGATTATATAACAGTGTTTTTTTTAATTCTGTATGTAACATGTTCTACAAATTTTCTGTTCACTATCTGAAATGCATTCAGATCTGACCGACATCTTTCACAGATTAATATAACAATCAGGATACATAATTACTCTCATTCCACCTTTTTCAGCTGGCTTTATAATTACATCTCGCATTTTACACAAATTGTACAGTGCCTTTCTTTCATCAATGCTTAAATCATAATATTTTCCACTCCTGTTTAAAATATAAAGCATATAACTGCTGTTCACACATCTAATAAAAAGCTTCACTACAGGTGTGCTAACAAGTATAAACGTACTAGGTCTATATAGGGTACCACCATCTTGAGGGGAATCAGTTTTATAAAGTAATTTCAGATCTAAATTGCATACAAACAGTCTTAATTCAGTAAGAAAATGATTTTAGTCACCTTCTATTGAAGGAACAAACATTAACCCAAATAAGTAATTCCAATTCAGGAAATGAATATTCAAATAAATTAACGACACTTCTGCCAGTATTTACCTGTTTGTCATAGACTGACTTCTGGTTATTGGACCTGTGTGCATGTGATTGTCTCTTTCTCGGCTTTTTCCTTGCATATGCATTGTTCCACTCATCTTATCTCGAATTTGGATGGGTAACTAACTGTAAAGCAATGTGAAGTTATAAAAAATTCTCTTCAGTTCTCTGTGTTGATGTTTCTTTTTAAGGCCTTATATCAGCCTCTGTTGTTAAAACCCCAGAGAGTTATTCTAAATTAAGATTTGGACCACTGTTAACATATTCACAGCTATCCTAGTATCTTATGGCTTCACTACATCTAGGAATATCAGATGCAGGAGCAACTTTAGGAAGTGAACCTACCACGTCGCTCATTCTTGGGCCAATAAAAAATGCTAGAACTTTTAAAGTCCTCCAGATCACTTTGAAGCTTACCTTTCTTAGTTGTTATTAATTTATGTTCCAATGACTTCACTCTGTCCAACATACTATTAAATTCACAAGATTTGCTTAAGAATCCATATGACGTTACTAATTGATCTTCTAGCACATCAATCTCTGCTGACAGTTCCACTTTAGTTTTCAAGAATAAATCATTTATAAGTGACATAATCAGTGCTTAATTTTATGTTTAGTTATTGCCATCTCTTTAATAATTCAGGTTATTTATTACCATAACTAGGCATTTTCACAATGTAAAGACATCTAGGTACTAACCCCATATCTAAATAAGCAGAGAAACTTAAACACTGCCATTATAGCCACTTAAATGATTTTACCTTATTATCCAAAGTAAGTACTAAGGTTAGTCACCCATTATTTATTTATAACCAAGGAAAATTGCCCAAACAACCACAAGGGAAGCTCGCAACACAATAGGAAACTCCAAACTAGCGTTTCCTATTGTGTTACGAGCTTCCCTTGTGGTTGTTTGGGCAATTTTCCTTGGTTATCAGTGCTTTTTATTGCCTTCATCTCTGTTTTTGCATTATTTATTTATATTTAACATTTGTTTATTGGGAAAGTCCAACTTGGAATGAGCCAATTTTCAGCCGAGGCCTGGAGAGAAAAACTCCAGACACATGTCTTTGTAATGTGTGAGGAAACTAGAGAACCCAGGAGAATTCCACACAAACAAAAGGAAGAACTCCACACAGAAGGCACCTCAACCAAGAACTGAACCAGAGAACCTCTTGATATGAGGTGACAATGCAAACCGCTGCACCCACCACAAGACTATTGCTGTCCACTGATATTCTAGAAATATTCAACAAAGTATTCTCTCATATCATTAAAAATTAATGAAACAGCTCCATAAAAGAATGCCTGGTCTGCAGTACCATAAATCTGCTTCCATGTAACGTGCTGAGTGAGTGTATAACCAACAAAAGCAAACAAAGAAAACAACTGACGATAGCTAACTGAGCCCCAGTGAAATAAAATATAACAAAATCAAATAACAGGTGCTAAGACCGCTACTCAACAATAAAATATTTAATATGCAGAGCTTTCGAGCAAAGACTCTTTTTCAATGCAATACAACAATAAAAATGTTCAAGATACACACACACACGCACACACACACACACACACACACACACACACACACACACACACACTCACATATATGTATATATATATATATATATATATATATATATATATATATATATATATATGGGTTCCTATGACTTCATCGAACTGTCTAATCACCGACACTCACCTCTTCGACACCAAACCATCGACGGCCATATCATCGACAATTCCGGTAAGCGATCTTCCCCCTTACAGGACCCATGGTAGCACTTTCAAGATAAATTATACGGAATCATGTAAACCCTAATCGTTGTAACACAGGAACAAGCGCTACCATGGGTCCTGTGAGGGGGAAGATTGCTTACCGGAATTGTCAATGATATGGACGTCGATGGTTTGGTGTTGAAGAGGTGAGTGTCGGTGATTAGACAGTTCGATGAAGTCATATATATATATATATATATATATATATATATATATGCAAATATCAATTAATCACATTTTAAATTAGTTAGAATTACAATATAATTAAAGTTGCATAGCCCAGAATTTTTAAATGAATATTGCTTCATCTTAAAAATTGGTTTTATACTATTCATAATATTAAGACATGGTGCATGATCATCCCTAAAAAATATCCACTTATATTCTATTAATGCAGTAGATGTAACTAAATAACCTCCACATTCATTTTTGTAAATGTTTTGTGTTGCTCTTTACTTAATTACATGTTTTTTATCTTTCAATGTACTATGTTTATACAAAATATTTGCTTCTACTCCCCTTCGTAGCTCAGAGAAATGTAAACATATTCTTTCTTTTAAATTACAGTTAGTTTTACCCACATAAAAATGAATATGTTTTACACATTTAGCAAAATATATTAAGTTCTCAGTGCTACAAGTTCCGTTCTAGGAAATTAGGCTATATAATGAAATATAATAGGTGAACATAACAGATTAAGAGCATTATTAAAAAAATGGTCACTGCTGAATTCTAATTCTAAAATTATCATGATTGTAGTCACTAATCCTAATTTTGTTTATAAGAAAGAAAGTAATTTAAAGAAGAAATTATGTTATGAAGATTTTACTGTGTCATGTCATAATTGTCATTACTGTACTTTTACAAATGGTAACATTAGTTTTGCAAATCCTGTTAGTAAAAAATAATGTATATTTAAGTCTTCTGCAACTTGTAGCACTGGGAACATAGTATATCCTGCTAATTGTGTAAAATGTATCACTTTTTATGTGGGTAAAACTATCTGTACATTAAAGGAAAGACTATGTTCACATTTGTCTAAGGTACAAAGAGAAGTAGAAGCAAATGATTTGCATAAACATAGTGCACTGAAGGGTAAGGAACATGTTTTTAAGTTTAGAGTTATATAAAGGATTTACAAAAATGAATGTGGAGATGATTTAGTTACAGCTATTGAATTAATAGAATATAAGTAGATATTTTTTTTAGGGCTGATCATGTAACAGGTCTTAATATTATGAATGGTGTAAATCCAATTTTAAAGGTGGAGCAATGCTCATTTTAAAATCCTGGGCTATGTAACTTTAATTAAATTTTAATGTTATCTAATTTGAATTTGCAGTTGTTAGTTTTGCTGTCTGGTGTAGCTATGTGTGCGTACACACACACACACACACACACACACACACACACACACACACACACACACATACACACACACACACACACACACACACACACACACATATATATATATATATATATATATATATATATATATACATATATATAGATATATATTTATATATATATATACATATATACATATTTGAGTCTTGGAGTGTTTTTACTATTATATTGCATTGAAGAAAAGTGTGGAGAGTACCTTTGGTTGAATGCTCTGCAAATCAAAATATTTTATTGTCCAGTGGCAGTCATAGCTCCTGTTACTTGTTTTCATAATAAGCAAGAAACACAGGAATGAAATTGATACTACACTAAATATTTAAAACAATTTATAGGATAACAAACTAATACTGGCCCCACTATCACAGATGTTACAGCAATACAGACATTCGTTACACTTACCACACACATACAGATGAATATGTACATCTGAGAAGGATTATCAATAAGACAAAAAACATATTTTGCTTACTATGTGCAGATGAATCCACACTTTGTAGGAAGGATAGTCCTGGCAGAAATGAAGCAAGAGAAGGACACAAATTAAACATCACAATGGGAGTAACACAGGGAACAGTGAATACACAACCTACTATATGTTTAGTGAGAATAGTTGTAACTGAAACTTGGCTGACACATCCACCCACAGCCCAAGTATAATGAACAACTGAGTCATATACATCTATTAAGTTATCAATAGGTACAGAAAAAAAATCCCCAGGAAGTATTATTCAAAATATATTTTTACTATACAAACAAATTTAGGACTTGTCATGTGTCAGCTTACCTGGTGTCTGTTCCTAGTACACATTTGTCCTCCCAGACAAATCAGCACCATCAAGCACATGTTTGTGTTCAATTTGTAATGAGCTGTCTGGATCTCTGACAGTAGACATGAACTTTTCATTTGGTGTCATTAGAGGCTCGTTACCAGCCCCACCCTTCTATAGCCAGTTGTTCTTGGGCAACTGCAGCTGGTCTCCTCCAGGCTTTTGAAATTATATCTGTGGCCTGATGATGCACCTAATCATAAGTCCTGTTGTGCCCTTCAACTGCACTGACATCAATCATTAATTGGTGACAAATCCGCATTCTGGCAGCCATCATTTTCTGAGTCACTGAAAGGGGGTTTATGTGAATTTGTAAGCTTGGCTGCCATAATCCTATTTGACATAAAACAGAGAAGGATACAACACATAAATATCACCTAACCAAAGTCTTCCTTATTTATAGGTTTGTTAGCATTAAGCACCAGAAACACACATTTCAGTTATTAAAAATGAAGGTTATGAGATTGTCCCACCTCACCGTTACACACAAACCAATGTTTGTCCAAACCGAGGAATACCACTTTAGTATTATCTTTTCCATTGAAATATCAGGATACCTACAGATTTTGGAGAGAAAAGCACTTGAAACACACTTTTGTTATGGTAAGACACAAATTGTAGGTCTTTTCCCCACCTCCAAAACAACAAATGAAAGTTTGTACAAACCAATGAATATCACATAATTAAATTGGTATATATACTTTCAACACAATTATCAGAATGTATACACATTTAAAACAGAAAACTCATTTTAAGATTACCAGTCATCTCTCTTTCTGCTTAACACTCCCCTGGATGGGTGCGTGGGCCATCTCAGAAGCATAACATCTGTGCCAATGACATGTACATTACATTTCTCTGCAATAACATAGAAGATTATAAAATAACAATTTTAACAATAACACCTGTGTTGAAAGTTAATAACCTGTCTATGTGAGAAATGCAAATGCCTACCAAAGTGCCTATGCCAACAGTGAACTATAAGGAGTGCATACAGATAAAAGTGCCATTCTCTACTGGACATATAAATTGCTTTGTAGCATGGTACAAAATCCAGAATGACTTCAAAAATACAAGCATATATTTGCAAAATTAGAAGCCTTTTCTGTAAGTAAATTAAGAGGAATAAACTGTTCTGTTTTGTCCAAATACACAAGTCTCCTCACCTTCAAGTCCCATAGCTACTCGGCTATCTTTTTATAGTGTAGATTTAGGCCTATAAGCATTGTGAAAATGCACATGATGTGTGAACTCATTAGAATTGCTGAATGCCAAACTTTTGACTTTGTGTAGCAGATATAAACATAGTGTAGGCTCTACACCACAGTTAGTTGCTAGTGGATTTCAACTGTGAATGATTCATGTGAAAGAAAGGAAGACACAACAGCAATTCAGACTACCTTCTATGCAGTGGGTGTGTCACTCAAGATGCACTTACAAAGTGTAGAAGTAACTTTAGCAAGCTTTTAAATAGAACTAAACAGCACACATTTATCATTTATTTTCAATAGCAGACAAACTCTCATGCCTGTGGTGGTAAATAGTTTTCACTGTTGTGTACTTTTTATCATACAGTTAAAGGAGAATGATACAAAATGCAGTACAGACAACATGTCTGAAATTGCAGCAGAGATAACAGGAAGAATGAACACAATACAAAGAGAAGATGTAGCTGCATTTGTGTAAAGATATTCATAAATGGTCGTGTGATCACTCAGTGCAAGGAATATCTAATCAAAACATGTACTACCAAGTGAGAATTGCTTCTATACACATGATTTGCTTTCCTGTTGCAAAGCTGTGTTTATGACAAGAACAGGTAACACACTGCTACCATGTATTGTATTTTCATTTGTATGATAGTTCAAATCAAAAGCTGTGTAAAATTATGTAACATGCTAATTTTTTTAAATATTAATATATTTATGGCACATAGTTTAGCACACAGATGGTGAAATTTGTCAGTATTTAAAATTTAATCTCAGTTTGGATAATATAGACAGCATAAATTACAACTGTGACTCAACTATGCGAGTAGCACTTCTTGTAAAGATATTGTCACACACACACACAAAGTACATAAGATAGGTAGACCACGGTTCAAGTCCCACGTTATTTTTAAGTATAAATGATATTAAGAATGTTTTACAAAGAAAATGCATTTTCACCATTGCCTGTGTTGTTTGCACATTAATCACCTGTATGCAAACATGCCTGATGGCTGCATACAGAAAGATACAGGGCCGGATTCACGAAGTCTTGCACGGAGTCTTAGAGTAGAGTAAGACTCCATGCAGCCATCATGTCTGACAAGCGATCCAGGAACAGCCTGTAGGGGCGTGTAAGAGAGCTCCTAAAACAGATCTTACAAGGACAGGGCTGGGATATGCAAATTATCTCAATTGCAGGTGAAAAGCATGCAAATGAGGTAGATTGGTGATTCAGGAAACCCGAACCTGTCCGAGTAAGAGCAGTGTTATTTGCAGAAATGTATTCAGTTGACAACTGAGTACCATTCTGCAAATAGAAAAACGGAGCCGTGACAGCTCCAAATAAAGGTTGCATCCAGTGCAGGAAACAGGCCAATGGCCAAATATATGGCCATGTGAAATGTTTCCTGATGCAATATGAAAATAATAATATTTTATTTTTTTCGCCGATTTCCGATGTTTAAGCGTAGTGCAGCGCCGCGCAAACAGCGTGCGCTCTAAAACCCAGACTACTAAAAATTAAAACCCACAAATGTGGATTTTATTGAAATTGTTAATGTACAATGCAAGGGAATGGCAGGCTGAAGACAACATGGCCACCGAGTAGAGGTTTCTAAGGGGGGAAGCTCAGTCTAAGAAATGTAACCAAGCATTAGTAGGCAATCCTATGTAAATGAGCATTAGGATAGTGAATCACAAGTGTACATAGCAAATGAGCACAGTCAGTGGAGTGTAGGAGTAGGATATGGGGAGCAATAGAGTAGAAGATAGGTGACATCACAAGGGGGGTATGTATGAAAGAAGTGATGCTCATTGCAGCAGAGTGGCATGTGTCAGCTGTCATTCACACATCATGGAAAGAGGTGTGTCAACAGGTAGGCTAGGGAAAGGCAAGAAATGGAAGGTGTATGCCGTGGATAACACCAAAGTTTCTTGCTGAGCGGGTATGCGCGCATGTACCCTACCAGGGGCTACATGAGCTGGAGATAGTGAAGCGCTATAGAGTGGACAGAGACCTCCTGCAGCAAATTGTTGAGCTGTGCAGGCCATGCCTCACACAAAGAACCAACAGAGGGGAACTCATCCCAGTGGAAACCAAGGTATTTGTTGGCCTAAGAATAATAACAACAGGTACCTTCCAGAGATCAACTGGTGATATGATGGGGATATCACAGGCATCAGCATCCAGGGTACTACACCAGTTCCTGGATGCCATGTCAGCACATGTCGGTGATCATGTATATTTCCCCAATTCCCATACTGGGCAGCAATATGCATCTCTTCCAGCAAATAGCGGAATACCCTGAAGTAGTGGGTGCAATAGACTGCATGCACATATGCATGAAAGCACCAGCCAGTGAGTGGGGTAGGGTCTACTTCAACAGCAAGGGCTTCCCCTCCATCAACTGCCAGGTCATGTGTGATGACCAAGGCATAATACTGAATGAGTGTGCAGGCTGCCCTGGAAGCTACCATGATTCCCATATCTGGCATCTGATGCAGCTGTACCAGACATTTTCCAATGGGGACATCCCATATGGTCACCTAGTGGGGGATGCTGGCTATGCACTGGAGCCGTGGCTGATGACAACCATCAGAAATGCACACACACCTGAACAGGAACTCCATAATGAGGCACACGCATAAACATGTATTGTAATAGAGCCTGTGTTTGGGCTGCTCAAGTCATGGTTCCGGTGCCTGGACACATCTGGTGGAGCCTTGCAGTACTCACCAACTACATATACCCAAATTGTCATGGTATGTGCTATGCTACATAATATGATCCTGTGAAAACCGCTGCAGCAGGACCAGCATAGGCCTGGGCCAAACAGCCCCCCACCATTGCCAAGGTCATCACAGGCAGAGCGTGACTCGGAGGAGGAACAACCTGAGCCTGCCCCAGTAGGCAGAAGGAGGCGTGCCCAGTATGCTTTGGCCTTGGAAAAGAGGCAATGCATAGCACATACACTGGCTCAGTAGTAACTTTGGAAATGATAACTCTCTCCGACTCGCACATATAGTAAAAGGGATGCCTAAGTTAACACTACCTGCTTTCAAACATGTACAGGGATGTAGTATGTGCATCTGACATAGGCAGCCCTGCAGCACCACCTAAGGCATGATTGCCATGTGTTAAGCAATATAAAGCAGTGCTAAACAGCATTAACCACCATGTAGTATATGCAAACAAAATCGCACACACCAACTAGCACAACTGTGTCAATGTTCAGTAATATTGGGGAATGTCCAGCAATGTTGGTGAATATTGAGCAATGTCGGACAAGCTTGGTCTAAGTAGGGCATAGCCGAACAAAAGCCAACATGCTCATATTTGCTTACCTGGCCCTTAAGCAGTTTGGTCTGCCCAGTATGAAAATATAAAGCAGTGATGGGCCTAGAACCCAGAATACTGTGCATTATAGCCAAAGTACAGAACCACTAAACCATGACAGTATTGCAGTGGTCAGCCTGTATGAAGGAATGTTGATAAGTCTATGCAAAGTATTTCATGGAAACCCTGCAGGCACAGCATAATCCTTGTCAAGTTATGACACAAAGGTAAGTCCTGCAGTGATAACAGAACCTGGCTTCCAACACACACATTATAAATGTTAATATCAGTCATGTTCGCACACATCAACAAATGTAGTGGACCTCAGATAGCAACATACTGAAAGGTCACACTGAGCATGCTCACACATACGAATAAATGAGACAAATGTCAGGCAACAAAACATGGAATGGCAGAACTGGGCATGCTCACACACTTAGGCCATGTCTGAGTACAGCAGTGGGCCACGTATATCTGGCAGTTGCATGTGTTAACCCAGGAACCTGTCACTATACAGAAATCCGCCCTGTGCACACAGTTATATGACAACAGATACATCTATAATATAGTGGAACCCTGTCATAATCAAATATGTTCTGCAGATACCGAAGTTGTTCATAGAAACTGGTAAAGCAAAGATGATAAAGACCTGCAAACAGTGTCAGCAATAAACATTGTGCATCTTGAACATTAGCATAGGTTCAGAGATCGATACTAGGCTATCTGCCCTAGGGCATGTACAAGCCTAGCCAGAGTGTGTTTGGCATTCGCAACCCTGTCAGATTACTACACTGTGTGTGTGAATAGTAGGTCACACAAAATAGCCCATGTACGTTTAGGCTAGTGTGTCTCTGTCTAGCAGGGACACAGAAGATATCCCAGGGGTAAACATATGATCACCCATACAGTCATCAAGATGTCTCCTGTAGGTGGTCAGGGGGTGGCTCTGCCTATGTGAAACTGGGATTACATTCTGGAGTGAGTGGAGCCTCTGGGATAAGAATCTGTCCCTCCACAATGTCCTATTAACATCTGTGCTGAGGTATACATCCTTGGAGTGTGTAGCTCCAAGGGAGTCGGTTATCCTGAGGTGGAGCATGTCCAATAATTCTGGGTTGGGTATATCTGTAAACAACAGGCACACATCGTATCTGAGTAGGTGGTAAGCGACTGCGTAGAGCTGGAGTTACTGCATCTGAACTGTGCAGGGCATCTGTGTGAGTCTCTAGATCTGCTTGGTGAGGAACTTCCATGGCCAGTACAGTTGCTGCAGGTGTCAGGTAAGGTACACCCCAAATGTTGCATTGTAACCAAGCATGGATGTGTGAGTATAGGGGCACAATGACCTCACTCAATCTAGATGTGAAACCATATGGGATAAGGTGGCCCACATAGAAGGTGTGTCCAACCACTTTGGCAACGTGAATGCCAAAGGCGACAGTACGAACAAGTCATGTCCCCAAACCCCTAACAACTCCTGCCGTATGTAATGGAGTACTACCTATGTGGTAATGTGTGGGCATGTTGTTATTCCCAAAGGGGATGACTATGCAACTAATGGCATTTAGCTGTAGGCCATGGCTCAGGCACCAGTCATCCATCTCTGTGAGACCCTGTTTGAGTATGCATATCACAGCTGGAGAGTTGATCATGGCACCCAGTTTGCAGTCAAGTGCAAACATATTCAGCCATATTCCCCCTGTGGTAGCCTGTACATCAGACAAATATATACTGAACAAGAGAGGTCCCAGGACCAAGCCGTGTGGGATGCCACGTGTAACTGGTGTATAGTCAGACATGGCACCTGCAATTCTGACCATGTGGGTGCTATCCCTGATCCAGGCATCAATCCATCTTGTGAGATATGTATCCATATCAACGCTGGTGAGCCTATGCATAATGGCCCAGTGGGTTATTGTGTTGAAGGGTTTTGCAAGGTTTAGGTAGGCTGTGTGGACAGCCGTCCCTATGTCGATGGACTTGTTAGCCATTTAAAGAATACAAACAGGTTCAACAGGCACGATCTGCCCACAACAATGCTGAAATGTGTAGGACACAGTGTCTGTAGGTTCCCGATGCCTATGTGTATGAGTCCCATGACAATATGCTCCATAGCTTTGCAGAACAGGCTACTTAGGCATATAGGGCAATATTGTCTGTGGTCCGTTGTGGCACCAACTCTGTGGAGTGGGACCACTGTCACTGTACGCCATTCCTTGGGTACATATCCTGTGGTAACTCCGATATTGAACAGTGATGTAATGTGAGGGTTGCATCTGTCATGATGCTCGTGTAAGATGCAGGCTGGGACACCGTCTGGTCACATTGATACTGTGATGAACACTTTGGGGAGGGCAGCACTCACCTGTTACTGTATGATGTCAGGGAGGTTATATTCTGTTGGGATGGATAGTTGCTCCTTAGGGGGGATGGGTGGGAGTCATCTGCATTGAACCTGTTTACCAGGATGTTGGCAATGCCAGTGGATTCAGGGTAGGTTTATTCAGTACGCAGTAACTCACAGCACATCAGTGAGTGTCCACCCAGGTTCCTGACATAACTGAAGAAGGTCGTGTGATAGTCCTACGTGTCTGTTGCAATTGTCTGGTAGAGGTGGCCCTTAGAAAAGTTCATGAGTGATTGTAGCTGTCTGCTAGTACAGATCACAGATGCTGTCTCAGTCTGGGATTGTGCTCTATCATGTAGTAGCATCCTCCTGATGTTGTACAGCTTATTAATGGCTGGGGTCTACCAACAGGTCCCCTGCCATTGGAGAAGTGAGTCCTGTTGTTAGTTGGGATAGCACAATCCATGCAGTCCACTAGGTGTCCATAGAATGTGTATGTAAAGGATGCAGCAGTGTGAGCCGTATTTGCCACTGTCTCAGAGTCATTGAAGGATACCACCTTGCTTTGGTGAAGTGAGACATTGGCTCATGAGAAGTTCACAAAGATTAGACAGGATGGGTGTATGGAGGGTATATGTATATCCAGTGAGATACATGTATGTTCTGACCTTACCAATGAGGGGTATAACACTGGTGTGGAACATAGAGTCCCCATGTTGGTGATGATCAGGTCCAATATGTATTCCCCCTTGTGGCTGTGCTGACTGGTTGTGCCATAGCATATGAGTCTACAAATTGTAGCGACTGTTGGGTGAGGGTGCCAGGGCTTGATTAGTATCCCCAGTCAATATTTGTGTATATGAAGTCACACAATATAATGGTGTTTGTGGAGACCTTCATATTCTCCATAGTTCCCATGAAAGCCGAGTGTGGTTCCTGAGTTTGGGAGTGTGTTCTGTAGCAGACAACAAACTGAAAGGCAGTATTGCACAATGGTAGTTGTATATATATGGTCTGTGATGCTCTGTGCAGTGCTACTAACCCGGAGGTGTGTGTATCTGTGATGTATATGGATACTCCCCCTAGTTGTGTTGTCTGTTCCAAGTCTTGTTGTCAGACAGCATGGTGTGAAACATAACCTGGTAGTGCTGGTGTGCATAAGCGAGCCTGAACCAGGCGTCTGTCAGTGCATGGATATCGCTATCCTCCATACTGAGGAGAGTCCTTTGTGACCGCAATATGAGGTTAACACAACTGTTGTTGAGCAGCATTACCTTAGTTTCATTTAACCTGTAATGCCTATGGGGGTGGGTTTGTCTTCAGAGCCCTGCTTAAAAAAGGCACTATGGTGATAGCAAGAGCCTTAGCCAGCATTCCAAAGTCCAAGGGTGACAGGTGCAAGCTGTCCATAGTGAAGCTACATGGCATGTTGAGCATGTCACCATAGGCTGACAGACACTGTATCCCCTATGAATTAAACAAATTTGTTAGGCAACTGTTAAATGTGATATGTGTGTCCATATACCGTGACATCATAATTGGTGGGTGTAAGATGCTAGACAAGGTCAGGGTCATACTGGCCTGGGCTACATGATCAGAGTGTTCCTCCATGTATCATGTCATGTGGTCCAAAGAGTAACGTCTGAGTTTATACACACCGGCATGGACAATGATGGTGCCAGTCCTGTACTTGCTTTGGAGTGACCTGACTGCCTGTGCTATGTGGCAGATCCTGGCAACCAACAGACAGCCCAAAGTGTCTATTCCCTTGTTAGGGCTGGTGAGTGGTACGTCAGTGTGTCTGACAGTAAGTGTCACCTATTACAAGTGTATTAGGTGTGTTGTTTAGCCCGAAGGGCAGTGACTGTGTGGCACACTGACATTGTGAACTATGTGATATGTGGGTATAGTGGTGGGGTAGCAGGTGTGTGTGTGTCTGCTTTGGAGGTCTCTGCTGCTTAGGTTGAGTGCATTTACAGCATCTGAGTATGTCTATGTGTGATAATGTGGTTTGAGTGCTGTTGCTAGAGGATATGTGAGACTGATATGTGGTGTGTGTGGTTACCTTTACCACCTGATAGACTGTGCCAGTCATGGGTCGAGAGAGTTCAGCACCCTGTATGTCTATATAGGTGCATCTCTCACATATATCTGAGTTTGTCAGGAGGAGGAGAGGGTTGTCTGTGTACATGAGGCAGGTGTGACATTGTGTCAGTATCACAATATCCACCAGCTGGACTGAAGAGTATACACAAAACCGACCCCTGGACATGCCAGGATATTATCATGACATACTCTGTAGCCTGATCACAAAGGATCAGTAGGGTGTTAAATGTGTAAAAGAGTATAACAGGGATTAGTGCTCATGTTCATTGGTGTTTTGTAAAGAGTAGCTGAGAAGGAGTCCAGACTGAATCATGACACCTCCTTCAGCTATGTCATAAATAGCAATGTACACCCATATATGTCCTGAGTCAGGGCCAACTGTACCTGGGTAACAATGCCGACATCATGACAGACAGGCCCATATGTACATACCCATCTCCCACTGACAATAGTCCATATCATCATACCAGGAGATATCACATGTAGAATGGATGAGCAGCTACCCCCACTGCCAAAAGCATGGCAGCAAGTGGAATACATTGATTCCCAATATGTGTCATGCACAAACTACAGAACAAACAGATCATGCACCTGAACAGTCAGCTGAGCCTCACCCCCTACACAGGATGTGGAAACGTTGAATGTGTCACAGCTACATATGGCACTCCCCACAAGTGTTGGTGCACAACACACCATAGTAAGTCAAGTCCAGTATGCCTATGAAGTCTGATCTGCAAGGTCATGGAGTCCATCATGGTTGCAGTCATAAACAGAGCTATTGGAAGCTGACATACACACAACCCTACCAACTGAGGTATGTTCATGTGCGGATCATGGTTCCCAAACATGCTAGACTGTTTGCAAGGCAGCCACCCAGGACATACATCAATGAACACATCTACACGTGTCACATAGACTTTGAATAGCCCTTTATCAACATACCAGACACATGTAGTATCCACAAAACCAACAAGCTGTGCATAAATATGTGTTGACATATGACGGAATGTTGATGTGTCCACAGATAGATCACACAAGGTAAGGGTTATGAGGTCTTGTTCAAGCTGTTGACACCTGCTGACCCACATGGACCATTTCTGGAATGGCATAAAACAAAGTGTACACAGATCAAATGTCCAGTCTGATGATGTCACCATACTATAAATACAGCAGGAGAAAGAAAATGAACAAATAAAGCAAGTAGCGTGCATTGTTAATGCATTTCTCTGTAATATCATAACATAGTTAAGTAGGGGTTTGAATCCTGCAAAGAGTGAGTTTATGTGTGCAGCTTCCTTTGAGAGATATCCCCTTTTTGGAGACTGGGAAAACTTACTAAAAGAGGTATATTCCTCTTTGGAAAGTCTGATGATGTCACCATCCTACAAATACAGCAGGAGAAGGAAAGCCAGCCAATAAAGCAAATAGCGCACCGAGTTAATGCGTGTCTCTCTCTAATATTATAACAAAGTTAGGCAGGGGCTTGAATCCTGCAAAGAGTGAGTGTATGTGTGCAGTTTCCTTTGAGAGGTTCCCCCTTTTTGGAGACTGGGAAAACTCACTAAAAGAGGTACATTCCTCTTTGGAAAGTCTGATGATGTCACCATCCTACAAATAAAGCAGAAAAAGAAAAACCAGCCATTAAAGCAAATAGTGCACCATGTTAATGCATCAGTCTCTAGGATAATAACATAGTTAAATAGGGGGTTTGAATCCTGCAAACAGTGAATGTGAGTGGGGTGTGTGTATGTGAGCAGTTTCCTTTGAGAGATGTCCCCTTTTTGGAGACTAGGAAAACTCACTAAAAGAGGTACATTCCTCTTTGGAAATTCTGATGATGTCACCATCCTACAAATACAGCAGGAGAAGGGCAACCAGCCAGTAAAGCAAATAGGGCGCAGTGTTAATGCATCTCCCTGTAGCATCATAACATACTTAGGGAGGGTTTTAAATCCTACAAACAGTGAGTGTGTGTGTGTGTGTGTGTGTGTATTTGTGCAATTGTTTTTGAAAAGAGTGCCCTTTTTGGAGACTGTGAAAACACACTAAAAGAGGTACATTCCTCTTTGGAAAGACTGATGATGTCACCATCCTACAAATACAGCCGGAGAAGGGAAACCAGCAAATAAAACAAATAGGGCACCGTGTAAATGCATCTCTCTCTAGTATCATAACATAGTTGGGTAGGGGTTTGAATGCTGCTAACAGTGTATGTGTGCAGTTTCCTTTGAAAGGTGTTTACTTTTTGGAGACTGGGAAAACTCACTAAAAGAGGTACATTCCTCTTTGGAAAGTCTGATGATGTCACCATCCTACAAATACAGTAGGAGAAGGAAAACCAGCCAATAAAGCAAATAACATGCCATGTTGATGCGTCTCTCTCTCTAATATCATAACATAGTTAGGTAGGGGCTTGAATCCTGCAAACAGTGAGTGTGTTTGTGTGCAGTTTCCTTTGAGAGGTGTCCCCCTTTTGGAGACTGGGAAAACTCACTAAAATAGGTACATTCCCTTTTGGAAAGTCTGATGATGTCACCATCCTACAAATACAGCAGGAGAAGGAAAACCAGCCAGTGAAGCAAATAGCGTGCCGTGTTAATTCATTTTTCTCTTTAGTATCATAACACAGTTAGGTAGGGGTATGTATCCTGCAAACAGTGAGTGTGTGTGCAGTTTCCTTTGAGAGGTGTCCCTATTTTGGAGACTGGGAAAACTCACTAAAAGAGGTACATTCCTCTTTGGAAAGTCTGATGATGTCACCATCCTACAAATACAGCAGGAGAAAGGAAACCAGACAGTAAAGCAAATAGTGTGCCGTGTTAATGCATCTCTCCCTAGGATCATAGCATAATTAGGTAGGGATTTGAATGTGAGTGTCTGTGTGGGGGGTGTGTGTATGTGTGCAATTGTCTTTAAAAGGAGTGCCCTTTTTGGAGACTGAGAAAACTCACTAAAAGAGGTACATTCCTCTTTGGAAAGTCTGATGATGTCACCATCCTACAAATACAGCAGGAGAAGGAAAACCAGCCAATAATGCAAATAGTGTGCTGTGTTAATCCATCTCTTTCTGGTATCATAAAAACGTAAGGTAGGGGGTTGAATCCTGCTAGCAATGTGTGTAGTTTCCTTTGAAAGGTGTTTCCTTTTTGGAGACTGCGAAAACTCACTAAAAGAGGTACATTCCTCTTTGGAAAGACTGATGATGTCACCATCCTACAAATACAGCAGGAGAAGGGAAACCAGCCAATAAAGCAAATAGCATGCCGTGTTAATGTGTTTTTTCTCTAGCATCATAACATAGTTAGGTAGGGGTTAGAATTCTGCGAACAGTGTGTGGGGGGGGTGTGCGTGTATGTGTGCAGTTTCCTTTGAGAGGTGTCCCCTTTTTGGAGACTGGGAAAACTCACTAAAAGAGGTACATTCCTCTTTGGAAAGTCTGATGATGTCACCATCCTACAAATAAAGCAGAAGGGAAACCTGCCAGGAAAGTAAATAGTGCACCATTTCAATGCATCTCTCTTTAGTATCATAACATAGTTAGGTAGGGGTTTGAATCCTGCGAACAGTGTGTGTGGGGGGTGTATGTGTGCAGTTTCCTTTGAGAGGTGTCCTCTTTTTGGAGGCTGTGAAAACTCACTAAAAGAGGTACATTCCTCTTTGGAAAGTCTGATGATGTCACCATCCTACAAATACAGCAGGCGAAGGGAAACCAGCCAGTAAAGCAAATAGCACACCATGTTAATACATCCCTTTTCTCTAGTATCATAACCTGGTTAGGTAGGGGTTTAAATCCTACAAACAGTGTGTATGTATACAATTGTCTTTGAAAAGACTGCCCTTTTTGGAGACTGGGAAAACTCACTAAAAGAGGTACATTCCTCTTTGGAAAGTCTGATGATGTCACCATCCTACAAATACAGCAGGAGAAGAGAAATCAGCCAGTAATGCAAATAACGAGCTGTGTTAATGCATCTTTTTCTAGAATCATAACATAGTTAGGAAGGGGTTTGAATCCTGCAAACAGTGTGTGTGTGTGTGTGTGTGTGTGTGTGCAATTGTCTTTGAAAGGAGTTCCTTTTTGGAGACTGTGAAAACACACTAAAAGAGGTACATTCCTCTGTGGAAAGTCTGATGATGTCACCATCCTACAAATACAGCAGGAGAAGGAAAACCAGCCAGTGAAGCAAATAGCGTGCCGTGTTAATTCATTTTTCTCTTTAGTATCATAACACAGTTAGGTAGGGGTATGAATCCTGCAAACAGTGAGTGTGTGTGCAGTTTCCTTTGAGAGGTGTCCCTATTTTGGAGACTGGGAAAACTCACTAAAAGAGGTACATTCCTCTTTGGAAAGTCTGATGATGTCACCATCCTACAAATACAGCAGGAGAAAGGAAACCAGACAGTAAAGCAAATAGTGTGCCGTGTTAATGCATCTCTCTCTAGGATCATAGCATAATTAGGTAGGGATTTGAATGTGAGTGTCTGTGTGGGGGGTGTGTGTATGTGTGCAATTGTCTTTAAAAGGAGTGCCCTTTTTGGAGACTGAGAAAACTCACTAAAAGAGGTACATTCCTCTTTGGAAAGTCTGATGATGTCACCATCCTACAAATACAGCAGGAGAAGGAAAACCAGCCAATAATGCAAATAGCGTGCTGTGTTAATCCATCTCTTTATAGTATCATAAAAACGTAAGGTAGGGGTTTGAATCCTGCTAGCAATGTGTGTAGTTTCCTTTGAAAGGTGTTTCCTTTTTGGAGACTGCGAAAACTCACTAAAAGAGGTACATTCCTCTTTGGAAAGTCTGATGATGTCACCATCCTACAAATACAGCAGGAGAAGAGAACCCAGCCAATACAGCAAATAGCATGCTGTGTTAATGCGTCTCTCTTTCTCTAGTGTCATAACATAGTTAGGTGGGGATTTGAATCCTGCAAACAGTGAGTGTGTGTGTGTGCAGTTTTCTTTGAGAGGTGTCCCCTTTTTGGAGACTGGGAAAACTCACTAAAAGAGGTACATTCCTCTTTGGAAAGTCTGATGATATCAAAATCCTACAAATAAAGCAGGAGATGAAAACCCTGCCAGTAAAGCAAATAGCACCCTGTGTTAATGCATGCCTTCCTCTAAGATCATAACATAATTAGGTAGGGGTTTGAATCCTGCAAACAGTGAGTGTGTGTGGGGGGTGTATGTGTGCAGTTGTCTTTAAAAGGAGTGCCCTTTTTGGAGACTGGGAAAACTCACTAAAAGAGGTACATTCCTCTTTGGAAAGTCTGATGCTGTCACCATCCTACAAATACAGCAGGAGAAGGAAAACCAGCCAGTAAGGTAACTAGCACGCCGTGTTGATGTGTCTCCCTGTAGTATCATAGCATAGTTAGGTAGGAGTTTGAATCCTGCAAATGGTGTCTGTATGTGTGCAATTGTCTTTGAAAGGAGTTCCCTTTTTGCAGACTGGGTAAACACACTAAAAGAGGTGCATTCCTCTTTGGAAACACTGATGATGTCACCATCCTACAAATACAGCTGGAGAAGGGAGATAGTGCACTGTGTTAATGCATCGCTCTCTACTATCATAACATAGCTAGGTAGGGGCTTGAATCCTGCAAATGCTGACTGTGTGCATGTCACTGTTGGTCAATGCAATGTGTGTTTTTACTTTTACTATGGTATGACATAGTATGATTACAACAGTAAGTGCATTGCACACATCAGGTATCTGCGTGGCAAATATATATGTGTACATGTCCCCTCAATCAGTACATAGGTGTGAAGCCTGCATACTACATGAATACATTTGTTTCCATTGACAGGTTGTGCCGCTGCTTCTCAGTTCGTAGGTCACATATGTATGCATGTGACAAGGCCATCCACTGACATGTTCTGTGGCCAATATCATCTGTGGCACACACACCCATGACAGTTACTTAAGAGTTGTGTGAGTGAGGGTATATGCCTGGGGTATATGTCAGACATGGTCATACACAACAAAGACTGCCAAGAATGGACAGTCTTCATAGGTGTATGACTGCCTTGTGGATATGCATTCAGGCCTCTAATGTCTTATGTAATACACCTTGGGACTCCACAATACCTATGGATATGTGGATACCAAGGGACACATGACATAACATGAGGCTGTATGTACACACTGTTACCCAACATACATGTTGAGGGCTACCACCTGTGTGGTACTGACAGGATAGTATGTATAGTACATGAGGATGGCTATGCCATAGTCGGCTTACTGCTATACAGCATGTATCAGACAACAGGTATCTGTCTGTATGATACCCTTGTGTAGGATATGCGTCCCATCCAGGGAATGCATTGTAGGCCAATCCATGCATTTGCAGATATGGATGGACACATCCCTAGTGTGTCTGCATGTACCTAAGGGGGCTATATGCCAAACAGGTGTGGTCACAGGAATGGGTGGTAGTCATTACCACTGGTTAGTGTTATAGTGTAGCACTGGAAGGATCTAGTTGTTACTGGGTTCCCTACTATTGTGTGTCATTTGTCAGGACATCATCCAATGATTGCTTATAGTCATGCTGTTAAGGTTGTGTAAACTACCAGACCACAAATCATTGACAGATATTAACAGTATCACCCACAGCATAGTGTCAACCCATGTCATACACACGTCTACCCATGTTAGTACATAACTGTAGTAGAATGCAAACTGGCCATTGAAAGATACTATGAGATGTTAACAATGTGTATGACAGGGTATGCCACACATCCCATGTGTTCACTATGCACATACATCCAGACAGTGCGCACCCACCATGTTCAAAGATGTACACTTGCTAATCTGTACTGCACACATCACACACGTACTGTCCACTCACTAACACATGCTGGCAACGCATTACACTTCAGCCAAGTGACACATGGGTGGACAATACATACTCAGACCTAACAGTGGTATAAACAATGATACATTGACAATCAGAGCTTTGATGCATAATGTCTGCTCAGATATACCTACAAGGATGTTGTTACACTTCCTTGTTGACAACTTGCTATTATTGCTACACTGCTATAGTGTCACCCTGTGCATCAGCACCATGCTAGCCTGTCCCTCCATCAATGATGCAGATGACAGGAGGCGACACAGGTATCATCATATGCACAGGGCATTTTGTTTGCCAGAGCCTGACACTGACTCATCCATTCGAGATGTCTGTGTGTGTGTGTGTGTGTGTGTGTGTGTGTGTGTGTGTGTGTGTGTGTGTGTGTGTGTGTGTGTGTGTGTGTGTGTGTGTGTGTGTGTGTGTGTGTGTGTGTGTGTGTGTGTGTGTGTGTGTGTGTGTGTGTGTGTGAGGGACAACAGTACAGCATGGGCCAATGTTGATGTAATGTGTGTGTGTGTACGTGTGAGCCCTAGTTGTTTGGTTAATGTGTGTGTGTGTGACTGCATGCACACAGCTCCACCATGTGGCTGCCATATACGGTAGTTTGTGGGACAGCCACAGACTGTACTTGCTAGGCTGTACAGATCACTGTCTCCAGCCAAGGACAAAGTACCTGTGCCTGGCACGGGTGCTACGGACAGTATCGGGTACCAACCCTGACTGGGTACTGTCATCAGAGGCAGAGGTATGACGACTGGACCCATGTCCCTGCTGGGACTGGCCAGAGCCACGTGCACATGGTCTACTGGGACGGTCAATGGACAGGCCAGCCCCAGCATTGCTGTGGCTGGTACTGCCACTACTGGAGCGGCTGTGAACTGTGGGCCATCCGCGACCACTGCCAGCTGTTGCTGTTGCTGGCATGCATCCGCGTCGACGTCGCAACTGTCCCGCACGGTCCTGGCTCATGGAAGACATGTTGTGGTGGGCATCTAATGTCTCCCCCGAACGTCTATCAATGACCTTGGTGTAAGTCTGGATGGCACCGGCAAGGTCACGGATGCTGTCATTGATAGCGGTGTAATGTGCCCTCTGCACCCTAAGTCCCTGCCTGGTGTACCGTTCCATACGTGCCTGAGCCTGCATTACAGCCCGGAAGATACTGGTAGTCGTAAGACCTGTGAGGGCACACCTGCCAGGGGCAATACAACCAGTGGTGCTCCCCCAAGAACCCCTGGACCTCTGCCTATGTGGTACTATTCTGGGTCTATGGCTATGGCTGCTGTGAGGGGATGCATGTGCCATGGGTACCACACTCTCCTGGTCAATGCCAACTATATGCTGTCCCTCGCCTATGGCCATTGGTGGTGAGGGATGTATTGACAGTAAGAGTGTGCGCATAGATGGGGTTGAATGCTGTGTACTGTTGATTGGTGGACCGACAGACCCTGTCAAATCTTCCTGTGCCAAAATAAATGTGTCATCATCACCACTATTCGTGGCAGTGGCTTTAGGTTGCCTGCTGCTTTCACCAACGTCTAACTCAGCACATGTGAGAGGAAGACAGGAAACACATTTTATGGTCTGCACATGCACACATGCATGCATGCACACATGCACACATGCACACATGCACACAATGACACATGCACACATGCACACATGGACACATGCACACATGCACACATGCACACATGAACACATGAACACATGAACACATGCGCACATGCACACATGTACACATGCATACATGCACACATGAACACTAACACACACCTCACTGCAGCACATACACACACATACCAGCAATCCAACACATACTCTATAGTGGGTGAATGTGGGTGTCAGTATCACAAGGTAGACAGTCACCACGCACATGTCGGCATGCAGAATATGTGTTGCACAAGACCATGCAGTGCAAGTGTAGATGCCCCTATTAAATGGCAGTATACATGGCTTTGATGCAACGGTGTAGCTGTTCAGTGATTGCCTACACTCTGGAACACAATGTGTACATGGACGCAACATTGCTGTGCAGGTATTATTAGCTCTGCAATGCCCTGTGCACCATCACTCACAAGTATACATGCCATGGCTGCATGTGTTATCTGTGTGACACATAGATATCCATGTCTGTGTGCAGTGTCTGTGTCCACAGCAGATAATAGTGGGCACGGGTGTAGCACATGCATGCTATGCACACACACGGGATGTGCGGTGCATGTTGATGTGAAGGAATCCCAATGCTCGACATGGCCAGTGTACAGTGGTTATGGTGAGTGTGGGACATATTGCAGATATGTTGGTGCCAGACATGGCATGGCATGCTACATGACTGCAACATTAAACACCACACATACCCAATGTGTGTCAAGTGACCTAAACACCCACTAGCATTCCAGGACATATATGTGACACTTTGTGTGGATGGTGACTGTTGTGCATATAGTGTATACTGGCATATGTAAGCACACAGACAACATGCTATGCATATTGTGTATAGGTGCATATGTTTGCACACACACAATACTGAGGTGCAAAGCAATGACTGCTATGAGTAGTACTGTGGTCACTGTAACTGGATGGAGTGTAGTAACCTGTGCCATCATCAACATGCATCTTGTGGTCACTCACAGCTACTAATGTGTGCAAGACCACTGCCTAGCATGCTGTAACTGAACTGCAGTGCCGTGGCTACTTTCACAATTACACAGCCACCTTGTACATGGGTGTGTGAGGTGCCCAATAGGGAGCATTGCCTAACATGACTGTGTTATGTGTTGCAGAGTGTTGCACAGCCCCATGATAGGCCTCTACCCCTGAGGTACATCATGTGTGTGTGCATGACATGTGGGATACTGAAGTGTGACCTTACAGTGGGTGTGTGGTAATGCCAAATGTAGCATGTGTTTGTGTACTGCGTATGATAAACGTGTTCTGTGTACAGCTGTAGCAACTATGCATATCCAATGTGCAGTACAGTGTTGCCACAATTGTGTCTGCTGCACTGTGCATTGCATGTGATTGAGGCAGCTACTGACTTTACTGAGATGATTGATGTCTCACAGCAAACATGCACAGCATGCATTATGCGTAGGTGTGTTACATGTACATGGCCTACACCTCACCTATGACATGCACATTTCATTACCAATATTAAAGTGTTAACACACTCACCAGCATGTATTGTCTGCCCTGCTGTCACACCAGGGGGACCTAGAAGAATATGACACAGTTCGTCAGTGGCCACAACTTTGGCATTGCTACTGTGAGTGTGCTAAATGACAGTGGAACAACAGTCAACAGTCAGAACTGTATGGATACTATTCCAAATATCAGTATTGCACACATTAGGCAGCCCAACTGCTAAACACACAGTACACATCTCACATATGCATATTCTAACAGTATAGGTAACGGTAGTCTACAGCTAGGGCATATTACCTGCACACTCCATGTCATCCTGCTGGGTGGCTCAGTCCTCCATGATGACACATGTGTGACACTGTTGCTGCTGTAGGCCAGGTACCACCACGCTTAGGAGCAGCTCCTCCACTCTGGTGAGGGGGGATGTACGGCCACCCCACCACCTGTGGCAAGCTGTTGCCAATGGATATCAGACACACGTCACCGGACATGTCTAATTAAATCACTGCAGTGATGGTGTACCTGCTCATATGTCCAGTTATGCATGCCTATGTCATTTACCCGGTGAACAAGGTCTTGCCACAGTGCAGTACGGTCATGCTGGTGCTGGCTGGCCCTGGAAAAAAGCAGGTTATAGTGCTGCACCAGGCTGTTCAGAATTTCCTGCTCCTCTGCAGCTGAATACGATGGATTACATTGATGAGCCATAACCCTGGAAGACAACTAAATAATATGGGTGAGCATGTCATGTGGCACACTTAACATTATGAAGTACAGATATCACTTAACTGCCATATATAGCATCTGCCTGTCTATCAGAGGATACACACATTCAATACCACATATCAGTGCTCAGCCCACAACTGGCTGACAGTGCCTGCAACATTCCATATAACACACCAGTATACACCAGTAGTCGGCACACTCTTTGGGATACAATGCACAGCCTTGCCCTGGGGGTATATATCAAGCCAATGCATGAAGAAACATGTCATCCAATGCAATGAATGTCATGTACATTTACAGTATTACTGGTAAACCACCCTAGTCTTTGATATCATACCCCTACCTATCATATGTGCAATGTTGTTAATATAGCTGGCATACTGCTGTAACAGAGTATACATGTTGCTAGGTACACACACGTACCCTGTAACACACATGTCATTGTGGGCATGGTACAGGCATCATTAAACACACATCAGACATACATACAACACACAGATGTATGCCGACACAGATGAGCATTACCTGTGTACTTTATAGTACTGTGTGCCCCTACTTACAGATACCTATGCCTGTGGTATGTAATCTGTGCAGACTACAGGAAACACACAAGACAGTGTTACCAGGGAGTGTGAACATACACCATATTGTGCTGTTTAGGCCTACAGCTTCAGGTAGTACAACAGTTCATATGTGAGCTGGAGTCACCAGCAGTACCACTTAGTGAGCATACATGTATTACCTCAGCCTACACTGGGACACCACAGTCTTACACAAGGAACTACATCACAACATATGCCATCCTACTATTTCTGCATCCCAATAACTGGCACATCTTTCTCCGGCCTCACACATAGGACACAAGCTACCATGACAGACACAACCTCCCACTAAGCTATCACACCTTTACAAACCTTGCACACAGTCACTGTCACACTCATTCCACCTGCCATAGCAGGTATTGCACTGAGTACATGTGTGTGTGTGCATTGTGTCATAGGTAGGTAATATGCTATTAGCCCTAGGGCCTAGAGCAGCCTAGCCATATGCTACCCTGGCCTTTGACACACATGTAATGTGATTTCACTTGCTCCTGTCAACTGGATACACAGACGTGACTCCCAGGGCATATTACCTATCTCCAAAACAATCATCAGGGGTATGTATGACATCGGCTAATGAGGAGCCTTGTTTGTTCATGCTGGGTGGTTTAGTCCAGAGTATGGCATATTTGTGGATAGGAACCTGTACCTCAAGCATGTGCTGTTTAGTGAGATGACAAGGATTAGGGCCCTAGGTCATGTAGCCTGCAGGGATTGTGAGGTGTTGTCATGGTGGTTGGCCGACTGCTATGGGAGTGACATACCTCTGTATGTCCGACAGTGTTAACCTCTGGGTGGGCGGTATGCAACGCACTTTAGCTGTGGTTTGTGAGTCAGTCTCAATAAGGCATGTGTTTGAGGGCAGTATTACTCTTTGTTAGGTATGTCTGTGGCCTTTCCACTTGCTGTAGTTGTCATGTGAGGTACATACCACATGGGGCATTGTGATGAGTAGAGGGGAACACTGACCTATATTTCCCTAGATGACACACCTTTTGTGATGACACGTACCACGTAGACAGATTACATTACTACTGTTGTCACTGTGATTATCAAAGTGGAGCCTATTGTCCACCTGTGTCCCGTGTACCCTTCTGACACCATCAGTGTTAGGCAGGCTACCACCTATGTGGCAGTTACTGCGTGAGGTGTTTTGGAATGGGGTATGGCACTGGTGTTCAGTCCATGCCTTGGACAACAGGCACCTGTTGCAGTACATATGACCCCGTGTCTCCCTCACTCTCTCTCATATATATATATATATATATATATGTATATATATATATATATATATATATATATATATATATATATATATATATATATATATATATATATATATATATATATATATATATATAGATATACACATACATACATATATACATATCTATCCATATCTATCCATATCTATCCATATCTATACATATCCATACATATCCATACATATCTATATATATCTATATATATATATATATATATATATATATATATATGTATATATCCATATATATCGATATATATCTATATTTATCCATATATATCCATATATATCTAAATATATCCATATATATATATATATATATATATATATATATATATATATATGTATATATACATGTATATATACTCATACATGTAAACATCCATTGCTGTACATATAGCTGCACATATAGGCATGTATACTGCCCACCTTTCATTGTGGGGATGTCAATTATGCAACAGTTGTGAGACATACGGTTATGTAATACTATTGCACAATGTTGTGCAGAATGCATTCTGATGTCATCAGGCCATATGGTTGTTGCAGGCCTCACTGCCTGTAGCTCAGTCCCACAGCGTTTAACACCACATGACATATACCGGCACTGCTTGCTTTCTGCAATGCCACACGCTACAACCTACATACATATGTGCACATAGCAGCCTTCAACAACATACTTATGTCCAGCCTTCACTAACAGTTGCAGTATGTCCCTTACCCTATGCAAATGTGCATGTACATATAGATACGGACTGCTGCCACATATGGATGATTCACAGTATGTAGAGTACCCTTCAGACACATCTTTCAGATGTCACCAAATACATATCTGTTACATATCTAACCTTTGTCTTCCTCACCTCCGTCTGTTGTAGGTGTTGTTTTTTATTTTTTATTTATTTATTTATTTAATTATTTATTTATTTATTTATTTTGGGGTTTTGTTTCCTCTGTGTTGCTGTTTGTTTTCAGCGTCTGTTTCCTTCTGCCTGTTTGTGTCTGTCTGTCTCTGTCTGTCTCACTCATGCTCTCTCTCTCTCTCTCCCAGTTGTTGCAATGATATTATTGCATGTGTGGACAGCAGATACAGGCTGCTTTTCTAGGTATCTGCACATGTGCATGTGATGGCCTCTACACCAATTGGTGCCCACCATTTAGTAATTGCATGCAGCCTGCTGTGTGGTAATTGCAGTTCTCACTGTGATTTCAGGACACTGCTATAAAATGATAGGTTAGGTAGGCATAGCCCTTTCAGTTTTGCAAGGTGGGGACCATGCTTGTTTGCTGTGGACACTGTTGTCTCAGTCAAAGGTTGGTATATGTCTCACATCTGAAGCTGGGTTGTAGCCAGTGAAATGCATGTTGTACTGAAGCCTGAATGTTGCTTCTTCCAGTACACTCTTCCAGTGTGTAGGTTTACTCACACCTCCTAATGCTAACACTGGATACATGGGAGTATGTACTTTCTTTTCGAATTAGAGAATTAACTGGCATACAACAGTAGTTATTGCAATGTATTCCTATGGCTTTCCTATTTTCCCTTTACATTCACTCATTGTATTGCATGTTATATTTTTTTCAGCACCAAGTGATTGTATATCTGCTGTGGTGTAGTGGTACTTCATGCAGACTGGTGAGTCCAAGGTCCCGGGTTCGAGACTGAAAAGGTTTTTTTTTTATTTTGCTGCTGAGCAGTACAAGGGCCTTGTCATACAGAGTGACTAAGTTACTTTTAAGCAGTTGTAAGCGGGTTTGCACGGGTTTGCACGACGCTTAGCGATGCTAAGCTAAGCTTAGCTTAGCTTATTTTATTTTAGCAATACTAAGCCAAGCTTGGCTTAGCTTATCATATCTTAGCAATGCTAAGCTAAGTGCACACATGCACACACTGGTGCAAACCCGCTTACTACTGTTTACAAGTGCTCACTCCCCCTAACCCCTGCGCTCATTTCCTTGACAGAAAAGTAAATGGGGAGATAGGAATGTGGTGATAAAGGGTGCACAAAGAGGGGAAGACAGTAGGGAAACCAGCTCAGGATGTACAGGATGGGTGTGGAGAGGGTCCATAGCTGCCCATTTCTTTACCAGCAACAGCTGTGCATATGCAATACATTAGCAGGGATATTTGAAACCTTCCACCCCTGAGAGAGGGGTGAGGACAACTAAGTGTGTTGTACTACCAATTATGAATATCAGGCACATGCACTGTTTGTGAACTGCTACACTGTCATTAGTACGTTACTCACTTCTGAACAGTTTGTGGTTTGTTTGTGTTGACATTAGCACAGTCTGCTCAGGACAACTGGACATATTTCACTACTGTGTATGTCTACCTACACTCTTGGTTGTGCCCAACTACATGGGTATATAGTACCTTTGGGTAGGGGTGCAGAAGAGCAGAGTGCATTATTTATTATCGTGTGATGTTTATCTTACTGAACATGCAGAGTTGCTGTGTACCTGTAAGTCTATAAAAGCTAGTAGTCTGTCTGAGTATCTCCCACCTGTGGACATATCCAGATGGTAGACAGAGGTCAGCCTAGTATTCTTTGACTGTGCACCGCAACAGTCTTTTCAGCACCTGAACAATGGCATTGTCACAGGTGGTTGCTAGCCGTACATGGCTACATCCTTTGATATTTCTGTGTTGTACTTCTACATAAGGGCATGCTTGTGGGATTCATTCTACAGCTATTTGCAAAGTGTGTAACAGCAGACAAGCTGATATGCCTGTGTGTTTCTGACTCTTCCAGGCCTCAGATACTCTCACGTATATATTTGAACAGCCTCAGGGAAAGGTATATATAACTGGGATACACCTGTGATATATTTCAGACATTTTGCAGTTCAGACTTTGGGGGATTCAGAGCATATGTATTACCACACCTTTTCTGATGTGCAAGCAGTGTCGACTCTCACTTATTGACATTTGTCATTAAGTGAGATTCCCCACCTTTCTGCCTACTGTTAGTAGATTTCACAGGGAGTCAGAGGGGCACAGCTAACATTTGTTTACAAATCAGCGTCATCACTGTAGAGCAGTAACTGTTGGGAGGTCTGGTCTGTGACCTATGCAAATATGCCAGTGTTTATCCTGCTCTGATACTGTGTGGGGTTTGTAAGGTGCTACTGTAACATTATTCCCTACTAGCATGGCTGATTCTCTTTTCACAGTCATGTCATGCAATTCCACAACACCTGCTGGTTAAGGCCCACAGAACAGGATTTGTGTTATGCCATTCATATTTTCCCTTTACATTTACTCATGGTAATGCATGATATATTACTTTCAGCACTAAGTTATTGTATATCTGCTGTGGTGTAGTGGTCCATCATGCAGACTGGTGAGTCCAACATCCCGGGTTCGAGACTGACAATGGTCTTTTATTTTGCTGCTGAGCAGTACAAGGGCCTTGTCATACAGAGTGACTAAGGCACTTTTAAGCAGTTTTAAGCGGGTTTGCGTGGGATTGCGCGACACTTAGCAATGCTTAGCTAACTGCACACAAGCTCACACTCGCACACCCCCGCTAACTACTGCTTAAAAGTGCTTACTCCCGCTAACCCCCTCGCTAATTTCTTTTAAAGAAAAGAAAATGGGGAGATAGGAAAGTGGTGAAAAAGGGGGCACAAAGAGGGAAAGACAGTAGGGAAACCAGCTCAGGATGTGCAGGATGGGTGTAGGGAAGGTCCATAGCTGCCCATTTCTTTACCAGCATCAGCTGTGCATATGTTTGAAATTTGGTGTGCAATTTGAAACCTTTCATCCCTGATAGAGGGGTGAGGACAACAAATTATGTTGTACTGCCAATTAGAATTATCAGTTTATATGTCCAGCGAACATGTGTGCGAATTGGGCAGCTATGTATGGGGGTCATTTTTTTGTGGGAACAGATTGCCCTTTTTTTTAATTTTTTTTTCAGGTGAGAGTGGAATGTGAGGTAGAGGAAGTAGGTATATTTGGGGAGGTAGGTTGGGGAGGTAAACAGAAAAGACAAGCAAGATGCATACAGGGGCAGAGTTTGACACATGGGGTGGGTGAACACAATTGATGGGGAAGGATGTTTGGAAATCGCAAGCCCATGAGCCCACAGATGGTAACAGTGGAACTGAGATCCCCACACATGGGCAGTCACCACTGCACCTTCACAGCCCCAAGGGTGGCTGTACTGAGGGCTGTGTAGGACAGGCAGGCTCAACTGAGAGATGTGTCACTCTCATCTCGAGCTGGCGTAGGGGATCAGCAACTGAACGCTGGATCTCCCTACGCACCACAGCCTGGACCCTAGCAAGGGTGACAGGTGGCCCTCCCCCGCCCACGCTTGCACGGGGGGATGAGCCCCATCTCCTGCAGTGCTTCCACCCAAAGGTGGCACAGGACCAATGGAGGAGGGGAGCCCGGGCTGGGCACCAGAGTCGCTGGTGCCAGGTGCACTCGCCAACTGAAAAGGGACAGGTGGGTCCGCTGGGACCGGCTATCCCATACGTTCTGTGATTAGGTGTGTTTAATTACAACATAAACAACAGCATTCCAGATTAGTTGTAACAGCATGCAGTAATATTCCCATTAACCCAACACACCAAGGTTCCAACAGTTGAACAGCAAGCATACCACATGCATATATTGAACGACAGTGGATATTCCAACAGCATGCAGGGATGTTTGGTAGCAACAGGCCACCATGAACGTGGTGTTTGAACAGGGCACATGCATCAACATCAACTCAAATATTTATAAAACAATAGGACATATGTCCCAACAAATATTTAAGGTTACACATACCCATTAAGGTGTCAAATTGCATGGTTTATGCACATATGGTAGGGTGTATAAAAAAACCTCGGTTAACATCTTATAATGACCTTTTAGTCTACATTACATTCCCTGTGACTGCAAGTGTATATCCCCTACCTGTATTATTACACTTGCCACCATACATTAGATTGTGTCATGGGTTCGGCTAGTTCAATATATGCCTGACCTATATCTGACATACTAACTGTCCAGGATGCAGATGTTACTGATACATATTTCTTGTTTGCATTTATATTTCTTTATCTACATATCTTGGATGTTTTCACATGACATTTTCACTTTGATTTGTACAGAACCCTGCATTTCTTGACACACACTCACATTTCTGGTGAATAATTACATGCTACATGTGTGCCTGGTTTACTTATTCATGCCAGCCAGTGACTGACTATTGTGGACTGTATATATGTTTCACAGCTACTAGCATTTCCATCACCCACTTTATATGGGACTGCATAACTCTTGGTTGCCAGCACATTTTCAATCAGTACTGTTTGTATAATGCAAGGGTACAACAACATTTCAGACTCTGTGACACCGACACACTCTGGGTTTTAGACCTTTATTAATAACATGGCACACTTTTCCACAGGCTCACTCCTTTATTTGTTTTAACGGTGTTTATGGCAGACATGTTCAAGACATATTATACTTTTATTAATAGGTTAGAACAATATTTTTTCAGGCTCACTCACTTATGTTATATGACAGTGCCTGCAGAGATATTATTCCAGACATATGTTACCTCTCTTAATGGGTTACTACACTCTTTTTCTGCCTCTCTGACGTTTTTATCTGACAGTACATGCAGAGGACTTATTCAGGCAATTCAATGACTGTTTTATTGGACTACAACACTTTCTTTCATGCTCTCTCCCATATTTTATATAACAATACATTCAGAATAATCACTAACCTGCCTGGTGGCACAGCCTTAGCAGCCTATCAGCATAGGCTTGCTGATTCGTAGCACGGTCACCTGCAGCTGTAAAGTAAATGAAGGGATATCGAGACATACATATCCGTTATACATACTCCATTATCAATTCTTACATACTGCATTCCATGGCTACATACTCAGTTGTGGGGCATTCTGCATCCCACGGGCCTCCTGTATCCAATGGTTCAGGCGGTCCTGCTTTTGTCTCTTCAGGTCTGCATGGTGGTGATGGACCTGCTCACCAGTCCGAGGAATGCCTGTGGCACTGTTGAGGTCACGAGCTAACCGGTTCCAAGCCTCTGCCTTGTACTCCGTCCCTTGGAACTGGCCCTGCAGGAGTCTTGACTCATGATGGTGGACAAGGAGCCAAACCATGTATTTGGACTCCTCGATGCCCCAACGTTGCGCTCAGAAGCATGAACCCTCTCCTGCACCTACCATTCTGACTGCAAATGTGAGCTACAATCGGTTATGGTGAGTATTCCTGCCTATGGGACTTAAATATGCCGCATTTCCCACACTTTTTTGTGATTCGCCATTTTGTAAAATTCTCGGCTGACTGCAGACCTGCTTAGTAATGGTTAAACTACCATTCGTAAGTTTATGAATG
The DNA here is from genome assembly GCF_019279795.1 of Protopterus annectens. Taxonomy (NCBI): domain Eukaryota; kingdom Metazoa; phylum Chordata; order Ceratodontiformes; family Protopteridae; genus Protopterus; species Protopterus annectens. Next base: position 1,369,456,606 of record NC_056733.1, read on the forward strand.
TTAATAGTGACGGCTTCCCCTATGTTGTCATGGCTTAGTTGTTCTGTATTTTGATTATGATGCACAGTGTCCTGGGTTCGATCCTTGTCATTCTTTTATTTTAATACTGTCTACACAGGCTAGGGGGTGTGGCTGCATTTAAGCAACTTAGCTCTATGTTGCTCTACGGTGCCCTGGTTGGCGTGGTGTGCACGTCCGCACAAACACATTGTGCTGGGTAAAGCGCTTTTAAACTTTGGGCCAATCTATTGCGCTGGGTAAAGTGCTATTAAACTATGGGCAACTCTGTTTAACTGGGTAAAGCACTATTAAACTATGGGCAACTCTGTTTAGCTGGGTAAAGCGCTATTAAACTATGGGCACTTGTGTTTAGCTGTGTAAAGCATTGCTTAACAGCAGGCTATTATATATCTGGGTCCTTTAAAAATATTTAGTTTGTTCACTGATACATTGGCTATGTCACTGCTTTTAATAAAATTTTATTCATATATGTCTGGTATTATTTCAAATACTGATTTAAAACATAAATAAGAAGGCGAGTGGTGGGACTCGAACCATGAATGCCTTTTCTTTATGCATACACTCTACCATTACGCTATTGCAATGTGGTACAATGTACATAAACATTCTTTCTTATGCTCTTCCATGTCAGATTTGCTAACAATAGCTAAGCAATGGGCACACCTGTGCACACATGCGCAAATACGGGCAGCTATATCGTGGATTTAAAAAAATATATATAATTATTTACTTTATATAAGTGTGATGGGGGTTTACAGTGTCAGGGAGTGTGGTGTTGGGTGCAAGTACATTTGAGCAAACTCACTCTTGTGTGTTGACATGCTTTCTAAAACCTTGCAGGGGCGTGCACATTTAGACTGCTCGGCAGTCGGACACGCCCCCTGCTTTTCTACTCAGTCCATGTAAGAGTTACGGTTGAGCCAGCGTGCCCTCATGAATATTCATGGCACGCTGATAGCAAACCGTTCAACTGCAGCCTCCGAGTAAGACTTATTAAGTCTTACACGGAGGATTAGTGAATCCGGGGGACATTGTAGCTTAAAAATTGATACATTGTTACTTCTTTTGCCTTGCTTTGTGCAAACATGGTAAGTGGTGTTGCACAATGGTCAGCACTCAATCACAACATCTGCAGATCTGCAACACCTTCAGACAAAAAAAGATACATTGTACTTTCAAAAATAGTTTATTTATTTTATTTATTTGCAGTTTGTTTTTCAGGATAGTCCATTGGATTACAAGGAGCCCATTTTCATTGGAGTCATGGGGAGAAAAGCTCCAGAGAAACACAAATACATAGTACAGAAAGAGCACAAATCCATAATATAGATTTCAATTAAATGTTAAATACATATTTTGTATAGTACAAAATTGCACAATTCAAATAGATGTTACATAATACAGAAATGAAAGATTTTCATTAGAAAAATTACATCAGGTTAATTCAGTAAGTAGTGATTTTTTTAGGGAATTACAATGAGGTAAGGATGCAAAACTTTAGGAGGTAATGACAGGCAACAAAGTTTGGAAAGTTAGGAAGAAAGTGTGATAGAATTAGGCTGGATGAGAGTAAGAGCATTTCCATTGTGAAGTAAGGTGTGAGTGCAATGAGGTTTTAAACAAGGAGAGACTGCTGGTGGTGAGGATGGGAGAAGGGAGAGAGTTCCAGAGGTGTGCAAGAGAGAAGGACATCAATTGATTCCCAGTAGGATGTGTTGGTTTATGCAATTGAATTAGGATTTGGGAATTGGATCTTAGGAATCTATCTGGTTTATGCATTTCAAAGGTATTTGCTAGGGAGGGGCAGAGAAATAGGTTATGAATGAGTTTGTGTTCTTGAATGAGCTGGATATATGTGAGGAAGTTTGGTAATTCTAACCAACCTAGTTGGTGAAGGGAATTGCAGTGGAGAGAAGAGGCTCTAAGACCTGCCCCAAATTTGGATAGTTTGTTATAACAACATGAGAGTTTTGCTTTGAGGGAAGATTGTAGGCTGGTTAGGATAGATGGGGTCTATATCACATTATCAAAATTCTAAAATGTCGAACAGTATAAGCTCGACCTTGGAATCTTGAAATGTGATATACTCAAATGCTCAGAACAGCAAATTTTTTCCAAGGGAAAAAATTTGCTGTTCCGAGAATACACACACAGCACAAGCACACCAAAATACATAATCCGCACATACACACATCACAGAACCCTACACTAAACCATACATACACTACTAGCTATCCACTTACCTTAACCCAACCATAACCCTAAGGTCCCTAACTAACGTGCAATCACCCTAGCCGCTCCCTAACCCTAAGGTCCCTAACTATCACACACTCACCATACCTGCTCCCTAGCCCTAAAGTCCATAACTATCACCCACTCACCTTACCTTGGTCCGTTCGCACACTTACCTTAACCCGGTCCGTCACCTTTGCACCACAGTTGAGGAAATAGTGAAGACGCAGAAATGGCCCACCGAATACTTTCCCTAGGAAAATATTCAGTGTTCTGCAGCTTCGCTATTTCAAGTGTTTGCTGAATTGGGGTCGATATTATAACATTCAAGGTTTTAAGACTTCAGTGTTATAATATAGACCCATACAGGTTCATAGGTTCATAGGTTCAAAGGTAGGTACTAGGCTATCAGCCCAAGGGCCTACGTAAGACTAGCCAACAAGGTCCCATGGCTTACGCCACCCAAGAAAGTTATTTTCCTGTGCCACTGTCAAGCAGAGACACATAAGTGATCCCTGGGGTGTATTTCCTATTTCCCATCCACTCATCAAGATTTTTCTTGAATAGTGCTAATGAAGAACATTGCTTGACATAGATGGGTAGCCTGTTCCAGAGTATGGGAAGTCTCTGGGACATGAATCTATCCCTCCAACATGTCCTGTTTATTGTGGTGACAAGGTTTAGGTCCCTAGAGTGTGTAGCTCAAAGGGATTGTGATGTCTTTAGGTGTAGCATATCCAACAGCTCTGGTTTTGACATAGCTTTATATGTTAGGCAGAGATCACCTCGGATTAGGCAATATACTACGGAGTAAAGATGGAGTTTTTTGAGACGGTCAGTGTAGGGCATTTGTTTGAGGCCAGTAATCCTCTTTGTGAGGTACTTCTGTGGCTTTTCCAGCTGCTGCAGATGTTTTGTGAGGTACATTCCAAAAGGGGTGTTGTACTCTATAATGGGTCTAATGAGTGTCGAGTAGAGGGAAACAATGATCTCTTTTTTCCTGGATGAGAAACCTTTTATGATGAGGTGTGCCACATAGAAGGACTTCCTGACTACTGTGGCTATGTGACTATCAAAGGAGAGACTACTGTCCACCTGGGTCCCAAGGTCTCTTATCACACATTTGGTGTTAAGTAGACTGCTGCCTATGTGGTAGTTCATGGATACAGAGTTTTTACCAAAGGGAATAACACTGTACTTTTTGGCATTGAGCTTGAGTCCATGGCTCTGATACCAGGCATCTGTCTCAGCGAGGCCATTCTGTAGGATGTCCACATCATTTGGGGACTTGACTATGGCTCCTTGTTTGCAGTCATCTGCATACTTCATTAGCCAGAGGCCTTCTGTGTTAGCCTGTACTTCAGAGAAGTATATACCAAACAGGAGAGGTCCCAGGATGGAACCCTGTGGTACTCCACTTGTCACTGCTTTGAGGTCAGATTTGGAGTCTGCAACTTTTACAGTGTGGGTTCTGTCAGTGAGCCAGTTGGCAACCCATCTTGTGATGTAGGGATGTATACCTAGTTTAGTGAGTTTAGCTATAATTCCAGAATGGGGGAGGGTGTCAAAAGCCTTGGCGAGGTCAAGATAGGCTGTGTAAACCACCTTACCCTCATCTACGGCTTTGGTGACTGCCTCAAAGAAGTCGATCAGGTTCAGTAGGCATGATCTGCCTTTCACAAACCAGAACTGGGTGGGATCCAGAGTTTAGAGGTTACCAATGTCTTTGTTTATGAGTTCCATGATGATAAGTTCCATGGCCTTGCAGACCAGGGTCGTCAGGCTAATAGGTCTATAATTCCCGGGATCAGTGGTGGCTCCTCCGTTGTGAAGTGGTATAACTGTTGCTGTGCGCCATTCAGTGGGCACAAAGCCTGATGCAAGGCTATTATTGAACATGCTGCTTAAGTGGGGAGCCAATTTGTTCTGAAGTTCGTGTAAAACGCAGCCTGGGATGTTGTCCAGTCCCATGGATGCTGCGTTTTTGGCTTTGGAGAGTGCAGCTTTTACCTGCGTAGTTGTGATTACAGGGACTCTTCATTCTTCCTGTATAGATATGGGCCTTTTAGGGAGTGAGAGGGGTAAAGTTAGCACTGAACGTATCTGCGAGGATGTTGGCAAAATCAGTTGGTTTTGTAATTTCCGTGCCGTTGTGCTGTAACTCAGAGCAGATCTGGGTGTTGCCATCAAGATTCTAGACATATCTATAGAATGCTTTGTGGTTGTCCTTAGAATTAGTGGTGATTTTGTTTTCTTAGCTAGCTTTGTAGGATCTTATAAGGGATCTCAGCTTCTTACTGAGGCTGATCGGGGAGCTCCTCCACTCATGGGATTTTACTCTCTTTTGCAACAGTTTCTTCCTTCTGTTGTACAGTTTGTTTATGGCAGGGACCACCAGATTGGCTTTCTTTTTTTGGAGGATAGCGTCTTGGTTTTGTTTGGGATAGCACGATCCATGCACTCGTGTAAGTGCTTATAGAGTGCATTTGTGTAGGATTCAGCAGTTGTAACTGTATTGTCCATCTGCATGGGTGTCATGAAGTTTACCACTTTTGTCTTAAGAAGCATGAAGTTGGCTTTGGAGAAATTTTTTACTGTGGTTTCCTTAATGGGGGATGGGGGCGGGATGTAGATATCAAGGGTGATTAGCTTATGGTCAGATCGGACCAAGGTGGAGTAGACTTCAAGTGCGGAATACCGGTCACTCATGTTGGTAATGAGTAGGTCTAGGATATTGTTGCCCCTGGTGGGGGTGTGGATAAGTTGATCCAGGGCATTGGAGTTTATGAATTCCAGAAAGCGTTGGGCTAAGGAGTTGGTACATGAGTAGTTTTCCCAGTTAATGGTGGGGTAGTTGAAGCTGCCCATTATTAAGGTGTGTGGTTGAACCCTAATATATTCCAGCACATCAAGAAAAGAGGAGTGGGAATCCTGGGGCATGGTGGGGGATCTGTAGCAAGCTACAATTTGGATTGCAGTTTTGCCCACAGTTGGCTGCACTTGGACAACTTCGGATGCATTATGCTGAGCAACTAGCCTGGAGGTGTGGATATCCTTAATGAATATGGACACACCTCCGCCTTTGGTGTTTCGGTCCAGGTTACATGGTTGAAAAGTGTGGCATGAGGTATAGCCTGGTAGTGCAGGGGTGCTATCTGAAGCCTTGAACCAGGTCTCAGTCACTGCACAGGTATCGATGTTCTCCATTTTAAGGAGTGCCTCAAGTGAGTACATTTTTAGATTTAGACTTCTAGCATTGAGTAGCATTACCCTCAGTTTTTGCTTGCCTGTTCCTGTTACAGTGGTGAATTTGCCATTTGAACCTTGCCTAAAAAAGGCACTATAGGGGCAGCAAGAGCCTTAGCAAGTATCCGGAATCCCGGGGTGACAGGTGCAGGCCATCTGTGGCAAAGCATCATGGTCTGTCGACCATGTCATCCCAAGCTGACAGATACTGGATCCCCTTAGAATGACACCAGAAGCTTAGCCAATTGTTGAAGTCAATCATTTTGTCCTTGTATTGCGGTATCATTCTGGGAGATGGCAAAATGCTACTCAGGGCTAGGGTCATACCTGCCTGGGCTACAAGATCAGAGAGCTCTTCCATGTCTTTTTTCATGTAGTCCAGGGAGGTACATCTCAGGTCATTCAAACCAACATGGACAATGACAGAGTCATATTTGTACTTGTTGTGGAGTGACCTGAGTGCGTGGGTTATGTGTTGGATCCTCACACCCGACAGGCAGCTGACAGTAACCTTCTCCTTGTTTAGCCTGGTGAGTGGGACATCAGTGTGCCTGACTATAGAGCCACCTATGACTAGTGTGTTGGGTACGTTGTTTTACCTTATTGGCTGTGGTTGAGTGGCACACTGAGTTGGTGGGCTATGTGTCATTTGGGTTGTGTTGGGGGATGGAGGTTGCTTGCGTTTCTGCTTTGGAGGTCTCTGTTGCTTAGACAGATTATTATTGAGAGCCTCCACGAATGTTTTTGTGTTACTATGTGTGGAATTTGGTGGTGTGGAATTTGGTGGTGTAGATTTAGTGAGACTATGAGATGAGTGTGGTGTGGTGCAAATGTTTACCTTCTCCTCATGACTGTCAGGTTCAGTTTTGGTTGGAGAGAGCTTTACCTCCAGTTTGGCTAGATAGGTGCATCTCTCACAGGTTGTAGTGCTGAGTGGTAGGAGGAGAGGGTTGTCTGTGTACATGAGGCAATTTTTACATTGCCTCAAGATGCCCAGATTCATCAGATAAACAGGAGAAAACACTGGGAGCTGACCCTTGGACATGACTGAATAAAAAAATATTTTCCTCTAGATAAGTGAGGAAAGTGAGTACAAGAGCTGTTTTTCTCTAAGCAAGTGAGAAAAGTAAGTACAAAAACTGTTTTCCTCTAGGTAATGAGGAAGGTTGAGTGCTATAGTAATTAGTAGTTTATTTAGTGCTTACAAGTTCTGAACAAGTGCTGAGCACGAATAAGCAAATTTAAGTGCTAAAACTAAGAATCTGTATCTGAGCTAGATGAGTTACAGGACTGAAACAAGTGCAAATGCAGGCTTTCAAATCAGAAAGTTGAGAGAGATGGAAGAGATTGCCCAAACGGCCAATAACTACAATTTCTGGACCAGAACAACTCCTTATGTGGTAGACAGGTTACCTAGTGCTTACCACTCCCACTGATAAGCTAGAAGGCTTCCTTCCAACACAGAAAGGCTTGGGGAGCTCAGAAGCTTACATACAGTCCTGGATGCAGCAAATTTGTACCTGGAACACTAGTTACAGGAAAGGTAGGAAACAGGCGTACAGTTTTTTTTTTTTTTTTTTTTTTTTTATTACAGAAAAGTAGCTAAAACAGTAGTAAAGACAATTCACATGCAGTGCAAGCTAGCACACTTGAGTATGCAGCAATATTAGACCAAACACAGTTTAAAAAATGCAATGAAATTAAAAAGGACTAAAAGCAAGTGCAGAAAGAGTTTATTAGGTAGAATGTGGTAAAGAGATGGGACTGGGGGAGTGTCCCAGATCAAATCTACAGTGGGGCAGGCAACTGCAAAAGCCACCAAATATATATGCATCATATAAAAGGGATGGAATGAGGTATGTATTAGCTAATGTAATCCTGGTGGTGGGAGAGATAAAGCGACTGTGGCGGTAAAGCATACCTAATTTTTTTATATATTTTTTAATATTTGCTTGTAGATGCTTATCAAATTTTAGTTGATCGTCAGTGATAATTCCTAGTAATTTTGTGTCAGAGACTAGTTCTAGGGGGGTATTATTATTGCTGGTAATTATGAAGGATTGTTTGTCTAGGGAAGAGGTTTTAGATGCATTGAATAACATAACTTTTGTTTTGGTTGCATTACAGGCTAGATGGTTGTCGAGCAACCACTGTTCAGTGGAAGAGAAGGCAACATTTTTAGATTGTTTAGAGTTGTGATGGAAGGGTGGAACAGATTATAGTAGAAGCATTGTCATATTGGATGAGACTGGAGTTAGGAATGGCTTGGAAGAAATCATTTATGAATATGTTGAATAATAGTGAGCCTAGAATGGAACCTTGGGGGATGCCTGTGGAAGTATTAAGGAAGGGTGAGGTAGCTTTTTTCCATTTAACTGCTTGTTGCCTGTTTGTGAGATAGCTTGAGAACCGCTGGGTAGAGGAAGGGGATAGGTTAAGTTCAGAGAGTTTGGTAAGAAGGAGGTTGTGGGAAATAGTGTCAAATGCCTTAGACAGGTCAAGGAAAAGAGTGGATACAAAGTGACCAGAGTCGCAGGCTTTGTTGATTGTTTCTAGGAAGGAGAAGAGGGCAGTGGAGGTACTATGACCTGGTCTAAAGCCATGTTGTGTGGGGGTAAGAAACTGATTATTGATGAGGTAGGGTAAGAGATGTTGGTGTACACACTTTTCAAGTAGCTTAGAAACAGGGGCTAGGATATCAATAGGGTGAAAGTTTGGGATGTCATTATTATTGCCACTTTTATGGAGAGGAATAATAAAGGCCTTCTTCCAGACCTGGGGGACCTAGCTTTCTGAGCTAGACTGATTAATTAGTATGCTGATAGGGAGAGCAATGGCTTCTGTGGCTACTTTTAGGAAGTAGGAGGAAATTTCACCAGGGGCATTGGAACCAGGTTTTAATTTTAGGAGAATTTTTTATGGTGGATATAAAGATGGGATTGATAGAGAAAGGTGGAGGTTGGGGACAAGGGATGCTAGGGGAGGAAGGGATAAGAGCACGCTGAGGAGGGGGTTGTAGAGGTGTTGGTGAAGGATGATGTTAGCTTGCTTATGGACTCTATGAAGAAAAAGTTAATTGGGTGGCCAAGTCCATGTCAGAGGCATCTGGGTTGGGGCAAGGGTTTTCTTTTTTTCCTGGGTTGAGGAGCGATGAGATTCAATTCCAAAATAGTTTGGGATTGGTGGTGTGGCTGGTTTGGAGAGTGGAGAAATAGGCTTTGCGGTCTAAGGTAATACATTTTTTACTTTATTTCATAGTGTTTTATATTCATTTAGGGTGATAGTGGTTTTATTTTTATGGTAATGTGCCCAGGCTTTGTCACAGAGTCGCATAGTAGCTAAGATGTTTTTGGTCAACCATGGTACAAGGTTACTTTTTATACATTTTGCTTTTAGAGGGGCAAAGGGGTTGAGCAGGTTTGTGAAAGTAGAGTTAAAGTAGGATAGAGCATTATCTAGGGAAAGAGTTTTAATGGGTTCCAGTCTGTGCTATTTAGTGCATTTGAGAAGGTTTCAGCATTGAAATTCTTTAGGCAACAAGTGGAAATATAGGTGTGAGTTAGTTGTATAGAAGAGGGGAGACGGTGGGCAAAAGTGGGTAAATGGTCAGCTAGTGGGTCTGGGAGAATACCACTATCAGAAATATAGTGAGAATGGGATACTAGAATCCATTCTATTGTAGTTCCAATGATGGAGTTCTTGGAAGGCCTGGTAGTGGAATTGATTAGTTCTTGAAAGTTATATAAGTTAATATTGAGTGTATTAACCCATCGGGAGAAGCTTCTAAAAATTCAGAGAGCACACAGGCAGGGGAGAGTAGAAGCTTCCATGTGGACTGCACAGAAAGCTACTGCTCAGCGACTGCACAGAAACATTGCTAGTTGTTCTGCCCTCTTATGTGCAAACATGGTAAGAGGTATTATGCAGTGGTCTGTACTCTGGGCAGTAATAAGTGTGAAAAATAGACCTTCTGCCTAGATTTTCCTTTGGCAACAGGTGTAAGTTCATGGTCACAGTACAGGTGAGACAAGTTTCTCATATAGAACACTCCAAAGTTCATTACTGTTGTCCAACTTAATTTTATATAAAAATTAACAATTTAAAGATAATTATACATAACAATGACTATGTATAGCAGTTCATGTCATATGAATTATTCACGTGACCAGGGGTATCCTGACAATTATGTTTCTGTAATTAAAAGTTTCTTTTCTGCCATGGGGGGACTTCATACTTTACTGATAGTCATCACATAACACAAGTATGTTGAAAAACAGAATGTATTGTGTGGTCTGACCCTGAACTCAGAAATATTCCCTGAAAATAATACAAGTATATGCATTACTAGTATATTGTCACACATTACTCCTGTATCATGCATGAGAATGCACAAACTGGACCTTGTCAGGTCACACGCATACATGCCTAACTGAAGTGAAGCACCACTCACTCTTTAATGTGTCTATATAATTAATGAGCATATCTGACAAACACTTCTGTGACACTGAGCACTCTGGACAGTAATGAGTGCAAAAATGTACTTCCTGCTTAGCTTTCATTGTGGCAGCAGGTGTAAGTTCATAACCACAATACAGGTGAATACTGGTTCTACTCCAGATTTTATTAATGCTGTTCCATTTAAATTTATATAAAAATAACAATATAAAGATAATTATACATAACAATAACTATGTATGGAAGTTGATATATGAATTATATGTGTGACTGGAGATATCCTAACATTTATGTTTTTGTAATTCAATGTTGTTTCTTCTCTGGGATTTATTTATTTATTATTTATTTATTATTTGACAGTTGTTAACAGGGTTAGTCTAACTGGGCTAGAAGCCCTTTTTCAGCAGAGGCCCAAGGAGAAAAACTCCAATAACAAGAACAAAACATAAAACCAAGAATTACTTACAAAGAAATATACATAACTCTGACAATTCCAACAGTAGTGTGCCTGCTATTCGTTACAATAAAGAACATCTACAGTAAAACAATACATAATATCATTTGGTTCCACATGTACAGAGAGTACAGATGGAATTTTACAGGTAGTGAATCAATCAGTTACAGGTACATTGGCATGTAAGTGTAATTAAAGTGATAAACATTATAGTACTTGTTTGATATTTAGGTAGAAACTGCAGGAAGATAGATATATGATAAAGGGGTAGAGGAGATCACTGACATAGTACTAGCAGAGATGGAGGGGGAGGAGAAGAATGGGAAGAGGTAGGTCAGGTTGGAGTGAGACCAGGACAAGACCATGTTCTGATTGTGTGATCTTTTAAAAACAGAAGGTTCATGCGGTAACTTTTAGATCATGGGGAAGTTTATTCCCAATATTAGCAACAGAATGTCTATAAAGAAGTTTCCCAGTTTGTTTATTGGGCTTATAGACTTCCAGAAAATGTAGGTCTGCACTGCAGAGACAACATTTGGGATTGTTGGGAGAGATTAGAGTAGAGATAGCAGGGCAGTGAGGGGGATTTATAAGAACAAAGTGAGTGAGCTGGAGTTGTGGGAGTAGGAGTTGGTTATGTGCTTCTGGCCATTGTAAAAGTTGTAGGGCATTGCAGTGGTGGGAGCGGTAGAGGAGATTTGCAGCAAGTTTAGCTATTTTATTGTAAGTAGATTCAAGTTTAGTTATGAGGTTGGTTTAGAAGCTGGTGAGAATAGGTGCGGCATAGAAGAGAGTTGGTAGTAGAAAATTTGGTGCCAGAGTTTGTTGTGAGTTACTTGTGAGGTATTTTTTATTCTTATATAGTAAGCTTAGTTTTTGGTGTGTTTTTTGATGGCTTGTAGAATGCAGATATCAAACTTAAGTTGATCATCAATAACTGCAACAAGGAGTTTGATATGTGTTTCTGCTGAGACAGTAGTGTTGTTGAGTGAAGAGACTGAGAAGGAGGTTTTATAGTGTTGTAGGTTTTTAGGGAGGAACAGAAGTAGTTTTGTTTTCTTTGGATTAAGTAGTAGTTTGTTGCCATTTTTCAACAGATAGAAGTAAATCTTGGGTAAAGGATAATAGGTGGGGGAGAGTATCAGAACAGGATATGATAGCAGGATCATCAGCATACTGGATAAGAGAGGAGTTGGGGCAGGCAGAATGAAGATTATTTGTAAAAATGTTAAAGAAAAGGGGTCCTAGTATTGAACCTTGTGGTATTCCAGTATGGACAGGAATGAAGGGGGAGGGGGCTGATAGCCACCTGACAGATTGGAGTCTATTAGAAAGGTAGCTAGTGAACCACAGTAAAGTGATTTGGGAGAGGTTAAGTTCTTAAGTTTAGCTATATGCAGATTGTAGGATACCGTGTCAAAAGCTTTGGATGAATCTAGGAAAAGACTGGAAACTAGTTTGTTTTCATCACGTGCTTTGGCACTGATCTGAGTGAAAGTTATGAGAGCAGTGGCTGTGCTATGATTGGGACAAAAGCCATGTTGTGCTGGGATTAGGAGATTATTCTGCATGACGTGACCAAGGATTTGTTTGTGAAGACATTTTTCCAGAATCTTGCAGAGGAGATTTGATAGCAATGGGGCGGTAGTTGAAGGGGTCTATAGAATTTCCTCCTTTGTGGAGAGGGATGACATAGAATTTTTTCCATAGCTTGGGCACAGTATTTTCAAGGACAGAGTGATTGATGAGTATAGAAATGGAGTAGGCAATGGAATTGGAGGCAATATTGAGAAATTGTGGGGATAGTTGTCTGCAGAAGTGCAGCATGGTTTGAGTTTAGGGAGGAGAGATTTGATGTACGCATTGAAAGTGGGTTTTAATGAGAAGCTGGGGTTCGGTGAGGTTGAGTGGGTTTTATGATAAGGTGGGTTTGTAGATGTGTTTGTAATAACGTGTTTACTAGAGTCAATGAAGAATGAGTTTAGAAGAGTAGCAGTATCGAGGTCAGAGCTATTTGGACAAGGACTAGGTGTGGAGGGCTTGCCAGGATAAAGAATCTTGTTAATGTTGTTCCAAAATAGTCTGCGGTTAGAGTGGGGATTATTTAATGGTTTCTGGTAGTATTGTTTTTTGTCACTGTCAGTGGACTTCATACTTTACTGATAGCCATCTACTCAACTCACATAACACAATTATAGCCGAAAAATAGGTGGGGGAGAGTATCAGAACAGGATATGATAGCAGGATCATCATCATACTGGATAAGAGAGGAGTGGGGGCAGGCAGAGTGAAGGTTATTTGTAAAAATGTTAAAGAGAAGGGGTCCTAGTATTGAACCTTGTGGTATTCCAGTATGGACAGGAATGAAGGGGGAGGGGGCTGATAGCCACCTGACAGATTGGAGTCTATTAGAGAGGTAGCTAGTGAACCACAGTAAAGTGATTTGGGAGAGGTTAAATTCTTAAGTTTAGCTATATGCAGATTGTAGGACACTGTGTCAAAAGCTTTGGCTGAATCTAGGAAAAGACTGGAAACTAGTTTGTTTTCATCACGTGCTTTGGCACTGATCTGAGTGAAAGTTATGAGAGCAGTGGCTGTGCTATGATGGGGACAAAAGCCATGTTGTGCTGGGATTAAGAGATTATTCTGCATGAGGTGACCAAGGATTTGTTTGTGAAGACATGTTTCCATAATCTTGGAGAGGAGATTTGATAGCAATGGGGCGGTAGTTGAAGGGGTCTATAGAGTTTTGTCCTTTGTGGAGAGGGATGACATAGCATTTTTTCAATAGCTTGGGCACAGTATTTTCAAGGACAGAGTGACTGATGAGTATAGAAATGGAGTAGGCAATGGAATTGGAGGCCATTTTTGAGAAATTGCGGTGGTAGTTGTCTGCAGAAGTGGAGCATGGTTTGAGTTTAGGGAGGAGAGATTTGATGTATGCAGTGAAAGTGGGTTTTAACGAGAAGCTGGAGGTCGGTGAGGTTGAGTGGGTTTTATGACAAGGTGGGTTTGTAGATGTGTTTGTAGTAAGGTGTTTACTAGAGTCAATGAAGAATGAGTTTAGAAGAGTAGCAGTATCGAGGTCAGAGCTATTTGGACAAGGACTAGGTGTGGAGGGCTTGCCAGGATAAAAAAATCTTGTTAATGTTGTTCCAAAATAGTCTCCGGTTAGAGTGGGGATTATTTAATGGTTTCTGGTAGTATTGTTTTTTGTCACTGTCAGTGGACTTCATACTTTACTGATAGCCATCTACTCAACTCACATAACACAATTATAGCTGAAAAATAGAATGCATTCCATGGTCTGACCCAGAACTCAGAAATCTTTCCTGAAAGTAATACAAGTATATGTATTTCCAGTATATTGTCACATATTACTCCTGCTTCACACATGAGAATGCATAAACCATGACCTTGTCAGGTCACAATCATACATGACTGATTGAAGTATAGCATCACTCACACTTAATGCGTCAATATAATTAATTAGCATGCCCACAAACACTTCTTCTGTGGCAATGAGGAAATAAGACATATATGGAAGAATATGTATCCTCAATCTTACATAGTTTTGAATCCCACATTGTACAAATTACATTTGTCACTGAGTAAGGGTCCACAAAATATGTGTCAAATCATATAATTTATTCCCCCCAATTCATGTCTTAAAAGTCAAATAAATTAACAGAATAGGAGCAGACAAGCCTTACATTAATGCCAACTGCCACATTGCCTTTCTTGTTTAATAAACTGTCTTCCTCTCTGCTTGGCAATGTTGGTCTCTACTTAAAATCATGATTGACATGGTTGTGCTAGTTTGTGCACTGGTCATAGAATGTGATATCATGAATTAGTGGGAAAACACTTAAACTATTGTTGGATGACCTGTGCAGACATGGCAGAAGCTGGCAAGGATGGTGCTCAGTTTGGTGCTCATAGATGGGGTGTAGAGAATCAGGAATATTCATTGCAGTCCTCATAAAGCACCACAGGTGTAGGCTGTTGCAGGGGGGACTATACTGGGTCTCAATGTAAATCGGAGGCGTGGAATAGTCTGGCCAAGGCTGTCTCCTAGGTGTGACTAGCATTCCACAAATAACACAAAACCGCTGTGGTTTAATTCACTAGACATTTAACTTCAAAAGTTACAAAGTTTGAAGAAGGGTTAATCCTGAAAGCTTTATTTTTTATCTGTTAATTGAGTGTTTTCATTTGGTCATTTTTTATTTTGTGACTAGCATTCCACGCACAGGAGAGCATCATTACAATGACCTGAAATGGCACAGGCAGGAACAACTCATCTAATGGCTGGATGAGTTTAGGACTGCTGACATCTCACTGTTGTCTAAGCATACTGACAGATACTTTAATTAACATAAAAAGCTGTAGATAGCCAAGACTGATATGCATGATGTTTTTCTATTTTTCTCTCCTTATTTATTTTTCAGCTGCTCAGGAGATTTCAGCAAACAGGGAGGCCCATGCTGAACACTTATAAAGACATGGAGAAGCAAGGGGTATGTAAGCAGCACAAAGTAACATTATTTTATTAAAATTATTGCTGTTTCATAAATTACTATTAAATTAAGCATGTATATCTTAACAGTAAAAGCAGACATGTTTGTTTATTTTGCAGCTCAAGGTAATTGCAGGAGTCAAGTGTTATAGTGCATTCAGATATTGTGGGTTCAAATCTCAAAAACAACAAATACATACTAAAAAAATGTATATTAATTTCAACAAAATAGCATAAATGCTATATTGTTAACTTAATCTGTATTATTTTTAAAATCATATATGCAATATATGTATGTTACAAGGATTGTTTGGAAAAATTCACAGTCCTAGTTTGGATTTTTAAAAAGTATAGTTAACATAAAAGTAAAAATATAATTTACTATAGAAAATTATTGTATATGACATATAATGGTTCAAATTATCTTTTTTCCCTTTTTTATTCTCTTACCTGGCACCTTGTCTCTATCTTTTTTATTTGTATACGTTTGATCACAGCTTTCTGATGTCATAATTTTCTGATACCCAACAAAATTATTTCCAGCACTGGGAGATAGTCCAACCACTGTGGATCAGCCTGCCACCCCTCCAGTGGCTGCTGCACCAACACCCAGCACATCTGAGATGCAACCTGGCAGTACAGCCTCTGCAGCTGCTGACTACCTGACAACATCAGGTAGCATTACCCCTGCAGCTGGTGCAGTGATACCCTCTAGGAGTATTGGTGGAGTTGGGGATTTCATCACCCACAAGGAGCTGCCAGGCATGGTACATAAGTTCTTAGAATGTAGCATTGGTGCATGCCTCAGCCATTTGGAGTAGTTGCTTGAGAGAATGCAGTGAAAGCCTAAATGTCAAGCAATCCAACAGAAAACTGAGGAGGGGGACAGCAATGACAGTTATAACAGTGAGGACTAGATTCTCACTATCCCCATGCTTGATGGGCATATGCCTACTATGTCCCCCCATCCCCAATCATGGTGTTCCCCAACCCTTTGTATCCCTCACCATCCCAGTCTCTGTCTTGTTTGTCCTGTTTGACTGCACCTCACCTACCCTACTTACCTGACACTGACACTTCTACATCCCTTCCCCAACATCCTCTCTTTTTGAAAAAAAAATTGTCCCATACACAGATCTCCACTTTGCACGTGTCTTCTTGACACGCTTGATTCAGTCAGTTTGGGTATACAACACAATTGTGTTGTTTTCACCCATCTGTGTTGTGTTGACAGTCCAAATGTATCCAATTTTCTATCCACATATATTACACTGTTAACACATTACATCCGAGTGATGCCTCCAGGTGCATCTGTAGTTAACTCCTACCGACTTCTCTAGGCATCAAATATTGCTTGTTCATATTTGCATCAATAATTCCAAAACCATTATATGTACAAGTCTTTAAAATATTTCATCTTAAAGCTTACACAATTGCAAACTGAACTGCATTAATATTTGACCTCTGTCTAGTGCAGGTAAACAGATTTTAACTGTAGTTTTTAAGATGTTAATTTATATAGATATAATGTCCACATTTTTCTAAATATCTCAATAACCAAGTAACACAGACATAACTCATTAGTCTTATAGGAAAGCTTTCAGCTAGATGAATAAAATGCTGGTAACATTATGCATGTAACTTGAGTGGTTGCTGAGATACTGTAAGTTGTTTACAACATATTATAAGTGTACTAGTTACTGTGTTTACTGTGACTTATAAAATGTGGTTTAAGCACTAGAATCTAAAGAATACTACCACTACAAAAATAGTTTGTGCTAAAGAGTTTGCAATGTATACTTCTTTCATAACCCCTACAGTTCCAGAAATATGAACACTTGTTTGAAATGTGAGGACATAACTTGATTCTGTCAAAAGGCTTAGGCTCCACCCATTTAAAGTTACAGTGCAAACTTCCTTAGCTCTATTGGAGTGAATAAGTTAAAGACTCGGATATATGTGGTTCTTTCCTAATTTCTTCTTCCACCTTCCTGTATTGCTTCTCCTTTGTTCTTCCCCCTACTTGCCACCCATTCTGTCACTTTCCTATCTACCCAATTTTCACACCTTTAATCTCGTCGAAATATAGAATCACATACCACACACATGACTGAAATGCCCCTAATAAAGCCCTTTACTTTTTGTATTCTGCATTTCCATGGAGTTTGACAATGCACATCAATGCCGAGCAATGGTGAGTGGCTTTTCATGTCCATTAGAGTAGTTACCTCTGTGCAATGCTGCTTAAACTTACTGCATCAAAAAGAAAAAGAGTTAAAGCAGAATAAAGGCAGTACTTTGAAACATTTACTATAGCAGTCATTCAAACTGCTGAATGTATAAATATGCAAATCCACATGTGTACTGTTGATATAAATCACTTGACTTGTTTATTTTTATACAGTACTTCACTGTAGTCATTGCTTCTCAGATTTGCAGGAATTATCACATTTACTTAAGTAATGCCATCCTGACACCTTGTATAAAAAAACTTGATTGACCTGAATTCAAACCCTGTTAAATTTGTGATCCAAACATAAGCTCACTGTTCTTACACCTGCTGCCACATAGAGAGCTATGCACAAACTTTTATTTTTTAAATTCAGTACTCTCCAGAGTGCTGTCAGATGCATGTTTGCATGAAGGAAGGTGAACCAATAGAAATATAACTATTTTCCTGTTTAAACAAAGAAACACTTTTGCTTGTTGCTTAACTCTGCAAAAACAGGGAAGGCAATAGCAACAGTTCTTAGTGTTATAAAAATTATGACACAACATTTCCAGTATAAACTACAGCATGAACACCATAGTATCTGTTAGCTATTTCTCCCATAGCATATATGCATAACTACTTCTCAAGTCATATTCATTAAATATGAATCTCACATATGCAAACACTTTGCCATCTTTTGAGTAAACCAGTGGCTTGGTAGTGTACTATGTAAATAGGTCTTTTGTATGTATTATTATGCTTATTGCCCAGTTGTTCTTCATCTCATCAAAAGGCACGTAAAAACACAACCAAAGGGAAGGGACTTGTTAGTGACTGAACACACATTTACTCATACTCATGTGTGTACTGCACTCATACACTTGAAAATAGATATGTCAGTAATAGATCAAATGTCAGCTACACTACAAAAATAAACAGCACAACTGCATTTGGTGCATTATTTAAAGCTTTATACTGACAACAGACATTGAGATTGTCTTATACAATTCTTACTGTGGACACCAATTCAGCACAGTACGAGCACATGCACATAAACGTGCATTTGTGCTGATCACAAAAGTTTGTGTGTGACTGAAATTGTGTAATGTATACAATATATTGAGAAACAGGTGCATGTATATCACAGCTCTGCAACATGCATTCCTGAGAGTTTATAGCATATAGTTAAAAAAAAAACTTTCTTTTAAAGTATACCTGCACATGGAGCCAAAACAGAAAATCCAAAGTCCACACTTTGAACACCATTTTCATAAAAGGGCATGTTACCTGCATCATGTAATAATGATGTCATCATCTATAAAGACCACTATGACAAGGGAAAATCAGACTTTGGTGATGACAAAATATTTTAACTAATGTGTTCTGCAGATGGGAACAAAATACTTAGGTAGGAGTTCAATTAACACAACAGCTGGATTGTGTATATGTCTCTATGTGTAAGTGTGTGTGTGACTGTGTGTGTGTGTGTGTGTGTGTGTGTGTGTGTGTGTGTGTGTGTGTGTGTGTGTGTGTGTGTTTGTGTGTGTAGTCAGAAGATCATGAGTCTGTATCCTACTGTCAGCAATGAAGTCTCATGGAGAAAAAAGAATTACAGTCATACATGCCTACATAGCCATTTCATACAGGCCTGCCAACACATTCTCACAAACATACACTGATGATGTCATCAGCAACAGTGCAAAAAGTCAGAATTGTACCATGGTACTTGCATTAAGTATGTTTTCTAATTGCGCAACTCATTAAATAGGGGTTCTAATCTCGTTGCAGTTAAATTGTGTATGTGCATTGTCAGAAAAGCATCAGTCTGTATCCTACTGTCATTAATTTGTCTCATGAAAAACAAAAATGTTTACAGTTGTACATGCCTACATAAACAAACAAACATTTCATACAGACTTACTGATGTCTTCTTTCAAACATATACTGACAAATGTCATCAGCTATAAAGTGTTCTGCAAAATTATAAAAGTCAGACCTGTGTTGTGGCTCTTGCATTAATTGCTATGTTCCCTAGCTTATGAAATTAGATAGAAAGGGTTTTATTCTCACTACCAACTTATGTATGTGTCTGTCTTCAGAAGAGCATGAGTCTGTACCCTACTGTCTGCAATCATGTGTCATGGAGAACAAAAATGTTTACATTCATACATGCCTATACAACCATTTCAAGCATCTTCTTCCAAATATACACTGATGATGTTACCTGCTATAAAGTGTTGACTGACACTATGAAAGCCATTCCTGTGCTGCGGCACTTGGGTTAAGTACTTTTCTCTTTAGATAGCTATGTAGGAGTTCTAGACTTCATACAGTCATTTGGTGTGTGTGTGTATATTCAGTTAATTCACTTTCTGTAGACCATTTTAGAACACCACATGAGACACTCCTACTACCTTGTTCTTCTCATGAGATACTGATGATATCATCTGCTATAAAGTGTTGTCTGACACTGCAAAAGTCAGACTTGTGTTGTGGTGCTTGCATTAAATACCGTGTTCTGTAGATAGCTATGTAGGGGGTTCAATACTCCTTGCAGTCAGTTGGTGTGTGTATATTCAGTTAGTTCACATTCCGCAGATCAATTTAAAACAGCATGTGAGATACGTCTACTACCATCTTCTCACAAGATGCTGATGATGTCATCTTTTATAAACTGTTGACTGACACTATGAAAGTCAGACTTGTTCTGTGGCACTTGTGTTAAGTACTGAGTTAAAGTCAGATGTGTGCTGTGGCACTTGTATTACATACAGAGTTCTTTAGGCAGCTAAGTAGGGGTTCTAGTCTCAGTGGGGTTAAGTGATATGTGCATGTGTTCAGTTACTTCACATTCTGGAGACCACTTTAGAACAGCATATAAGACACTCCTACTGCCATCCTCTTCTCATCAGATACTGATCTGATGACATCTGCTATAAAGTGTTGCCTGGCACTGTACAAGATAGATTTGTGATTTGTACTTGTGTTTAGTCCTGTATTTTATAGAAAGTTAAGTAGGGATTCTAATCTCACTGCTGTCAACTCAAGTGTATGTCCTCATCTTTGGAGATATACTTACACCAACATGTGGTTGCACATCTATGTCAGACACTCCTCCAAATAAGTTTTTCTCATTATACAATGATCCTATCAGCTTCTATAAAGCACACTACAACACTGTTAAAGTCAGACATATGTGGTGGTGCTAGTCTTACATTGTACAGAATTGAGCTTCTATACCTACACAGGTTTACTGTTCAAATCTGACCTCAGTCAACTGCTGTATGTAGTTGGTGGTATCTTACAGTCATTTTATGATCTTTTGAATCTCTTTTCATTTGAATCCCACTCAGGTGAACCTTAACATAGCCCCAAGAATCCAACATCCCATTTTCACTTTGCCCATATAACATTCTTTCTGCAGAAGACTGGAGCATGTCATAATCTCAAAGACACATGCACATACACATCATGAAACAGAGTCATATCATGGCCATCTACAAGACAGCTCCAGATCACTGGATGTGTGATTGCTAATTCTGTCATGGGGTGGTGCACAAGTCACATATGGAGAGAGTCAGGGTGTCACACAATCAAACATATACACACATATGCACATACCCTTTTTATCTTCCATCATATATATATATATATATATATATATATATATATATATATATATATATATACATATTGCAATTGTTTAAAATGACATTATAATGGATATAATATTATATGATGTTGGCATTAGCCTAGTAATGTCCTTTAACCCTATGAAGATTGCACATGTCAGTTTTGCTGTCATCCACATGCACTGCATTGAGGTGTGGTTGTACAGTAGCCCTACAACCTTGTATTCCAATCTGTGATTTGAGGCAATGTATTGATGGCCACTGCTGCCATTTGATTACATGTTCCTACATAATAGCTGTAGTAATATGCCTCCTTAGCTTCATAGAGTCACAGTTTTTTTATTAGGCTAACAACCAAAAGAGCCTTGTTAAGCCTAGTCTAGCATCCCAAATCTATGACAAGTTCTGGTACCCTTGGTAAATGTTAGCACGGGCTTGGGAGGTGAAACATTTACAAGCAGGGGCCTGGGAGATGAACCATTTACATGCTGCCTTTGACCATTAGTGGCAGACCAGGGATGCATTTCATGTTCCCCATCCAATTTTCCAAATTATACTTGAATTGGGATAGGAAATAGTTCTGCTTTACATGGATGGGGAGTCTGTTCCAGAGAAGGGATAGTTTCTGGGTTACATAACTGTCTCTCTAGCAGGTCCTATTTATATCACAGGCAAGGTTTCAGTCTTTAGAATGGGTAATTCTTGTGCTATGTGTTTTGTGGATATGCAAGAGCTCCATCAGAGTGGGTCCAACAATGCCTTGTATGCCAGGCATAGATCACCTCCCCCCTCAACAGCCTGTAGGAGACAGAATACAGGAATAGAATCATGTAGCAGTCTGCATAGGACATGTTACTTATGTCCTATATTCTTTAAGTGAGAAACTTCTGTGGACTTTCCATTTAGTAGATATGTCTGTTTAGGTACATGCCAAAGGTGGCATTGTATTTAATGATAGGTCTGATGAATGTCAAATACCATACAGCAATGACTTATTTGGACCTAGATGCCATACCTTTGTTTATAAGTTGCAAAACATAGAATGTTTACCTCACTACTGTAGACCATTTAGATGGGATGCTGCTATGTGTGTTGTTTTCTTACTAAGACATGTCTTTTTGTAGTGGAGTATACCAACATTCTACTCAGTTCTCAGTCAACCGTCACAGTGACACTCGCAGTATGGCACAGGTGTGCATGTGTATACCTACCATTATTAAAAGCTCTGTGAGATAAATCAGTATAACATCATTCTGATTACATGTGCATGAACGTCTTATTTTATACACATGTTGTAATGTTATTATATACACAAACATATAAGTACTCCTGATTCAACAGCAAACTTTGTGAATTCATTGTATGCATAATAGCCCTGTTGCACAAGTGATCCTATATTTGCAGTGAGACACATAGCTGAGAAGAAGCCAGAGATAAGTGAGACAGTGAAAAGCTATCCTACAGGACAAAAAGAACTTCTACATCCAACTACAAAAATCTTCCCTTCAACAACCTCAGAAGTTCTGGACTTCTATTAACAGGCTCATATCCCCAGGTAAACTAGACACACCACATCCTCTTGGCTCCAACACTAATGACCCTACACAAACAGCAAATGCTTTTAATACTTTCTTTACTTCAGCTGTACAAAATTTAGCTAATCAACAAAATCCAGATACTGCCAACTTGCCCACTACCAACCCCACACCCCCTCCATTCCATCTAGAACCAATATCTACCTCCTATATCTCTTCCTTACTTCAAAAACTTAAACCTTCTACCCCCTCAGCTGACAATTTACCAGGGGAATACCTCCAACTAGGTGCTACAGCTATTGCCTACACCATCTCTATACTTATTAATAGAACAATTAAAGAAAGTACTATTCCATCTATCTGGAAAATCTCACATATTATTCCTATTCACAAAGGAGGTGATTCTGCTGATTACTCAAACTACCGTCCCATAGCTCTACTATCTCCACTGGCCAAAATTATGGAAAAATGTATCCATAAACAATTAATTTCCCACCTTATCCACCATAATCTCTTATCCAACTGTCAGCATGGCTTTCGTCCTTTCCACAGTACTACCACTGCCCTTCTTTCCTTTACCAAATGCATCAACAAAAATCGCAACAATAATTCCCTGTCGTCAGCACTCTTTGTAGACCTTTCTAAGGCCTTCGACATGGTCAACCATAAACTTCTACTTCACCAACTAAAGTCCCTATCTCTTGATAATTCTGCCCTGAACTGGTTTACATCCTACCTGGATAACCGAAAACAAGCTGTACTCTGGCAGAATAATCTTTCTGAACTTCTTCCTACATCCATAGGAGTCCCACAGGGCTCTATCTTAGGTCCACTACTATTCTCCATTTTTATCAATGATCTACATCTCTCTGTTCCCTTCTCCACCTGCATACAATATGCTGACGACTCCACAATCATTTGTTCAGTGTCTTCCCAAACTGAACTTCTTTCTCTCATGCAAAAATCATTCACCACTATAGAAAAATGGTTCTTAAACCATTGTCTTCTCCTCAACCCAAAAAAAAAACAAATTATTACTCTTTACACCCTCACACTCATCTCCCCCTCTTCAGTTTACCTTGAAATCTAATAATGGTACCATTATATCTCCTGAGACTACCACCAAACTCCTTGGTATCACAATAGATAACCAACTAAAATTCAACACTCACATACACACTACAATAAAATCTCCTAACAAAAAATTAGGATCCCTGTACAGAATCAAACAATTTCTTACTCCACTAGCCAGAACTACAATTGCAAGAACTCACTTAATCTCTACCCTATTATATGCCTCCCCCATTTACACCAACTTGTCTCAAAACAATCTTAAGAAACTAGCCAAATCATATAATAACATTGCCAGGTTTGCCACTAACTCACCATATAGGACACATCACTGTCAGAACCTTAAATAACTAGGTTGGCTAGAGTTACCTCACCTTTTACAATTCAACCAACTTATTATTGCCCATAAAGTCCTTCATCAACCCAATAACACCCCAATTCTCTCCACACTCATAACACCATATTCTAACCTAAAAAAGTTACACTCTACTAATAAAATGCAGATGCAAACATCTTTCTCTTATAACTCTGCAGGAGACTCTCTCTTTTCTAACTTTGTTGGGAAAATATGGAACCACTTACCTACTGACCTTACAGCTATTACATCTCTCCCTCTATTCAAATCTAACCTTAAACATTTCCTCTCCAACCACTGGTTATGTTCTTGTAATAACCCTGACTAATCTCTCCTCTCTTGCTTTTCCTAAGTACTACCCTGTTTTCCTTCAAATTTTCAATTTAAAACCTATTTCTTAGAACTGCTTTACTCACTGTCCTTTTTACTATTTAGCTTCACAACCTAACCCACCTACCTAACTATTCTTACAAGTCTTGTCTTATCCTGAAGATGTCTCTACTATCCTTAATTTCCCTACCTCTTCTCTAGTATTTTCCTTCTTATCATTTGAATATAATTAAGTCCCATTATGCTATGTACCAATCTTATTTTTCCTAATGTATTGTGATACATTATTGTACTGTTGATCTATGATATTAAATGTTTTGTGTACTTGGAGCTTTTCTCCTCGGGCCTCCACTGAAAAAGGACATGTATCCAGTTGGACTAGCCCGGTCAACAAATGTAAAATAAAATAAATAAAAATAAAATAAAATAAAATAAGGAAAAAAAAATCCACCAGGCATTATTAGATTTGGAGAAAGCATGCAACAAGGTCCTATGAAAGCTGATTTGAGCAGTACTATGGTGGTTTAAAGTTCCAGAAACATTGGTAGAATTAGTGCAGGCTATGTACAAGGACCCAGTGACTCAAGCATGAACAGTGTTTGATCTCATAGAGTGGGTCCCAGTGGGTGTGGGTGGACATCAGGATTCAGCTCTGAGCCTGCTGCATTACATAGTGATGATGGATTACATTAGCTAACAGGCTGGGAGGGACAGATCAACAAAGTTGCTTTATGGAGATGATGTGGCATTACAAGCAGACACTTAACAAGAACTTCAGCAAGGGATAGGAGGACAGAATGCAAAAGTGAAGGCACATGGGATGAAACTAAGTACAGATAAGACAGTGGTAATGGCAGTGAATTGGGGAAATCAGAAGAAGCTGAGAAGTGAGATAGAAGAGAAGATAGTGGAACAGGTTAATAGCTTCAAGTATCTGGGAGGGGTGGTTGAGCAGAAGGAAAATATGAATGAAGAAGTCAAAGCTAGACTCAGGAGGGATCCAGTCAACAGGCATAGACTGTCAGTTGTAGTGTATGACATAAGAATGTCAAAGAAACTGAAAAGTAAGGTGTACAAAACAGTGGCGTAACCAATACTACTGTATGGAACAGAAATCTGGGCAGTAAAGGCAAAGCAGTTGAAGAAGCTAGAGGTGAGTTGGCTGGTAGGAATGCACACTGTGGGGCATGCAAAGAAATGGGGACATAAGAAAAGAAGCCAAAGTAGCTCTAGTTGCAGAAAAGATCAAAGAGAACAGATTATGGTGGTCTGGGCACATGCAAAAAATCAGAAGACAATTTGGTGAAAAAGAATTGGGACAGACAGAAAGAAGGCAAGAAGAAAAGAAGGCATCCAGCAAAGAGGTGGATGGATTGTGTGAAAGAAGGTCTGCACAGTTAAGCATGAGTAGTAAAGAAGGCAGGAGTGTTGCACTGAATTGAGAGAGATGGTGACAGTTAACATGATGCCCCAACCACAAGTGAAAAGGGGAAAAGAGGATTGATGATAAGATGAATAGTGTTGCTATTCACAAGGA
The DNA here is from genome assembly GCF_019279795.1 of Protopterus annectens. Lineage (NCBI taxonomy): Eukaryota > Metazoa > Chordata > Ceratodontiformes > Protopteridae > Protopterus > Protopterus annectens. The sequence continues at coordinate 1,369,482,205 of NC_056733.1, forward strand.
TTATTGATGTGGTCCCCTGCAGCATTGTGTGTTTTGCATGAACCACATTCACCACATTTGTAGTGTGTCCATGTATGGTATCAGGGCACTAACACAGCTTTCCAGTGAAAGCCATTTATGCATATGATGTGCATTTGATATAATTAAATGACATAGTTAGAGTTGTATGACGGTGTTAAGACTTTCACTGTGTGGCATGTAATGCATATCTAAGGTTGTATTTTGAGGTGTTGTCACAAATCATTTTTTAGATAAGTACAAAATTATATGACAAATACACATCTAAGCACAGAGCTGTTTGTGGATGTCAGCACACATATTAAGCCATAGGAAATAGACAATCTTCTAGCTGACAGATTTGGATCAAACTTCACCCCACTGTCCACACTGGACATCACTCAAAGTATACATGCAAACATTGCTCATCTTATTTTCCCAAGAGAGCATTCTAAGGATAAAAACACAACATCAATGGGCCCTGACAGCATCCCAGGTTGCCTTTTCAATATCTTGCAACCTGATCTATCAGACATTGTTGGATCCCTACTTAACCACAGCCTTAAGACAGGGTATGTACTGGCAGAAAGGTGTACAGCAGCAGTCATCCATCTGAACAAGGAGGAGGCCATCACCTGAAGCATGGAATTATAAAGTCATAAGCTTGACTTACCTCATCTGTAAAGCAATCAAAGGAATCATCATGGACCTTATCAAAAAAGAGACAGGTAATCTCCTGACTCTGTTAACAACCTATTTTTGATTCATCAAGGACACATCATGTATCTTAAATCTGTTTGACTTCTTCAAGGAGGTCATCAAGGAAATGTTAATGTCAATTTTCCAAACAGGTATAGGCTCATACTAGGCTAACTGCCCTGTGAGAATCAAACCCTGCACCTATTGTCTGTAAGGTAAACACCTTAACCATTATGCTAACCTCCCAACCAATGCATAATATCAGTGGCCTTTATAGCTTTATTAAGCAGTTCATAATTGGTTTAGAGGTAAGTACTAGGCTAACTGCCTTTCTGGGCCATTTTAAGCCTCATAAATTACCCACATAAGAATCAAACCCTGTACCTTGCGTCTGGAAAGTAAACACAGTATAAAGACAAAATGATCAATTTCAACAATTGGCTAAAGTATTGGTGTCACTCAAAGGGGATCCAGTGTCTGTCAGCCTGGGATGACATGCTTGACAAGCCATGTTGCTTCACTAGAGACGGCTTGCACCTGTCACCCCTGGGTTTTCGAATACTGGCCAAGGCTCTTGCCACCTCCATAGTGCCTTTTTTAGGCAAGGCTCAAAAGACAAACCCACCTCCTTAGACAACACAAGGAAAAAGAAACTAAGGGTAATGCTGCTCAATGCCAGAAGTCTAAACCTCAAGATGCACGGACTCGAGGCTCTCCTTAGTATGGAGAATATTGATATCTGTGCAGTAACAGAAACCTGGTTCAAGGCTCCTGAGAGCACCCCAACACTACCAGGCTATACCTCATACCATGCTTTTCAGCCCCAAAACTCGGACCAAACCACAAGAGGAGGGGGAGTATCCATATTCATCAAAGATACCCATACCTCCAGGCTAGTGGCACTGCACGAAGCATCTGAGACCATCCATGTGCAACTAACAGTGGGCAGAACTGCCTTCCAGTTTGTAGCCTGCTATAGACCACCCTCCCAAACTCAGGAACCCCACTCAGCTTTCCTGAAGACACTGGAGAATATGAAGGTCTCTCCAAACACCATTATATTGGGTGACTTTAACTACCCAAACATAGACTGGGAGCACTATTCAAGCCCCAACACCCTAGCCCAACGGTTCCTAGAATTTGTAAACTCAAATGCTATGGAACAGCTCCCACAAGAGGGGAAAACATATTGGACCTGATCATCACCAACATGGGGACTCTATGTTCCATACCAGAGGTATACTCCTCATTGGTAAGATCTGACCATAAATTAATCACTATGGACCTCCATATCCCGTCCCCACCCCCAGCAAAGGAAACCATGGTCAAAAACTTCTCAAAAGCAAATTTCCCACTTCTCAAAACTGAGGTGGAATCCTCCAAAGCCCCAGGGCCAGTGGAAAATATGGCCCAAACCGCAGAATCCTTTACAAACACATTCTATGGATACCTACAGGAATGCATGGATCGTGCTATCCCAAATAAAACCAAGACACACTCCTCCAAAGGCAGGAGACCTGTCTGGTGGACCCCATCCATAAATAAGCTGTACAACAGAAGGAGGAAGCTACTACATGATAGAGCAAAATCCCTGAAAGGGAAGGCAACTCTGATCAGTACTAGCAAGAAACTATGATCCCTCATAAAATCATCTAAGGCTAGCTTCGAAAGAAAAATTGCACAAGACGCTAAAGATAATCACAAGGCTTTCTTTAGTTATGTCAGAAACCTGGGTGGAAACTCCCAGATATGCTCTGAGTTAGTGCAAAATGACAAAAAATACACTGAACCCACAGACATTGCCAACATTCTGGCAGACAGGTTCAGTGCAAACTTCTCCCTCCCCCAAATGAGCAAATGACTATCCCAACAGAGTGTAGCCTCCCTGACATCACAGATGCACAGGTGAGAGCTGGCCTCTCCAAAGCAAAAAAACACAGCATCAACGGGGCCGGACGGTGTCCCGGGCTGTGTTTTACATGAGCTCCAAGAAGAACTGAACCCTCACTTAAAATCACTGTTCAGTCTCAGCCTTACAACAGGATATGTACCCAAAGAATGGCATACAGCAACAGTGGTCCCACTCCATAAAGGTGGTGCCACAACGGACCCCAGAAACTATCACCCTATAAGCCTAACTAGCCTGGTCTGCAAAGCTATGGAGTGTATCATCATGGAACTCATAAACAAAGACATTGGGAACCTCCAAACACTGGATCCTACCCAATTCGGCTTTGTTAAGGGCAGATCTTGCCTCTTGAACCTGGTCAATTTCTTTGAAACAGTCACCAAGGCCATAGACAAAGGGAAGGTAGTCCACACAGCCTACCTTGACCTTGCAAAAGTCTTCGACACAATACCCCACTCGGGCATCATAAATAAGCTCACCAGCTTAAATATCAACCCCTATGTCACAAGATGGGTTGCAAACTGGCTTAGGGATAGAACCCACATGGTCAGAATTGCAGGTGCCATGTCAGACTCTAAACCAGTTACAAGTGGCATCCCACAAGGCTCAGTCCTGGGACCTCTCTTGTTCAGTATATATTTCTCTGAGATACAGGCTAGCACAGGAGGACTATGGCTGACAAAGTTTGCAGATGACTGCAAACTGGGGGCCATAACTGACTTGCCGGCTGACACAAGCATCCTCCAAAAAGGTCTCACAGAGATGGATAACTGGTGCCAGAGCCATGGCCTAAAGCTAAATGCCAAAAAGTGCATATTCATCCCCTTTGGGAAAAACAAAGTGCCCACAAATTACCACATAGTGGTAATACATTAAGTACAGAAGAAGTAATTAGGGATTTGGGGACCCAAGTAGATTGCAATCTCTCCTTTGACAATCACATTGCCAAAGTGGTTAGAAAGACATTCCATATAGCCCACCTTATCACGAAGGGGTTCACATCTAGATCAAGAGAGGTCATTGTGCCCCTCTACTCATCACTCATCAGGCCCATAATTGAATACAATGCCCCATTTGGGATGTACCTTACCCGACACCTTCTACAACTAGAAAGACCCCAAAAGTACCTCACCAAGAGGATCAAGGGATTCAAACAGATGCCCTACGCAGTTAGGCTAAAGAAACTCCAGCTCTACTCAGTTGCTTACCATCTACTCAGAGGCGATCTGTGCCTGACATATAAAGCCATGTCCAACCCAGAATTAATGGGCATGCTCCACCTCAAGAAATCCAAATCCATCAGAACTACATGCTCCAGTGACTTAAACCTCAGCACAGAAATAAATAGAACATGCTGGAGAGACAGATTCATATGCCAGAGGCTCCCCTCACTCTGGAACAAAATTCCAATCCATGTCAGACAGAGCCTCTCAATGACCCTCTTCAAAAAGAATCTTGACGTTTGGATGGGAGATCGTAAATTTACCCCTGGGATCTCTTCTGTGTCACTGCTAGACAGAGGCACGGTAAACTAACCTTAAATGGGCTGTCTTCTGTGACCTACTATACAGAGGCACAGTCAACTAATCTAAGAAGGGTGGCGAAAGCCAAACACACTCTGGCTAGGCTTGTAAATGCCCTAGGACAGATAGCCTAGTATGAACCTATGAACCTATGAACACCTTAACCATTATGGCAACCTCCCATGCTGGCCACCAGCCCACATGGATGAGGGAAAAACTATACATCCCACCTAACTAGACATGGCCAAGGCATTTGACACAAATCCACAGTAAGCTATTACAGATAAACTGTCTAATCTGGCCATAAACACATACGTCACCAGGTGGGTAGCCAAATGGATCACCAACAGGATACATATTGTCGAACTATTTACATTCAGCACTAGCAAGAGATAAATGACAAAGGTTGTACCACAGGGGTCTGTGCTATGCCCTTTCTATTCAGTATTTACTTCCTAGAAGCCAGGACAAACTTAGCTAGCCATTGTTGAACAAGCTTTGTGGATGACTGCAAAATAGGGACAATCCACAAACATTATTGATATAATGCAGAAACTATTAATGCACAAAAATGATTTGTACCAGAGCCATGGAAACACAATAACTTGAATACAAAAGCATATTTATTCCCTTTTGAAAAGCAAATACCTAAGACATTTACAATATAGACAGTACACCCCTAGGAGTGCATCCAGTGGTACGTGGTCTGGGCAGTCAGTTACATGCTAATCAGAAAGTCGACCACCATGTGTCCACAGTAGTGGCAAATCCCTTGTACGTGGCACATCTCATAAATATGAGCAGACAATCCACAGAAAAGGACATTATAATGCCATTGTACTCAACCCTCATCACACCAGTAACTGATTACATTGCATCTCTTTGCATGTACCTTAACACACATCTGTAACAGCTGGAACAACCCCAGATTTTTTGCACAATAAAGATACATGATGTAAACAAGAAGTTATATGCAGAAAGATTTAAAGCCCTATCACTGTATTATATCTGCAACAGACTATTAAGGGGAACTGTGGGCAGCAGCACAGACTCTGCATGGTGTCCTATAGGGGGAAGAGTTGTACAGACCAACCACTTTAGGCATTTACTGTGGTGCGCATTATCCTCAAGATAGGAGAACACGGATCACAGACTGCATGCAGTGTCAGGGCTAGCCACTCAGTGTAAAATATGGCTCTAGGTGATTCGGTCATGTTAACTAATGTCACCAAAAATGGGCATGGGTAGTTAACGGTGATAAGTGGGTTGAGGACCCGAACTACTCAGACCCACGCCAGGGACCTGTGCTAACAGTGGGAGGGGTATATGTTCCCCTATTGGCCAGTGTGTACCTGCCATAAATCACAGCAACCTTGGGTCAATAAGCTACTGGCTGGCCAGTGTCTAGTTTCCCAGCCTGTGTTACCTGGGATAGCTCTGTTGAGCAAAAGCTGGATGTAAAACAAGCCAACCTGCCAAACATGAACTGAGAATTACTACACTTACTGTAGATTCACTGACAGGATGCAGCTTTGAAGTGGATGGCATGATGATACAGAGGAGGCTGGACATCCTATGTATCCAAGAGATGAGATGGAAGGGCAGTGCACCAAAGCCACTTGGCTTGGGATCTAGAGTTTACTACTCAGGTGGAGGGCAGTCTAGAAATGGTGTAGGAATTGTGGTGAGAGAGAGGCTTCAGTAGGCAGTAAGGGATATCATCAGAATTAATGACAGACTCATGGCAGTCAGACTCCAGTGTAATGATAGGGCAGTATTCATAATCTCAGCATATGCCCTACAGTGGGGTTGTGATAGTGAGGAAAAGAGTTCATTCAGACAGCAGTTGCAGGACCTACTAGATAAAGCAGGACAACATGGGTGACTTGAATGCACATATCGGGACAGACAGAACAGCCTATGAGGATTACCTGGGCCCACATGGGTGGGGCAACAGGAATAAAGAAGGAGAAGCCATTCTAGACTTCTGTCTGGAAAATGGTTTGATAGTAGCCAACACATGGTTCAGAAAGAGAGACAATCACAAGATCACATACAAGAGTAGTCAACATGCAACTCAGGTAGACTTCCTCCAAGTAAGCAAAAGGCACCAGGGTAGAATCCATGACTGCAAAGCCATCCCCAGTGAAACAGTTGGCCCACAGCATAAACTACTAGTTACCATAATCAGCTGCAAGCAGGGGTCAGAGAAGGCTCTAAGGTCAACAGAGACCAGGCTGGAAGTTGGAAGGAGAGAAAGTACAACAGTTCAAGGAATTACTCAGGGCTCTACCACCCCAAGAATATGAGGAAATAGGTGGTGTTGAAGAAGAATGGCAGCACCTAAAAACAGCATGTGTTAGGACTACTGAAAAGATATGTGTCTGAGCCAGGTATGGAAATAAGTTACATAAGGAAAGCTGGTGGTGGTATGCAGAAGTCCAGGAAGTTATCAAAAGAAAGGAGTGCAGGAAGAAGTGATAGACAGAAATGACTGACCAGGGTAGGAAGGACTACTGGTTGGCTAACAAAGAAGCTAAGAAAGAAGTTGCAATAGCAAAGACTAGGGCATTGGAGGCACTGTACCCATGGGCACCAGAACCATAGAGTGAGGGGAGCCCCCCACTTTTGCAGATCAATCCAACCTCCTGACTGTCTCAAATTGCTTGCTGACATCATCGCGAGGCACACATATTTCCAGGTTTGTGAGCAGGAACTGAAACGGACGGTTTCTGCTTATCTTTTGCTGGGTGGAGTGGACAGTCTCTGTTGCTTATCTGATGGTATTTCTGGGTTTTCTTTGGCTGTGAGGAGAAACAGACAGTTTTCAGATGGTTGTATATAGCTGCAGAATCTGGACACTTTTCAGAGTGAGTAAGCTGGCATCTGAATGAAACACCATGGACACTTTTCAGAGTGTGTGTGTTTGGATCTGAATGAAACACTGTGGACACTTTTCAGAGAGTGTGTGTGTGTGTGTGTGTGTGTGTGTGTGTGTGTGTGTGTGTGTGTGGACTGTCCCCAACAGGATACATCTGGTGGCTAGAGGTACTTGGACTCAAACCCTGTACCTTGGGTACAGGTAAAATGAGCCTAAAGTCCCTAGCCACCATCACTTGTGAATTTATGCCTCACATTTATATTCTGTTCCTCTGGTCTTCAGGAGTGGTAAAACAAAACCTTTTATTCTAGCAATTTTCTAAGATTCTAAAATCAGTATTTGAAATGTGTCCCTGTTTTGTGGCTGTATTCCCCCATTATTGGCTGTGTTATGTATTTTTGTGCTAAGAGGTTGAGAGCTCTGGGGAGAAGTGAGAACTGAATTCACTAAATGATTTAATAGCCATTTAAGTTTGTCTTCCTGTCTTTCAAGAAACTGCTGGTTTAACTTTGTGGCATGTTTCTCTTACTGTAGTGCACAGAGTTCTGGGTTCAAGACTTGGTAGTGAAATGAATGGCCATAACACATTTTATGCAAGCAACTTTCCAAAATTATACAAGCAATGTTTAAAACGTGTCCCTGCCCCCTCCCTCAATTGAAAATAAGTTCAAGAAGCTGTGCAACAATGCTATGGCTTACACTACTCTCGATTCTGTATTTATATAGTGTGTGTAGAAGTAGACTGTTATCATGGAAATGTTCTGAATAGGGAAGTTTTGTCATTATTGGTGCATGCATTTTGCTTCATTGCCTACTGGAAAAAATGTTCAAACAATAAATTTAAAATGCAATTGTGTGTGTAAGTAGATCTTTATGATGGAAATGTTCTTAATAGGGCAGTTTTGTCATTTTCGGTTAATGCATTTTTGTTTCATTGCCTGCTGGAAAAATGTTTAAACAATAAATTTAAAATGGGCTCTAACTTAAGTCTAACAAGTGTGCTGTATTATACAAGGAATATAATTTAATACAAACAGGAAGGTGAATCAAAGAATGCATACATGTTAGCATGGCCCTAAAAATGTGTTTGAAAGTAGCCCAGAGGAAAGTGTAAAAGGCTCAAAATCATGGGGAAAGTTTAAGCTTTACTCTTGTTACCAAAGCAATGGATGAAGGTAAAACAGTTCACATCACATTATCTTGACCTGGCCAAACCTTTTGACACAATCCCCTACTCAGGTGTAGTACAAAAAGTGAATAATGTAGGAGCAAAACCTTAGATCACCAGCTGCATTACCAACTTGGCTCACAGGATGCAGGAGATCAAACGGGAAGAGACCAGTCACCAATGGAGTCCCCCAGGGTTCGGTGTTGAGACATTTTCTGTTTGGCATATACATCTCAAAAGTAAAAGGAAATACCAAAGAGCTTTGGCCAGCTAAGTTTGAGATGACTGCAAGCTAGGAGAAGTTATTGAATCCCCAAGTGACTTAACTATCATGCAGGAAGGTTTTCCCCAAATAATAACTGGTGTCAAAATCATGACAATGCCCTCTGAGAACTGATCCAATTGTTTGGCATTTGGGAACTTGTGTGTACAGTGACCTAGCTTTTGACCAACATGTGCCCAGCATCATAAGAAAGCCTTTTTATATTGCACAACTCATAAACAAATTGAGATGTTGTTATCCCCCTTTACAAAGCTCTCATTATGTCAGTCATTTTGTATAATGCCCACTTTGGCATGTATCTGTCCAGCCCCATGCAACAATTGGAATATCTTCAGAGATACCTTACTAAAAGGATACAAGTCCTAAATAATAGGTCTTGCATGGACCACCTCAAAGATTTATTATTGTACTCAGTATCCTACAGAGTGCTTAGAAGTGACATGTCTGGCATACAAAGCATCCTCAAACATAATACAGATGGACCTACCGAACATCAGCAAGTCAAATGGCATCAGAAATACTCAGTCCAGGTATCTAAACTGAATGTTGTGGAGAGTTGGATATATATCACAGAGGCTACCACTGTTCCGGAACAGACTATCCATAAACATAAAGCAAAGCTCATCCATCCATATTCAAATGTAACTTGGATCTAAGGATGGGTAATAGAAAATGTACTCCAGAATTTCCCCTCATGCCAGTAATGGATAGAGGCAGTTCCTAAATGCTGCATCCTTTACATGGCCCCCTGAAATTATCTATGGTATGATCACAGTTGTTTGCACCAAAATGGAATTGGCTAAGCTTAAAATTTCCTCCAAGTGAACATATGTTGTGGTAGCAAATAGTTATAAAAAAATTACCCTTTTTAGTTCACTATGTGTCCCTGTCACCCTCCACCCCCCCAGTCTTTAACAGCTTCCAGCGCCAATGACTGTACCATCTTCTGGAAAGTGACTCAATAAGTGGCACAAAGAAACTATATCAGGTTGCAAGGCAAAGACAAGAAGATAAAGAAGATAATCAGACAGCCTTCATAAGGGATGTCAGCAACAACCTACTCATCAGTCATCAGGACATCAAAGGCAGATGGAAGAAGTATTTCCAGCATCTTTTGAATGAAGAAAACCCCACAGAAGCTGCACTGCCCCAGAAACAGCCTACAATGAGAGAAGAAGAGGAGCCCAACCTAGAAGAAGTAAGAACAGCACTAAGGAAGATGATGTCAGGGAAAGCAGCAGCCTCACATGAGGTCACAGCAGATATGATAAAGATGTTGGGTGAAATAGGGGAGAAATGGCTGCTGAGGGTACTAATAGTAGTGTGGAGAGAAAGGCGTATCCAAAATGACTGGAGAATAAGCATACTCATGCCACTGTACAAGAACAAAGGGGACATCCACAACTCTGGGGAGTACAGAGGCATCAAACTCCTATCACATTGCATGAAAGTTCTGGAGAGAGTGATTGATAAATGGATATGCAGAGTAGTAGAATGCATGATGAGAGAGGAGCAGTTTGGATTCAGATCAGGATGCAGCACAATTGACCCAATGTTTGCATTGAGACAGACACTTGAAAAGAAGCTAGAGATGAGGAGAGAGTCCAACTGGCCATTCCTAGACTTTGATAAAGTATATGACAAGGTCCCAAGAAAGCTGATCTGGGGAGTACTGCGGTGGTCTGAAGTCCCAGAAACATTGGTAGAATTAATGCAGGCTATGTAGAAGGAACCAATGAGTCAAGTACGAGCAGTGTTCAGCCTCACAGAGGGGTTCCCAGTGGGAGTGGGAGCACAGCAGGGTTCAGCTCTGAGCCCACTGCTGTTCATACTGGTAATGGACTACATTAGCAAACAGGTTGGAGGGGACGGCTCAACAAAGCTGCTGTATGCAGATGATGTGGCAGTACAGGCAGAATCTGAACTAGAACTTCAGCAAAGGATAGGAGAATGGAATGCAAATCTGAAGGCACATGGGATGAAACTAAGCACAGATACGATGGTGGTAATAGCAGCAAATTGGGGAAATCAGAAGAAGCTGAGAATAGAGATAGAAGGGAAGATAGAGGAACAGGTAAACAGCTTCAAGTATCTGGGGGGGGTAGTTGAGGAGAAGGGTAGTCTGAAAAAAGAGGTCAAAGCTAGAATCAGAAGGGCTGCAGCCAACTGGCATAGAGTATCAGGTGAAGTCTATGACAGAAGAATGCCAAAGAAGCTGAAAAGTAAGGTGTACAAGACAGTGGTGTGACCAGTACTACTGTATGGTACAGAAACCCGGGCAGTAAAGGCAGAACAGTTGAAGAAGCTAGAGGTGATGGAAATTAAGTGGCTGAGAAAGGTGGTAGGATGCACACTGTGGGACAGATGAAGAAATGAGGACATAAGAGCAGAAGCCAAAGTAGCTCCAGTTGCAGGAAAGATCAAAGAGAACAGATTATGGTGGCTTGGGCACATGTGTAGAAAAGCAGAAGACAATCTGGTGAGGAAGATTTGGGACAGACAGGAAGAAGGTAAGAGGAAGGGAGGACATCAAGCAAAGAGGTGGATGGATTGTGTGAAAGAAGATCTGCGACAGTCAGGCATGAGTGTTGAAGGAGGCAGGAGAGTGGCACTGAATCGAGAGAGTTGGCGACAGTTAGCATGATACCCCAACCCCATGTAGAGAAATGGGAAAAGGGGGGCTGATGATGATTATGATGAGACTACTAAGGGTCGATCTATTCCTGGCCACCCTCCAATCTGTCCTTGATGACAGTGTTACACATTAATGCAAACTGCATAAGGGTCACTCATTCCAAGGATGTTAATCTAGCCATTGACATAATAAAATCATGTTAGAGAGATAGATGCATCTCTCAAACACTACCCCTTATCTGGAATATGCTTGCCATTCATGTAAAGCAAAGGCCTCTTCAAGTGCAACATAGATCAATAGATGGTTAATCATGACTGTACTCCTGGTGTTGCACCCATGTCCCTCACTAATAGAAGCAACTGGTATTAGATAGCATAGCATAGGCATGTCTCTGTGTAAACATTGTCCACATAGCTATTGAAAATTATGTAACTTGTGTTAAATATGGCTAGACTTTTATGGGATCTTAGGACTTTAGCCTAGTACTCTCCTATGTACCTATAAACCTATGAAGTTCAATTGTATCTTAGGTATAGCTATAGTGTAACTGTACAGCATCATGGACATAGCAGTAAATCATGTCAGTATTACCACTTGATAGTTTGCATGAGCACCTATGCATGCATGTGAGGAGTTCATGGCAGTAGAACATTTTCCATGGTAATGTCACGGTAACAGTGATCATGTGGCACATGACTTGGGTTTGACATGTACTGATAGAAAGTCTGCTCCATGTATTGTTTGGTATGTGAACAATATCACAGTGACAGCTTCCTCACTCACTGAAGGTAGAGTTTGCAGTGCTGTAGTTTCTATGCACATGACCATAACTGATGCATTGCCATGAGTCTCACATAGCTCTGCAACTTTCATTATGATGGATCACTTCTTGAATTTACACATTAATTGCAGATGCTGCAGACAATATCCATTGCTATTACATGTGGCAGATGGAAGCAAACACACCTGTGTGTAGGGAATCCAATCATACTAGTGTGTAGGTGTTGTTATCCATACAACCGATACCTGTGACATCCAGGGCTGCTTTACTCACATGTTTTACTTTTGGCACAGGGAGCTCCCACACATCTTGTAGTCCATACATAAGTATTCTTTGTGATACGTAATCATTAGGAGTTGGCAATGCAGACTTCCCTTCATGGTGTTCTACAAGATGCATGTGTGATACGTCTTTTTGTGATGCACCAAGTAAATATACAGCTAAAATGTAAACATTGATGGCATGGATTACATTCTTGAAGGTGTGGGTTGTGGTTTATGTGTCAGGCAAACCTCTCAACTGGCCAGGTTTGCCCCTAATTTAAACTACAGGTGTAACACTGTCTCACTCTTAACACCTGCAAAAAGTGGTCATTTTTAAGGAAGGTGTGTTGATTTCCCCTTATACTTTAAAGAGAGATCATTACAGTTGTACAAGTGTGTTCCAGCAGAATGTGTATAATAACTTAAATCACATATTTTATGTCAATGTCACTCACAGATCAATAGTGATATTATTTTAAAATTGTCCATAACTGTTGCTGTTTCTGTCTAATGCTGCCATGAGCCTGTTGCTATATGTCCCTGATTGGTTGAGAGCTATGCTGACATTTCAGTCATATTTAAGCAAACCATTTTGCATACCTTCATAATACGCAGGTAGCCCTATTGTATATATCATTGATATGTAACCTTGTGTGACAGTCACACAATATACTATAATGTGTGATGTTATAGAGATACTCACACAGGAAGTGTAACCAGCAGCACATACTGTGCTATGTACATATGTGATTAATATCATGTTACTGACCTACTTTTGGAGTGAACATACGTTGACGTAGCCTTATCTGGTATACTTTACCATGTTACACATGTCCTTTTCCTTTCATTCCTAACATTCATGTCTGAAACCCTTTTCAATACATACACTTGAACTGACTAGTGTATTCACATTGCATTCTATGCATCCCTGATGACTGATCACCACAAATCCTTTATTTTCCTATGCCAAACACATGTTGTAGTGTACATTGCACTGAGTGCACTTTTATAAATTGTGTTACTACTGCATTCATTGTATTTATTTTAACTCTGGTGATCATTGTGTCCATTTGCACAATTCTGCAGAGCAGGTGTGGCTGTGGGTAAACTTGTCTGTATGTTCTATATGTCTTTGTGCTGCTTTACATGGTTTCTAGACAGCAACACCTTGCTTTTATTTGTGTAAGAGTGATGGGCAGCATGCATATGTGATTAGCACTACTGCTCATCATGCAAACACATAAAACCCATGTAGGCTTAGTAAAAGACTACAAAGAGTTTATTGAATGTCGGGGAAAAGCTTAAGTGAGCTCTTTTCTTGAAACTGAAACAGGAACTACCTGTACTTGGCATGATTTCGAAAAAATAGAGAACAAACATACCTCTCAACTTCTCAGTGCAAGATATCTAGGCAAACCCATAATAATGAGGGGATAGGGACCGAAAATCAGGGATAGATTTTAAATATTGCTGTTATAAACATAGACATTTGCTAGAATAACAAGTGTTAGATCAGCATGTATCTTTTGAAGTATATAAAATAAAATAAATAATAAATAAGTATATCAAGTTAGAAAGACAAACATCAGTTATTATTTACTGACTTAAATATTCAAGGATTATCCAGGAGCTCACAAATTTCATGAGGATCATAGCAAAAATATGAAGCAAAATCTGTGCATTCTGTGAACTTCAATACAGTTGTGAGGTATGTGAATAAATAAACTAATATGAAGGTGAAAAGACTCTCAACTGTGGTAAGAATTGTTAGAAATAAAACAGCAAATAGATAAAGTACAACAGTTAACTGGGAAAAAGTTGATAAGCTAAACTTAACATACAATTTCCACACCGATATTTTTAAAGTTCCCTTTATTGGACTGCCATTATAACATAAAATCAGTTGGATGATGTATGTGCTTTGGGGCAGACAGGAAGAAGCTAAGAAGAAACGAGGGTGTCATGCAAAGAGGTGGATGGATTGTGTGAGAGATCTGTGACATTCAAGCAGGAGTGTCGAAGGAGACAGGAGTGTGGCACTTAGTTGAGAGAGATGTTGACAGTTAAAATGATACCCCGAACCCATGTAGAAAAATGGGTAAAAGGGGGATAATGATGATGATGATGATGAATGTGCTTGCATTGCCTTTTATTTGTTTGAGAGTTAATGGGTCCATATATTGCTACAAATACACTAATTAATATTTGTTCACTAGCACTATTAGGAAAGACTTCAGAAGAATAAATAAGTGCACAAGCAGTTGGCCAAATGGCTTTTGACTAGCCCATAGATGCATGACCAGAGGGGAAAAGGGAAACAGGATAAATTAGGCAAGGAGTGAGCTCTGTTGCATTATGCAACTGATTAGCAATGGCTAATGGCATTGATCTAAAAACAATAAGAATCCAAACAGTCTACAGATCTTGCATATTTCTGTTATAAATAATTGAAGTTTATGTGCCTTCATGATACTGATTAGTACCCAGTGGTGTCTCGTCTAATTTCTCCAGCCCTCAGATATATATTGTCTGTGTGTATATGTGTGTGTGTGTGTGTGTGTGTGTGTGTGTGTGTGTGTGTGTGTGTGTGTGTGTGTGTGTGTGTGTGTGTGTGTGTGTGTGTGTGTGTGTGTGTGTGTGTGTGTGTGTTTGTGTGTGTGAATGTATAGGTATATAGGATTACAGTATTTCTCTACAATTGTCTGTTGACCATCATCAGAGCTGCTGTCATCTGGGCAGCTATTAGTGGGTTTTCTGGTTATTGGGTGGGAGGTTGGTATAATGGTTGTGGTGTTTTCCAAACAGACACAAGGTGCAGGGTTTGATTCTCACGTGGGCTAATTGTCTAGGTGTAAAATGGACCACAAGGGCAGTTAGCCTAGTACTAATCCATGAACCTTCCTAACTCCACCCAGTGATTGATGTCACTGCCTGTATCACCTGGGGGGCATTATATGCACTTCACTGGCATGTACCTCCTTCCACATATGTGTCTACTGTCACCACTTTGCAACATCAAACCCTTATCTCTTTTTTTAGCCACTGTTGTAATGCACTGTGGCAGTTTTGGCAACCTACAATATTACCTCCCTCTGACAACTATGAGTGAAAGGGCAAATACTGCTCAGTCTCACTCCCTTTTGCCTCATTTTTCCAGTGACTAGTTTCCTAGTTGAACTGGTCATTTGTATCATAATCAGGGCAGTAGTACTTCTACTCATAGAATGCAAACTTGACAAAGAATCAACTCAACAAGTACAGCTCCACAAAGCTCAACTCACAAATTCTTACTTTCTGTAGGAAATCAATGCAAATATGTTTTCTAAATGTGCAACTGATTACAATTCTATTTTGAAAGATTTCTCCTTACATCTTTTGTTTGCAACCATGTATTTGGTATATATAAATTTATTGGGTGTGGATGATGAACATGATCCCATATGGGAGGGGGGATATGAAGGGATCTTCCTTAAAAAATGTTAGAGTCAGTTTTTTGTCAGTTTGATTTCCCGGCAAGGTGTGTTGAGTATGTTAATTACTGAACAAGTTGTAACTTGATAAGTCAAAGCGGAAAGAAAACAAAACGTTATCCCTTTGTGCCACAAAGACAAGTGTTAACAAAGCTAGACGTTCTCTTGAACTATGACTTTATATATGCAGTGTTTGCTGTACTTCTGTATGCTCACAGTATAAATAATACTAGTCATTCAATCAGAACTAACAGAAAGTAGCCGGTCTGCTGTTTTCTTTTGAAATAGTCACAGAATGAGCCTGGCCTTGGCAAAAAAGCTAAGTTACATCACAGCTAAACAAATATCACCATAGTACTTTACTATACTTAACTGCTGAACTATATTGTGCTGAATATGTACTCTAATTAATTTGAAATTAGGAAGTGGATGAAGGGTAAGAATAAAAAAGTCGACATTATCTCATTTATAGGATGTGAAAGCATATTTTATTGATGTACTCAAACCAATATCGAAGATTAGCTGATTTACTCATGATGTTATCTGCTTGACACAGTTTTCCAGAAAATATGGTACTTATAATATAAATGAAGTTGCACTGCACATTTTCTTCTTCTGACTGCCCACAGAGATGCTAAATAATTACAAAACATTGTATTCTGTCTGGAAGCTTTTCATTGTGCCCTAAATATAGCTACTTGCGGAACATTCCTGATCTCCCTCCTCCAGCTGTATCAGCAGTCCTATTGTTCTCTGAACTTTATTACCTTCTGCACTGAGGCCACACAAGGTGAAGTCTCTAGAGTTTCTCTAACCTAATGGACACCAGTAGGGAGTATTTAAATGAGATTTTTGAAGGAAATACAGGCAACCCACACAGTGCCTGCAATTAAAGAAGCTGTAAAGTTCCATTCATTTTGTTGCCGAGCAAAGCTTTAAGCTTCCTTGTGTGCTAAAATATGTTCAGTATCATTAGCTACATCACAAAGGAGTGAGTTGTGGAAGGAGCAGGCAGAAATGGAGAAGTCCATTACTGCAGTGATAATGACTAGCAGTATCACAAGGTACATTACGGTAACATTCACACTGCTAGTTCTCTTATTTGTTGACATCTCATAACTAAGGTCTCTAACAAGAAATCATAACAAATTCCAAAACAAAATATGTGGAAAATATGGGGGAAGCAAGTTTACTGGTGATGAAATAAATAATATGATATTTATTTTCCTACATACAGGCAAACATTTATTCTTTTATTCATTCATGATTTTGCCAAGTATAAACATGGAAGATACAGCTCACAACTCAATATATGTTTTAGACAGAGAAAGGGAAAGATAGACTGCAAGAGAGAAAAAGAAAGTGTTGACACAGTTAAAGCAGCATTTGTACCAACAGTATCAATCTATCTTTAGACACTTTCTTCAAAAGCATTATCTTTCACATTATGTGATTTTACAAAAAGTTTTGTCTCTGAGAGTGAAGTTGTAAGACAGTGTAATAAAAAATGCAAGTCCATAACTTCTAAGATTAAGTTTGTTTAACTGCTGCTTCACTATGGAGAGTCTATCCCTACCAACATCCTGCCATTAATCAGAAAGTTATAGTTCAGGGCTACTCAAGATATATTCCACCAGTAATCAAAAGCATTCCAGCAGGCCAGTGGGTGGCCTGCAGTGCAGGCACATTTTAACATCCTGTATTTTGCTTGCTACTGTTATTTTAATTTCATTGCTCAAATATAAATCAGATATACAAAAGGCTTGCAACATTCTACCTATTTCTTCAGCTGAATACTAAGATTTGAAGTTTTATATATATATAGATATGTATATATATATATATATATATATATATATATATATATATATATATATTTTTTTTTTATTAATGCTACAAGTGTCTTTCTAAAGTGTTCACTATGTAAACCTAAACTTACATCCTCACAAATCTGAAGCTTTATCAGACTTTAAGTTAACTTATAAGTGAGGCTATCTTGTGTGAAGAAATTAGAGTCTATATCAATTTGTCAAATAGTATATTCAGAGAATGACTATTCGTCAAACTCACTTAAGTGAAAATTCATTTTAGCCAACAATTGTTTCAGTGAATTTTTTCACAGAGAAAATAACTAGTGGGCCAGCTACTGACCGTAACAAACACTACACATTTTAAAACACAGCAAAGTGGGGGGGGGGGGCTTCACCGCTACACCCCCCAATGTAGGTGGCTGCTCCCCCCACACCCACTCTAACTAAATATACCAACTCCGAAATCGCACTACAGTGGGGAAAGGGGCAAATTCCTGGTGATGGCCAACTACTTCCTTTCGTTGTGAAAAAATTTGCTGAAATGATCGTTCGCTAAAATGACGTTTCGCTTAAGTGGGTTCGATGAATAGTTATTCACTGAATAAGGTCTTTGATAAAGTGATATAGACCCATGAAATTATTTAATACTAGAAGTTGTCTGTGTCAGCATATTTTATATATACACTACAAGGTCAAAAGGGAAATAAAGTTTATGACATTAAAGCTAAATAAAACTTGAATTAACAAGCTACACAATTTTTTATAAAATATATACATAAAAGAATTTTCACAAACAATCTGCTCCAGGTGCTCAAGTCCCCAGACACTTGAAGACCACTGCATAGCAGTTAGGGGTTTTGGGCCTCTTGTACCTCAAATCGCCAGACCCTCACACTCAAACATGAAAATATGTTCAGGCAAGGTACAGCAGCTGAGTGGAGATGATGCATTTTGTCTGAACACAGCAGCTGATTTTGAGAAATGTAAGTCCAGCAGCAGTGAGAAGTCAGCAGTCATGTATGGGGTTTAAGTTTAGGGAGGAGGAGCCTTAGACTTGGAGAGCAGAAAGGGAGTTTAGATTTAGGGAGTGACTGAAGACTTTGGATTTAGGGACAAGGAAGAGAGGTTAAGGTTTAGGGGTGAGAATGGCATTTTAGAGTTAGGGAAAAGCCAGGGCCGTTAGGTTTAGGGAGTGGGAAGGAAGTTTCATGTTTAGGGAGCTGGAGGAAAATGTTATGGTTTGGGAGCAGGAGTGGAAGTCTTAAGGTTATGTTGTAACTAGGGACCTTACTTTTAGGTAGAGGAGAGCTGAATTTTAAGTACAGAGAGTGATGTTAGACATTATGGTTAGAGACAGGAGTGTTTTGGTTAGGGGCCAGATAGGAGTTATGCAGTTAGAATTCTGGTAATATTATGCAGTTTAGAAGGTTTTGGTGGTGAATGGGCTAGGTAATTAACTAGGATCAGGGTTAATTGGAGTTAGGGCCCTTGCCAATTAAAGCATTTGGCAGTGAGAAAGTGTGTTGCAAGCCATTAGCATGTGAACACTTGTAGAAGTCCTGAAATAAAGTATCCACATTGCCACCCAATATATGAAAAATAATCAGCAGCTTTTCT
The DNA here is from genome assembly GCF_019279795.1 of Protopterus annectens. Lineage (NCBI taxonomy): Eukaryota > Metazoa > Chordata > Ceratodontiformes > Protopteridae > Protopterus > Protopterus annectens. Next base: position 1,369,501,242 of record NC_056733.1, read on the forward strand.
GTATTGTGTACCTTAAGCAATTTGTACACAATTCTTCTTAATTTTGCAGCTGTTAACACTAGTAATAGTCACATTTACATTTACATGTTTAACAACATTTTGATGCCTTTTTCTGTTTTGAATCCTTCAGCTCTTAAGTCTGTAAATAAACCATGACCTCTTTAAAAATAATAATAAAGTCAAATGCTTACTTGGGTCATAACCTTTTTCACTGAGTTTATTTATTTGAACTTTTCACCGAGTTCCTAACTCCTGCGCTTCAGTCCAGAGGAAAAACAGATGAATGCAGTTTTCTTCCTGAAAAAGGAAAATGAAAACATATGTTTACAATAATTGATATAAAGCATGATTTACAAGGGAAGCACTTGCATCACTTTATTTCAGTGTCTAAAGCAAAGTTAACAAAATGCACT